>NW_026938921.1:0-600000 GCF_032062105.1 Saccostrea cuccullata | reverse complement strand
TTCGTCCATCAATTCATATTTCTTACAACCTCTCTTCATTAATCCATAGAAATTAATCCAAAAGACAGGGGCATATTTCTTACAAACCATGAGTATATTATACGGTTGAACTTCGTTATCATAAACAAAATAATAATAATAATAAAAATCAGGGATATGCCGATATAAGATGACAATCTTAACTGCATGTTCTGATAACTTTTATAATGTGTGTTAATCTCAACTATCTTTGTCCTGTGGAGTTCGAGATTTGACTATATCTAAGCATTGTCATATTCATCAGTGATTATTCTATATATTTTTGCTTTAGGTCTCTTGGAGAATATTTGCGTTAAAGACTCATTTTCTGATGAAACATAACAATTATGGTATATGAAAGAAGCAAGTTTAGAATTATCTTTAACTTTTTAACGTGAAGCAAATTTTAAATGGAAAGCTTCATACAGATTATTAAAATATTTATTACACTGTAAATATTATTACACCATGATATTTTATTAAGACAAATGATTATACTTTACCAATATTCTATTGTGAAAAAAAAAATCCAATGTTGTGGAATTTTATATAAAATGGAAGCGTTTCAAGAAATTGGAAACTTTAATGACATAACTAATAATTACCTTTATTTGTGAATGTAATACATAAAAAGTGACAATTCTATACAATGTCATTATTCTTGAAAATAAGCTTCACCATAAATAAAAATGAATAAATAAACAATTACTAGTATCTTAAAAGAAAATAGAGATTAATGATACACTTGATTAGTTGAAATATATTGTATTTCAAATGACATAAGTAACCCAATATTAATAAATTTTAATTGAAAAGCTTTTCTTGTATAATTCTGAAGGTTAACTAAATACATGATAATTTAATTCAAGATCAAGATCAAAGCTAAAAAAAAAATAAATTACCTTTTTTGTGAATGCAATGCATAAAAAAGGTTATGAATAATTCTATAAACAATTTTTCAAAATGTCATTTTCAATTAACTTGACACAATAAGCATAATTTTGTGCATCTTTTTGATTTCAAATAAAAATGAAATTTCTGTGAAATTGTTTCAAACAGTTTTTGATTTCTTGATAAAAATAGAAATTTCTTTGAAATTCTTTCAAAATGATTAATGATTTCAGTATAACTTGGCACACAAGTAGACTACACTAAGAAATATTCTGTGCATATTTCAAATGTTGCCGTGGTTACAAAAATAGAAATTTCTGTGAAATTCTTTCAAAATTAATAAATTTTAATTTTGATATAACTTGGCATACAAGTAGTCTACACTAAGATACATAATTCTGTGCAGGTTTTTGATTTCAATGAACAATACATGGTTACTAAAAATAAATTTAATTCTTTCAAGATCAAGTTTTGGTCTGATTTCAAAGCACACAAGTAAAAAAATTGTGCAATGGTTTTTATTTTGATGAGTGGCACTTTTTTTTTATTGCTGATTTAAAGTCTCAAGTCAATTTTTTCTCTTTTTTTTTATATAAATGAAATATAAAATTAAGAAATCAAAATGAAAGTTGGGTTCATGATTTTTGTTTTCAGGTGCTACTAAATTATAAGATTTTTGGTAAAACTGAGGCTTTTTTTAAGACCTTACCAATATATTACCTTTATCAGCTACAATATGGTGTCCGAATCCCTCATTTTAAATTCTATATACATGTTGTATTCGAGACCAGCATAAAACAATATTCGGTGTACAGCCTGCATGGAAAATAGGAATATAAACTTATACAAACTTAAACAATATCGGATTTCCTTGAAAGCTAAAAAAAATATCATTTTCTCCTTTAAAAACCCTCTTGATATTGACATGTACTTCCTTACTTACCTCGAAGGACCGGGACAGAATCTGTTTTAAAGCTCAGGATGGGATCTCCATCTGTGAATGTTTTTTTCATATTCTTGTCGAATATTTTTTTTTTAAATCACTAAAGAAAAATAAAGTCTCGCCATTCCCCACGTAATATTAAGTTTCATGTTTTTGGCATAAGTTTTAAATTTTTATAATTCGTTTTTGGCATCTGTTATTACAGATTTGTTGAATTCGTTATAACCAATTCAACGAATTTGGTTATTACGAATTCAACAAATCTGTAAAGCTAACAGATTAAATTCGTTATAACGCTTCCAATAATAACGAATTCAATGAATCTGTTATAACAAATTAAATTCGTTATTACGAATTTAATAAATCTGTTAAAATAAATTAAATTCGTTATAATTTAATAAATCTGTTATAACAAATTTAATTCGTTATAACGAATTCTAAAAAATCGTTATAACGAATTCAAAAATATTTTTTGATAGGTCGGTCATTTGCATTGTCATGAGTTATAAATCATTCTGATTGTATACACTTGTGCTAGGAAGTTAATATCAAATAAATGCTTGAATTTTTGGACTGACAATATCTTGTATGTGTTTAAACACAAGGGCCTTAAAAAAATGTCGGAATTTCCATAAATACCAATCAGGCTTGGGGCGAATTACATTGTAAAGTAATGCATTACATTACCATTACTTCAACAATTTGGGCATTGAATTACCATTACCATTACTCTATTTTCTTAAAGCAATGCCTTACCATTACCATTACTTTGTGAGCTTTTTAGAAATAGAAATTTATTCAAAACCTTGATTTTTTTTCATAAGTATGTATCCATGCCCTTCAAAAGTAAACATGATACATTTAAATGATGATTCAAATTTGGTTTCAAGTTTTTGTTTATATTACACTGTCAATAACTTACATTCATAGAAAGTTCAAACTTTTAAATTGTCAGTTATATAACACATGTGCAATATCCACTCTTCGTGTAACTATTGATATCATGAAGCAATTTAATTTTTGGGGCACTTTAACCCCTGCCTAAAATATCCAGTAATAAAGCGCACAGACTATTGTTTTAGTACCTTATAAAAAAAATAAAATGCATTCACAAACTTTTTGAAAAAGTAGACTGGATGTACATTTTGATCTGCTACACATAGAATGCCTACATGTCCTCTATTTTCTTTGGTTTGTACAATGGATTTTTCATGGTCAGTACAAGCTAGACCAGCTGAAATAATATTTTATAAATACAGTCAGGAGAAAGGGACTGGTTACAAATTAGGATCATATCTCCAAACAATGCATTGTTTTAATTGTTACATAACCCAGAGGCATGGTGTGTTTTGATGACATTCTAGCTATTCAAAAGGGGACAATTATCAGTTTTCAGTGTACATTAATTAGTGGGTTCATTCTACCTATTCCCACCTTTTAAAAATCAGGTAGAGAAAGGTAAAATTTCATGTGGGAGAAGGTGGAATTTTTGTGTAAACAATTAATTAGCTGAATAAACATGTCATAACTGTGAAAACAGTAATTATTAATCCACTGTTGGAGTAGAGGACAGGTAAATTTGCTATTTTAAATTAAAAATCCTGACTTTTTACTTCTATTTCAATGAGAAATTAGACTTTTTCAAATAAAAATAGCGGATAAATTATTTATTTTCATTCATTAAAAATCACATTGCGTAAGACTGGTGTATGATGAAACATTTCATAATATAGAGCACAGAACAAATAAGCACTCAAATATATATTAAAATCCATATAAAAATTCCCATGCAAAAATCCAATGAACACAATTTTACCACGCTGTATATTAAAATCCATATAAAAATTCCCATGCTAAAATCCAATGAACATAATTTTACACTGTGTAGCAAAATGTAACGTTTACTTTGCATTCACAAAGTCATTACAAAAGTTTATGAAAGTTGACAAAGTCCAGAGTTATTCTAGGTGTAAAAGATGGGATGCTGCATCGCCAAACTGCACAGTTGTGATTTCCTGGTTTTGATGTCTACGTTTGAGATCTTCTAATCTTTTGTTGATGTTAGTATATCTTCTTTTCCGGTGTGTTGTTTTACCACCAGCTGCATACTGAATCATTGTCAGGTCGTTGATGGCTTCTTCGTGTTTTAGTAATCTGATTAATTTGTAGATGTTTGGATGTGGGTGTTGGACAAGTTTTTTCAACTTGCTGTGCCATCCTTCTAGGTGATTGGTATATAGTTCTTGGTCCCTGTGTTGTGTAGTGGTTCCATAAGTGTCTATTCTGTTCTATACAGTATGTAGTCACATAGTCCGTAAATGGATTGAAGTTGATGGCTGTATCAACTTCCTCAATTTCTGTAAGTGCATTAAACCACACATCTTCAACTTCAGCGGTAGGGATTAGTGGAAGAACGGTAGCGCGGCGTAATAGTTTGTGAATGTTGCCGTCTTCCTTGTGAGGAACTTGTAGACCCGTTTCTTGTGCTTTTCTCCAAATGTTTTGTGTATAGTGGAAAAAACATCCTTTAGCATTGATACCAGGGAAGACAGAGTAAGCTGCAAATTCTAATAGCAATTTCATAGTCCAGAAAGATAGTAGTTGGCTGGAAGTTGTAGCTGGTGTTGGCGACACAAGTCTTTGAGTAGAATTAATAATCTTGTGTATACTGGTTGACTCTTAGCTGGAAGTAAGCTGTATACTAGAGGGACATGGCACCATCCACCATTGCATGAAATGTGTAGAGTTGGAAGAAGAGAGTCGGACAGGGGTAAAATGTCCCATCACCATAAAAAGTAACTGCAGCTGCTAGATGTGTGAGATTCTTGTAAGTACTGAAAATTAAAATACGCCCAGCTGTGTTGTTGTCTGTAAGCAGGAATGGGTCGCCTTTGGAAGTCTGTGTCCAAATAACATTCAAGTTTATGTCATCCACAGTTTTCGGCAATACAGGTAGGGTCTTCTTGCGTTTGTTGTACATAGAGCCCTTGCAAGATGGGAAAGTCGGAATGTTCTCCACTGTTGTTGCGTGTCGTCATTCCACTCGTCGTTCCTGACTTTCACCAATTCTTCCTCGTAGATTGTTGGAATTGGAGTAAGCTCCTCTGTACAGCGAACTTTAATTCTCTGCATGACATCGTCTACCATCAGTTGCATGTGATCAGATTCATGATTATGGTTTGCTGAGATTTTAGTTGGTAAGTTGTTTCGGGTATTGATTGTGGCAGGACAGTCTGCAATAGAACGTTTCCAGTAAGTTCTTTCACCACGTCTGTTCTTAGCTTAGAACTTATGTCCATTGTGGACAACGCTTTCGTTTCCAAGTCTGTAACAAACTTTACTTGTAGCATTGCATTAGCGTGATTAAATTGACATGACATCATCCATGTCCATTTTAATTTCTTAAAATAGGTACATACTAAATAATGCTTTCTAATGCTATGTAATGCCAGCACTACACTGGATTTTATGAAGTAATGCAGTACATTACCATTACATGTAAGGCAAATGTTTGGGCATTACACATTACTAGCATCACTTTTTATTCTGTTGAATGTACACTTACCTTGCATTTAAGTTTTCAAACTTATTTCAGATAAGAATTGACTTCAAAGAATTATATAAAATAGTTTTAAAAGATCTTTTAAAAATAATCGCATATGAGATACAGAATAAAAAGTGTATTTAAACAGATACAGAAATTTTGTTTAAATAGGATAACTTTTTTATTCAATTTTATCATTTGCAAAAAAATAAAAATAGATAAATATAAAAAATAATAACCTAAACAATAATTTCCATCATCCATGTCCATTTTAATTTCTTAAAATAGGTACATACCAAATAATGCTTTGTAATGCTATGTAATGCCAGCACTACACTGGATTTTATGAAGTAATGCATTACATTACCATTACATGTAATGCAAATGTTTGGGCATTACACATTACTAGCATTACTTTGAGTTCATGTAATGCATTGCAATGCATCATCATTACAATTAGTATTACCCCAAGCCTGGTACCAATTGCATTCCTTTATTGATTGTTTTCATATCATGTTGAATTTATTTTAAGTCTTATATATGAAAAGAACAAAATACTTGCTTTGGCCTCAAGATCAACATTTTGATATATCCCTTATCACATACACACGGTTAATGTTTCTCAAATGATTCGATAAGTAAGAGAATCCCTCTGTACGAAATAATTATTTCTTCAACGATGCAAGCTATTGACAGATAAGTTTAGGATACAAAAATATATATACAGCCTCGTTGAAAGTCAACATTTTGAAAGACCTATATCGATACATCATGCTTATTATTAAGCCCATTTTAAATACTTAATAGTCTACGAATTTTCCCGTTTTAACCGATCGTGACAAGAAGGACAAGATGTGTGTGTCCGGTCGACAATTGGGATACTCACTCTTCAATGGCCTATAATCCCACTTCATGGTACACTGTCATAAAACATACTTAAGTCTGAGAATGCTCTCAAGTCTAAGAATTTTCTCAAATCCAAAATTCTCAGACTCAGCGGCCGTCATAAAAAAGTTGAGAAAAATAAAAATTCCTTTAACTCTGTTTTATTCTTAAATTCTCAGCTGAGTAATTCTCAAGACTTGAGTTGTGAATTTTTTTAGAATTCTCAAAGTTTTATGACGGCGGACCCTGATGTTTAAGAGGCCCGTGTTTCCTCTGCTCCTGGTCTGTATTGTTTGAATGGACCTCTGAGCTTATTTCCATATGTTATGGTAAGTTGTATATAGACTGTTTAAAGTACCACACAAATAACAAATTAAAAGATGGGTGCGTACAAAACAATGACAACCCCCCCCCCCCCCACTCTGGATTCTGTATTTTTGCAATTTTAAGATTTCCAAAATTATGTTGTCAATAAAAGCATGTATACCTTATCAGTTTCCTTTATTTTATTGAATAACATTGACTAGTATTTATAGTTTGATTTAAAAGCATATTATTTATAATGAAGAGGGGTCTATCAGAGCAAAAATTAAATGTCTATTTTACATGCATTAACTTTTAAAGTGGTAGAAATAACGAGAAAAACCTTGTTTGAGAACAAGGGATTGTCTTTGCTTTGTACACCTACATCATTTGATAATAACATGGACCATGTTTGTTTACTTAATATAAATCGCCTTTATGAAGAAATTATCGATCAAAAAATATATGAATAAAAGTTACTCGCTTTTATTTACTTTTTTGTCTTATTTTCTCTACAATGGTACATTTTTAATATAGTCTTTAAATAGTTCCCATATAATTTATATCATATTACTACATATTCACTGGGTTTGGAGCCATATTCACCGTAGGGTCAATGCGCGTGAAGTAGCATTATGACGTCAAAATTGTTATCTCAAAGCACTTGGAAAACAATGGTTACAGCGGCCTGAGGCAGTTGTAAATTGATAGTCATGTCCAGCGCAAAAATATTTTCGAAACAATTGGATTCATAACACACAACAACAAAAAAAAACATGGATTGCACCGGTAATTTGGATTTTTTTTTTATTTTTACAAGACACGTTGATTAAAATGGAATTGTTGTGCAGCATTCAGTGTGTTATTCATTCAAATCCTTTCTGCATAAAAAACAATTATGGAATCTTTCTGTGATGAATATGATTTGTTATTCACTAGAAAAATCTATAGAAACTTCTATGGTTAAACTTCCTCAATCGATTCAGTGTTGAAATTCTTCTCTAAACAGACTGGATAAAAAAGTGGAATTTTATGTTAATGGAAGTATTTGAAGAAATTGGAAATTTTAATGACATAACTTATTTATAATAATCATTCTGCAAAACCTACTTAATGACACATTGTTTATAAATGGAATATAAAATCAAGAAATCAATATGAAAGTTGGACTTTATTATGTATATTTTTGAGTGAACTAAATTTCAAAGAGACAGTAAGGCTGCAAATCATATCCTTTCTCAATACAATTTACCCAATATATCATTGAGGAATAAGGTATAAAGTTGAAGTCAGCAGTTTAAGAAACATAAACATTCCTTCCCTCATAGAAAATCAACGTAATTAGAATCTGCCGGAAAATCAAGGATCGTACAACTTAGATCCGTTTACTTGTACCACGTGAATTCTACAATAGCACGTGCCTACACTGTAGGGTTTACTTTATACAAAGGAATATAATTAAGGTAAAAGCAATTCTCAAAAGTAAAATATCATAACTCTCCGATAAACTAATAATCGTTAACATTTTAGTGTGTATTCAGACGAATTTAACCGAATTAAGTACAAATGTTGACGTTTTGTGTATTGGGGTCCAGGAAAGGAAAATCCACCAAAGCACACGTTATCGCGGTGAAATGTCAAACAAAATATATTTTCTGCATTTCCACTACAATTTGCACTTCAAATGGATATAAATTTTTATATGTCATAGGTGCATTTTTATGTTTATACTAATTTTTTTCTTTGAAAGCCACAGAGATACGAGAAATGAAAGCATGTACCAACAAACCTGTAGAGTAGAACATTAGCGAACCCCGCGCGAGTGTCTCCGAGATCCCGTTTCTTCTTCATCCAATGATAATATTAATGTACCAACTAAATTTTTGTATGGAAGGTTGTTTTTTCAAGCCATATTTTCACTTTTTTGTTCGATTTTGTCAATGTAGCAGGCCTGCCGGGTTTTCCTCTATTAGCATGCCGTTTTGTTATTGAAAACTACGCAAGCGTGTACAATGTATAACATGGAATGTGGAACCACAAACACATTGCGATGTGGATACTGTGGAATCATTATTGTTCGTGACTGGTTATCTTGACTGGACAAGATATGAAGTCGGTGTTTGTCGACAAACCAGAAAGTTATCATGACTTGACGAGATAGTTATCTTGACTTGACATGATATGCTATATAGACAAAAATTACGTGGATTGCATAAATATGCCACCATATACCCTCTCTACACCAGTGCAAAATGTTTTTTTTGGACATTGAGAAACATACATTGTATAAAAGAGTCAATATTGACTTATCTATTTAATTTTCACTAAATGGTGTGTGGCATTTACCCCCACCCCCCACCCCAAAATGTCGAAAGACAACACAGCATCAGTGAATAGAAATCACATTTGTTTACTTCCATGGGGAAAAAGAATGCCTCCGTACGATAAATTTCTTCAACGATGCAAGCTATTTACAGAAAAATTAGGATACGTCAATATCTAGTCTCATGGAAAGTCAACATTTTCAAAGACCTATATATCGATACATAATGCCCATTATTAGGCCCATTTTTACACACTTATCAAAATTTAATTTTGTCTACGAATTTTCTCGTTTTAACCGATCGTGACAAGGAGGACACTATGGGTGTGTTCGGTCAACAATTGGGATACTCACTATTCAATGGCACCTGCCCTAGGGGCCATAAAACTTAGAAGAGATCACTTTTGAACTCACTTATATATATATATATATATATATATATATATATATATATATATATATATATATATATATATACTACTGTAAATCTTTTTATTTGCAGTCTCACTTTTCGAATATATATATATTCCTTAGAAAATAGTGAGACTAAGATCTACAGTATATATATATATATATATATATATATATATATATATATATATATATATATATATATATATATATATATATATATATATATATATATATATATATATATTCCTTAGAAAATAGGGAGCTGAGCTCTAAGTTTTATGTCCCTGGGTTGATCCAACTTCTGATGTTTAAAAGGTCTGTGTTTCCTCTGCTCCTGGTCTGTATTGTTTGAATGGACCTCTGAGCTTATTTCCATATGTTATGGTAATTTGTATATAGACTGTTTAATTTAAAGTACCACACAAATAACAAATTAAAAGATGGGTGCGTACAAGACAATGACAATCCCCCGCTCTGGATTTTGTATTTTTCATTTGTCAGATGTCATGTACAATTTTAAGTTTTCCAAAATTATGTTGTCAATAAAAGCATGTATACCTTATTATTTTCCTTTATTTTATTGAATATCATTGACTAGTATTTTAGATTGTTTTAAAAACCTTATTTATAATGAAAAAAGGTCTGTCAGAGCAAAAATCAAGTGTCCATTTTACATTAACTTTTAAAGTGATAGAAATATTGTAAAATGTCTTATGTTCCAAAGAAATAAAGTTTGAACCCATTTTACGTATATACATGTATAAAATTTGAAATTTTCTGAAAAATTTTAGTTTACATTTTTCTTTTATGGTGAATGTAATTGATATACTCAAGATCCAAACCTGCTTAGTGTATACTGGAAATTCGTTTCACATGAAGCCTCTTGAAAGCTTAAACCTAAGTTCAAATTTTGTATGAGGGTCCTTTTTTAAAAGACTTTTAAAAGCATATTTAAAAAAATTAAATCATTATATTATCCGTGAAACGAGGAAAGAGAAAGTGTAAAAGATTAAAATGAAACTGACAAACAGAAATTTGTAAAAATGTTTATTCACTTTTTAATATCTTGTTTAAGATCGGGGGATTGACTTTGTTTTGTACGCCTACATCCATTAATAATAACATGAACCATGTTTGTTTACTTATTAATCTAAATCGCTGTTATGAAGCAAAAAATCAACAACAAACTATATGAATAAAACGCCAGAAGATCAGGAAAAAAAGTTACTCACCATAATTTACTTTTATATATCTTATTTTCTCTGCAATAATAAAGAAGATGGGTGAACAAGGCGGGCAGAATGCCTATAGCGTCGGATATCAAGAAATCATATTCAATATGTGAATTGAGTATTTTAATTAACTTCTCATTATCAAAATATATGAAATTATGAAAAAAAACTTTTCTGAGAGAGAAAAAAATCTTTATTTTATAAAAATATAAGATGATATTCGTGGGATTCGAACCCCCTAGCAATAAAAATCCTACGTATCATACTACTTTGAGACTAACACGCTAACCACTATGCTACATGGCTCATGAAAACTTCGGACATTTAAATCATGTTTGTGATATGGCCAAGTATTTTTCTGAAAGATGCGAATGATTTGTCATAAAAGTGTACTTTTAAGGTATAGTGGGTCTTCCCTCCATGTTTTTGTAAACCAAAAAATGTATAGTTTATCGCAAACTTTTATGATTGTCTTTCAAAAAAATGGAGGGAAGACCCACTCATATTGAAAAATTTTGTTAAAGTATGAGAAAATGATCGATTTTTTTCTTTTTAGTGTGCGTATGCTTTTTCGTAGGCAAATATTTTCAGTCTTGGTAAGATTTTTGTAAATTGTAGAGATTTTACATTAAGTATACTATAATATTAAATGAAATATCAAATAAAATTTGGATATAATTGAGATTAAATTTTTCACTTCTTATCTGTCGCACTATAGGCACTTCGTCCGCCTTATCCACCCATCTTCTTTATATATAGTTTGTAAATAGTTCCTGTATAATCTACATCATATTACTATAGATTGACTGGATTTGGATCCACATTAACGTGGGGGTCAGTGTGCGCGAATCGGCATTGTGACGTCAAGATCAATGTCTCAACGAACGTTTTAAAACCAATGGTTATAAAGGTCGGTGGCAGTTGTAAACTAGTCAAGCCCATCGCAGAATTTATTTTTCAAACAATTTGATTCAAAACACAGAGCAAAAGAAAAAAAATATGGGTTGTAATCTGGACTTTTTTTTTATTTTTACAAGACAGAAATGGAATTGTTATGCAGCCCTCAATGTGTTATTCATTCAGATACTTTTTACATAATACAATGTAAATCAATTATGGACGCTTTCGGTGATGAATATGGTTAGTTATTCACTAGAAAAATATCGATATGGAATTCGGCCTCACCTCGGTCAATATTGATATTTTAATTTTCTGGTGAATATCAAACCAATATTCACCATAAAAGGAGTCCATATTTGATTAACACTTCATGGGGATAAAAATAAAGGACATGCATGCAATGTGTTTCGTGTAGTCAGAAATAATCAGAACTGTTAGATCTGTAGGTTTGTCATATCTATTATCTCCCCTTGCAATAAATAAACAGCTAGCGGTAAAAATGACAGGAATTTGAAAAATGTTGCTGAGATCACACAGTGAGAGGTCGTCCATGTGGCTCTAGAGAGTGGGCTCAAGAGTTGCAATGTAAAAAGTGATGTTTACAGACATGTTTGAATCCAACCGCAGGAGACATGGAGACTATTCCATCGGATGAGATCTATAGTCAAAGATATCCTTAAGAAATTGTTTGATTTTTTTCAAAACGCTACATAATTAGATGTTTGAAAGTGCCTGTAGTATTTCTTGGGTATTTTTGTGCAACGACAAGCTGGATAAAAGTTTTTGATGATTTCCAATGGATTTAAACGTAGAAAACAAAACTCATAAACGTAAATCCAAGGAAATTCTATAATATACATATTTTAAACATATATAGTCTAATAAGAAGTTGGATCACAGATTTGTTTCTAATCTAATTGTTTGTAAACATGCATGATCACAGATTTGTTTCTAATCTAATGTCTGTAAACATGCATGAACATATCTACTTGATTCTTCACTACAATTTGATTTCAAAAAGAATTTCACAAGCGTAAATAAATGAAATAAAAAAACCCTAAACAATCCATAAATTAATCTCAAGTCAAGTGGAGGAATAATTTAAATTCAAAATACGATGACCTTTGATACAAAATTGAAAAAGAATTTTGATACTTGTAACAAATCTATGTACAGTATTATAGAGACGAGAAATAAATCCATTCATACAACTTAACCATTTTATTAAATGGAGAAGCATGATTAACTTCTTTCTGCTCTTATTAATACGTGTTCCTCTTAGGCATGCTCCTGTTTCAGTAGGCATCCCGTGTCTGTCTCCTGTTCCTTCTCCATGCTTTTAAAGCTCCCTCTTTGTTATGAGAATAAATAACTCTCGTCTCTGAGGTGCCTTGCAATGTTGGACCACAAACGTATGGCAACATCGGTATTTTGATGGTGGGATGCCTAACATGAATAATGTTGACCTCCGTAAACTTTGATACATTGTGCGTCTTTCGTCTACTCTGAATATGAGATCGACAGCCAATGATATCATTGAACACGTCATAACAAAATGGACAGACCTGCAAAAAGGAAATGTTGGGTTGTGGCTTAATTCGAAAATGCTTACATGTTTGTAAATGTTTCATATATTTTGATTCTTCATTCAACCAGACACTACACAGACACTTTAAAGCAGTTGGTATATTGATTAAGTGTTGTCCGACAACTTTTCCAATACCATAAACATTTTCACCATGGTTCTGTTTTGCATGATTGGCACACTGGTACATTGTGGGATAATATGTAAAGCATATAGGGCACAAGATTACTAAATCATTTACACCAGTTCTTCTTTCTGCATTCAAAAACACAGAAGCTGGGTCAATGATAGATTTACAAAAGTATATTCCATCCAATTTGTATCCCATTATTTCAGCAGCACTTGTGTGAAAAGTGCTTTCAAAATGGACCTTCATTTTTCCCTTGGTAGACGTTGTAAAGTCACAAAAATCACACTTGAAAAAGCGATGCTGATGTTTAAGACTGAAAGCAGTTTGATCATTCAATTCTGTGGGAGAAAAATTGTCTGATTCGTCTCCTGAATTACTTATGCTAGCTTCAGATTGTATTGCGACATTATCCCCCTCTGTAAACAATGTAGCTAGATCTGCATCCCAGTTTTCATTGTTTATATCCTCTCTGTTCCGGGTCTCAGACATTAAGGGTTTATATTCCATGCTGGTATAGGGATTGACATCATGGGAATCTGACACTACCGTGCAGTTTTTTATTGGTGGGTTTGTTTTCTCTGTCTTAACTAAGGGAATATAAATAAGTACTTTTGGCCTTGGTGTATCAGAAATGGACCCATAACCACTATCATTCCATGGATCAGAAATGTCCTTCAGATTACACTTGTCTTGACCTGTTGCTGCATCATCATTTAAGTCTGCAACTGGATAAGTCACAACAATACGCTGTTGGTCCTCCTCTTCTGAAAAACTATTTTCCACGATGCTCTCTGACAAAATGGCTTCCATTTTTTCTGACATATTGTTTTCCATGCTGTGTGACATTTTGGTTTCCATACTTTCTGATATTTTGGTGTCCGTGCTTTCTGATATATTGGTGTCCATGCTTTCTGACATTTCGGTTTCCATGCTTTGGTAATCTGGAGAAGGGACTGAATATACTGAGTCAGATGTATCATCATAACAGTATAAGACACTCGGCAATGCTAGATTTTCCAAATGATCAAGCGGGTTCCAAGGTCTGGTAATCTTAAAATGCTTGTTTAGTGTCCTCTCCAGCCTTTGAGTTACCTTTGATCGGGAAAGGAGGGAGGTCAGGCTTCTCTGTGACTCGTATATTTGCCTGTTGTGGTAGAGTTCCTTTGAGGAGGTTCTATGATGTGAACTTGTATACTTGTCATTTGATTTATACATCTGAAAACAAATGTGGGAGGCATAATAAAGCATTAAACGTACTATCAATGCCAAGATTACAAACTTATAATTCTTGTAATAACTATAAATTTAAAGTACCTAGGCTTCAGTAGTTAATAGCAACAGAAGAAAGTTAAAAATTTTAATCTGTTGTGAAAAAAATTACTTTGAAAATCTGTTTCACTCTTTGGCATCTGGCGGGTAAACAGAGAACAAAACTGTAATTAACAAGGGAATTTTTGTTAGTTACAACTTTTTCGAATTCTTGAAAAATGGGTAGTGTATGTTCTTAGACCAAGCTGAGAGAACTTCCACACCTTTGCTATTTACCAATGCTAATTAATTATTTGTATTTAATGAAATTAAAAGGACAATTGAATAGAAATAAACAATAGGGCAACAGGTTTTATAACTGCCACCTTAGTATCATGTAACTACTTTACCCTAATTGAATTGGGTTCATATTTTCAACCAGAGCCATGAATGAGACAGCCTTGATCATTATAACTCTATAGTTCTTATTAAGTTTACTTAATACCTAAAAGTAGAGTAGATATTTATCAAAGAACTGACACATTTTACTATATAATCAGTAGAGCCTCCACCCCATTGGAACCCCTGACCCTGGAGATGGGGCCATATATTTTCAATTTTTAAAGAGACACCTTAGTTTGCTCATAAAATTTAGTTTGTTTCTTTAATACCAAGAATGCAAAGGAGATTTCTGAAGTAAACATGCCTTTTGCTAGATATTCAGAAGATCTTTGACAACCCATGAACCCAGACCCTGGAGCAACATAATTTTCACATCTTTGGAAGAGGCACCATTGTTACTTATTACCATACACAAAGTAAATTGGATCAACACACAGGTGCAGAAATTTAATGCATTTTTACAATATAATGAATAGAACCAAACCATAATATCGGAAACTCTGACCTAGGGGTCATAAAATACACAATTTTTGAAGGGACACCCTTGCTCATCATACCTTTGCATTTAGTTATAAAAAAACATTATGTATTTTTACTCTGTAGAATCAAAATAATCCCTCCCTAACACCAGAATTGTAGACACAAGGGCCATGAAGTTCATAATTATAGAAGGGACATCCATGCTTATCATAACTCTGCACTTAGTTCATCGACTTAATACCCAGGAGTTGAGATTTCCAAAGAGTTCATGCATTTTCATTATATAATCAACAGAGCTCATCCTAACACCACAACTCTTGACCTTAATGAACTTATGATAAAAAAAAGCCCAAACCCTACTCCAAAACCCCTGATCTGGGCCCCATGAATTTCACATGGACAAGATAGCCTAAGATCCCTTTTTGGTCCCTGGTTTTTGAAGTCTCTGTGAATTATGCAATATCATTTAATTTATTAGAAACATGTTGTCAGCGATGTCACAAAATAAATATTTTTTCTACTTTTTAAGTTATGGGACACTCAAAGGTCACAGAAAGTAAAAAAAAATGTTTATTTCAGAATTTTCTCATTTTCATGCAAATTTTCATCAATTTCAAACAAAACAGTAAGGTTTTTTTCACATTGGCCATATCTTTACAATTGAAGGTCACAGCAACCTACTTTTAATGTATGACACACCTAGCCAAGATGAACCAGACAAGAAAAGCTTACAGACAGATAGACATCAATGCAATCTATTCCTTATTTAAAGATCTAGAGAGGAGTATATTCTTGCATTCCTCTTATTCTTCTGACCTTTCATTTACATTGTTTACAGTGAACAATTATCAAGGGTGAAAGAAAATAAGTACAGTCATTGCTAGCTACAAATCACTCAACCAAGTGTCCAGAAATTCAAATCAAAGTACTCAGAAGTACAGAGAGCCGGGCTCATTTACGGAGTAGAATGGATTTCTTACATGAATCACGTTTATATTCTGATGAAAAAATTATTTTAAAACTATCAATATAAATGGTAAGACACGGACAGTGAGTTTTTCAATCCTAATACCACGGTCCGATTTTGTCAGAATCAGAATTAATCTGGTACTGGGTACCGCAGCTGAATGTAAACAAACAGGCCAGTCTGGTTCCCTCTCCTGCTTTACCTCGTATGTGTAGAGAACTACGGTAACACTGATAATGAAAAATCCTTACGCTAATGAACTATGTTCTTTGACTTATGAAGTTTTCAAAGTCATTAATACTAATGTTTATTTTATATAGATACAACTTTGTTTTATTTTTGTTGCTTTATTTAGCGTTTGTATTATCTCAAAAGCGGTTGAGAGTAAGAACTATATTTTTGCACGTAACTTTAAAATGGCCACTATGGGGTCAACATCCTGCCTTGAACAGGATCACATAAGCCGGCAATTGCTCTTTGAGCAATAAGCCCGGCTAAAAATTGATAAAATTACTGCTTTTTACTTTGTTTGCCTCCTAAAAATCCCGGAGCAGAGCAGAAAATATAAAAAAAATTTCAAAGAAATAATGCATTTTCACTTTCATATAATCGATAGGTTCCGAACAATTAGAACTTGAACTTTCATATTTCACAGATGTATTCTTTGTAATAAGTTTCCTTAAAAAACCAACAATTTTGGTCTTTTGGTATTGACTTTGGAGTTTGAACTACTTTATGAAAAATCATAACCTTTGCTAAAAGTTTTTAACAATTGGTGTTATGGCTTTTACATTTTACAATGTGTATTTCCTGTGTCATGACCTTCCCTTTGGAACTATTAATTTTGACACTTTGAACATAACCTTTGAGATTGGCCAATTTCATTGGCTATATCAGAATCTTCTGAAAAGCTGGTGCTCGTGATTTAATTTTAGTTCACATGTGCATTCATCGAAACAGGTCCTATTGTATGGGCATTTTTTATCTCTTAACCTTAGAATTAGCCATGAATTTGAAAAACTTTAATAACCTTCGCCAAAAGCTGCATTAAGGGGGCATCAGTGTGAAAAACATCTTGTTTTCACATTTTTTTCATGTGCAGATCTAGAGATGCTTGGGGGCGGGGGTCCAGTTCCTCCCCTGGAATTTGCAGAGATATATTATAAATTTTAAATGTATAAACATTACCAACTAAAAGTGACCTTGGACCCCCCCCCCCCCTCTTTAAGTTTGCCTTAGGTATGAAGAATAAATAAGATGTCAACGACTACCTCCCTCTTCCAACCCCAACCCCAAATACAATAGGTTTTTCTGGTTTTGATTCTGCATTTATGAAAGAACTTTATTCGGTTATAACCAATATTTGCCCCCCAAATCAAACTTTGATGGAGATATATTTAATTAAGTTCTTAAACAGGGGAGTATATGCTGACTTCAAAGCACTTAATATTTTCATAAGTTATGACGCCATATGTATGTAATGACGTCACAAACATGACGTAAATTTAAGTTTTTTGTGAATTTTACAGAAAAATGTACATATTTCGTCGATATTTTGAGTAAAAGTCACCGAGCACATGTGTGTTCAGGATCAATATTTTAATATAATGTGTAGAATGATAATATCAATGAAATATGTCAATATTGTTCCTGAATAAAACTTGCGCTCTATAAATTTTAAAGCTAAAATTGTTGAAATTTTGTCCATTTTGTCCTCTTTCTGAAAAAGGATATAAAATCTGACTAGTTTGTGACGTCATAAAAACAAAAAATTGTGAAAGCACTGCTTTGACAGTATAATATTTTCTGTTAATTTATATTTCTCATTTTTATTGAATTCTGCATTTATTTTCAAAATTTGACTTTTGTGGGGGCAAATATATGCAATATACCGCATATAGTTCTTTCTGCGTTGAATATTTTTTACTGGGGTGGACCCCCTTGAAAAAATTCCTGGATCCGCGCCTGTTTTTTTTAACTTCTTTATTCTGCAAATTTCTGCTAGACGAGTTGTTAATAAGGCTTTAATTGAAGTTAAAATATTTAAAACATAAACATTTTTGTCACCTTAAATGTCCAGGTTCTCTTGTTATTTTCTTTTTCTCTGACTCTTTGGCTTTCAATCACCCCAGTGTCTGTGTCTTTGATTTGTGATTTGTATTCAGTAAGCTGACAGAAGTTGAATGTCGATCCCGATCTTCACAGAATGTCTGACAAGAAATAAATATAAATTTTGTTATGTATGAATATCACTTAATTGAAAACAAATTAAAATAACAATTAAAAAATCAATAAAAAATACAAGTTATCGAGAACAAATGTTGGTGCTTAAAAGCTTGATTTATCAGATAAAAAATGTTTGCACTTTTCAGTTTTGTCCTCGATTTAGTATGCCGTTTTTTTCTGTAGAAATAACCACCCACCAAAAAGGAGTAGTTGAGTCTGGTAAGTTGATAAGTCCTTTTTTAAATTCTTCCTATTCCTTTTTTAAATTCATTTTTTATAGATTTTTTTCTGTTTGCTTATTGTGAGGGTGGGGGGGGGAGGGTTTGTCTAATTATTAGTATTCATTGTTATTAGTCTAAAAGATATTCCGTAATCGATATCAATCAATCATTTCAATAACATCATCACGTGAGTAACATCATACATTGATTGATTGTATATTGTTTAGCGTTATGAGGGTTTTTCACTCACAGTGGAGACGCCACCGCTGCACTTGCAGGTGTAACGTTGAATTTTGACCCGGGTTGAAAATTGACCCGAGGGTCATTTTTCAACGTTGAATAGTGAGACCAAAGGTGTTCAATTTAGACCCTAGTCTGTTGAAAACTGAGCCGGGTCGTGGAATTTTGATCATGAAACCGGTTCAAAATTCAACAGCATAAAAACACATATTTATGACTTGGTTTTCACAACTGTGATTTAATTCATAGGCGTCGGGAACGGGGGAGGGGGTTAGGGATGCTTACCCCCTTTTTTTTGCAAAGATAGACATAATATAGGCATTGAACAATTTGAAATTAAGTTAGTTTCCCCCTACTTTCAACAGGCACGTTACAGTGTAGTAAAAAAAAAGAAGAGTATGTGGTAGTGTTTAAAAAAAAAAATATTGGATCCAACCCCCAAATAGGGTTTTCGGGTTTGGACTACTTGTTTGGACAATGGACATCCCTTTTCTTGTCAATTTTTTTTCAGATTTGAATTTTTCTTTCTTTTTCAATTAGCCCCTCCCCCCGCACTTTCAATTTGCTTCCGACACAAATGTAATCAATGCACACTAAATTCTGTAATTCAGAAAAATTTCTTAGATTTCAAAGTTACATGTAGCTTAATATTGCAATATTTCGTGTAATATTTATTTAAAAAGAAGTACATTTGTATATGTAAATCCTGAATATTAGTAAACATAGTTAAACAATATACAATTTAGTTCATAAATTTGTTTATTTATAATTTTTTTTGCTAACAACACTTCATTTATTTTAATCTTAAAATTCCTAATATTAGTATTTGGAAAATGGTGAGAGTTTAACGCATGATGCACGTGCTTATTTAGTTATACACAACATTAATAACTTATAATGTCCAACTTGAACAACGGATTTTTTTCAAAATAAAAGGTTTAGTGATCTTTTTCTCATAGTCAATCAAACAGTTCAAGAACGAACCTCAAAATTAATACATATTTATTTTGTTAACTAAAGGATGTGAAAGGGGGGGGTAATCTCCCCCTTTTGGGATTAGTACCATATATATTTGAAGAATGTGTTTGTTTGGGTTTTTTTTGTTTTTTTTTTTTTTTTGGTTTTTTTTTTTTTTGGTTTTTTTTTTTTTGGTTTTGGTTTTTTTTTTTTGTTTTTGTATTTGTTACTGGGCTGTTTTCTTCATTTTTGTAGTTTTTTTTATAAATCAAAAAATGGTTGCCTTAGATACACAACCCTAACTTCCAGCGTTATTTAATATTTGAAATAAAGTAGCCAAAATGAAACATTGACCTCCTCCCCCCGAATCGGGGAAACACAGAATAGTTTGTGAGGAATTTTTGAAGCGGCCCTTCCATCCAATTAGAGACATAGTTTGGTTTTCAACATTGGCTAGTTTCCCTTTCCATTTTTTGTTTGCTTGTATGTTTATTGCGTTTCGTTTATTTATTTTGTTTATTTATTTTTTTTTTTGTCACAATATTTCAGAGGGTTTTGACACCATACCCCCGCCTCCGAGAAAAACTTTAGGATCTCTCTCTCTCTCTTTGAAGAGGAATGCGCTTTTTAGTTGTTTAGATCAAAAGAAGTTGCAGAGACGGCTTTTTTTTAAATGTTGATAAAAAAAGATAGTGGGAAGTGCAGCTTCTAGTCCATCCCAGATTCTTACTCTAGTTCTCATTCTCAAGGTTATGCTCCGAAAACGGTCGATTTTTAGGCCGAGACAGGCTACTGACAGATAAGTTTGTTATAAGGATTTCAACAACCTTGTTTAAAGTCAGCATTACTTACATGGTATGGTCGCTATATTGATCTTTTCACAAATATAACCTATCATTGGATTCACTTTGGCCGATGTGTTTCATTCTAATTTTTAGGCTTTTAATTTTGTTAATTTTATACTGAATTTGACTAGATGGGATGTTCTGCCCACCTGATCACTTTAAGGTTTCGTCAAAGGTAACATGTCCAAAAAATTATTTTTACAATAGCTCCAAAACTATGTGAGGTATAAAGTTAAAACTTTTACAGTTTATAAAGTTTTTTATTGATTAACAGATAGAAAGTATCACTTTATAAAAAACATACTTGGAAAAAATATTAATTGAGAAAAATTCTTCTTAAAAATGCATATATTTTCAAAAAATGCACCTAATTAATTCCGCGCTCTAAGTGAAAACCATTATTGCAGAAACAAAATATGTTTATCAATGAAGGGCAAGTCGGACTTGGATAGCCTCTGGAAAGTTGTTTTGCGTTTATTTTGTCCAAATGTTAAGACTTGAAAGTGAAAGTACATTGCAAATGGCGGATTCTATAGGGGTCTTGTCTTTATACATGTCATGCTTTCAATGACAGCCTTTCAGAGACCATTCACGTCCAACTTGCCCTTCAATGATAAACATATATTATTTCTGCAATGATGGTTTTCACAAAAAAGAAGAAAAAATCAAGCAGGTGCATTTTTCTTTAAATATGCACATTTTCTGATACAATTTTTCTCAAAAAATATCTTTTTAAAAATATTTGTTATCAAGTGACACTTTCTATCTATTAATCAATGATATATTCATAAATTGTAAACGTTTTGACTTTATACCACACAGAGTTTTGGAGCTATTGTGAAAATAATTTTTTAGACATGTTGACCTTTGACGAAACCTTAATATTTATATATACGGCTCACTGCCTAGTCACTAGATTTCCAAAAATTTTTTTTTATGCCCTATTCATGGTTTTGTACTAGTAGTTATTTATGGATGTGGATTTTAGAAAATATTGTCAAAAGTAAAGTTGTCATGCTTGAACATAACTGAAATCGTGTATAAAAATGTACATATATACACGGGATGATAGGTTTATTTCTATTTTCTTGAAAAAGGAAAAAAATTGAACCCGAAATATAAATATAGAGATACTGATAAATCCCGTAAAACAACTTCCAAGTTCAAAAAATGTTCAAACTCTTAGGTGGGGTCAATATTCAACAGGGTCTATTTTCAACTCGTTGAAGTCATCGGCAATAAGAAAAAAAATTTTCAAGCTGTTGAAAAATGACCCCGGGTATAAATTCAACGACTTTTGGTCTCAATTTTCAACGTTGAAAAAACACCCCTGGTTCAATATCCAACGTTGAAAAATGAACCCCGGGTCAATTTTCAACTGGGGTCAATATTCAACGTTACAGCTGGCGGAGAGCTGCAAATTGTGTGTGGGCGACTACACCGTACAAAAGGATTTTCTTCTTTATTCAAAGTTTTAAATTGTGCAAAAAATTCTAAAATGTACTTAAGTTGATTGTTCTTTTTAGTATCAAATGTATGATAATTTGGATTTATAAATGGCTTCGGAATTGTTTAATTTGATATTTAATATAGATTTCAGATAAAAGTCTTAATAATGACGTTTCTTTTATGGGAGGGAGGGGGAGGACTGTAGTACCGGGTATATATAATTATGCTCCTCTTTTGTTCAAGGGAGGAAAATTGTTCAAGTATTCACCTTTCCTACATTACTTAATTAATACCAAAAAGAAATCAATTTAACAGCAGTGAAGAAGAAATTTCAAAAGTATATTGTGTCATAAAATGATTAGAAGTGTTGGTAAAAATAGGCATGCTAAAGGGCACCAAAGCATTTAAAAAACGAAATTATAAATTTCGCTAGTTTTTTCTAGTAAAAAAAAATCTTACTTAGAGGAGGAGTTTTTTAGCTCACCTGAGCCGAAGGCTCAAGTGAGCTTTTCTGATCACATTTTGTCCGTCGTCCATCCGTCTGTCCGTCTGTAAACTTTTCACATTTTTGACTTCTTCTCAAGAACCACTGGGCAAATTTTGACCAAACTTAGTACAAAGCATCCTTGGGTAAAGGGAAATTTAAATTGTTAAAATGAAGGGCCAAGTCCCCTCACAAGGGGAGATAATCAAGAAAAGACAAAAATAGGGTGGGGTCATTAAAAAATCTTCTTCTCAAGAACCACTGGGCCAGAATAGCTGAAATTTATGTGGAAGCATCCTGGGGTAGTTCAAATCATGACCCCCGGGGGTAGGGCGGGGCCACTATGGGGAATCCAAGTTTTACATAGAAATATATAGGAAAAATCTTTGAAAATCTTCTACTCAAGAACCACTGAACCAGAAAAGCTGAAACTTATGTGGAAGCATCCTGGGGGAGTGTAGATTCTAAATTGTTCAAATTATGACGATTTTACCCCTACTTTGGACTTTCAGTAGGGCGTGACTTTCTCAGCGCTACGTAATGGTGAATACTAGTAGATTCTCATTGGTTACGAAATTAATAACATCAGGAACTTAAAGTTGTTGTTGATAACGATGAGACGACTTATGTCCCACCTCTGTGCCGTGAGAGGACTTTTAATTGGCTATTCACTACACCAGTTGACATTCGGTCGCATTTCTATCATATGTATATTTTAACAGTGAAGGGAAGCTGTGTAAATTTCAGAAGCTAATTAGGCAACGTCGAGAATGCCACGCCTTACTGAAAGTCCAAACTATGCGTGTAATCCTTCTATGACCCCGGAGGTTGGGTGGGGCCACAATGGGGAATCAAAGTTTTATAATGGAGAATCAAAGCATCCTATGGTAGTGTAGATTTCAAATTGTCTAAATTATGATCAGTGGGGTAGGGTGGGGTCACAATATGTATTACAAAGGGGAAATCTGGTAAAGAATGGAATGGTCAAAGCTTCTCAGGTGAGCGATGTGGCCCATGGGCCTCTTGTTTTATCAGAATTGTTATAATAACTGAGTTTCGTTTTTGTTGCTTAAAATTCAAGTTTAAACAACTTATTTTTGTTGAGGGCACAAAAATTTGATAGGGAAAGGCAGTACTGATTATATTCTTCAGCATTCGTGTTATAATTAATGTTATTGTGATTTTGTACACGCAAGTTTCTACGCAAATCTGGCGATTCTGCCTAAGGATATTCATTCTGGGAAGAGAAAAGCAAACGTGTCAGTGGACTTGGAAAAGTGTATCTGTCATGACATTGAATTTTGTGAATCCAATCAATATCGACTGGCACATGCCATGCATAAATTATCATATTTAATCTTCCTCTACCAGTACTGTAATTTTTCCCCCCAACAGATTTGTTTCTGTGAATTCAATACATATTGTTTCGCACATTTACATTAACCTCATTTAGTCTTGATAGCGAGCGCAGCGAGTGTCGCGAAGCGACGCTCCTAACTGCGAGCTCTAACGACAACGCCTGGGCGAAGAGGAAATTCGGACACCTGCACATTCATTCCATAGAATTTTTTTTCTGCAGTAATTTTGACCTACCTACCGACTTAATAGTTTCAGACCGAGTCAGGAAAGGGCAACAGAACAATTTTCTAAAGTTGGCCTTAGTATTTTAATGAGGAATTGTATGGGAGCATTGTCTAAGAACATAAAGAGATGCCATCAATGCTTCAGAAACTTGCATCATTTCAAACGTAGGTGGTGGATTTTCTCTATAATTTACAAATTAAGGTCAGGATGAAGGCTTTCTGCGAACTTGCTGCTTGTACACAGGTGTGTGCCAAACCAATAACTAAATTGTTTGTGGCAAATTAGCAGCAATGGTTGACGCAGGTATGCAGCAAGGTTTCCATATTTTGAAATCCAAAGTATCCTGAAGACCTCAAATACATGGTAATACATGGTAAAATGTTTTCTACAAGCATGTTGCAAGGTTGTTAATTTTTCTGTCGGAAATACCCCAGCAAGTACGTATGCGTTAGGTTAGTTTCCCCCTGCTTTCAACAGGCACGTTACAGTGTAGTAAAAAAAGAGAAGAGTATGTGGTAGTGTTTAAAAAAAAAAATATTGGATCCAACCCCCCAATAGGGTTTTCGGGTTTGGACTACTTGTTTGGACAATGGACATCCCTTTTCTTGTCAATTTTTTTTCAGATTTGAATTTTTCTTTCTTTTTCAATTAGCCCCTCCCCCCGCACTTTCAATTTGCTTCCGACACAAATGTAATCAATGCACACTAAATTCTGTAATTCAGAAAAAATTCTTAGATTTCAAAGTTACATGTAGCTTAATATTGCAATATTTCGTGTAATATTTATTTAAAAAGAAGTACATTTGTATATGTAAATCCTGAATATTAGTAAACATAGTTAAACAATATACAATTTAGTTCATAAATTTGTTTATTTATAATTTTTTTTGCTAACAACACTTCATTTATTTTAATCTTAAAATTCCTAATATTAGTATTTGGAAAATGGTGAGAGTTTAACGCATGATGCACGTGCTTATTTAGTTATACACAACATTAATTACTTATAATGTCCAACTTGAACAACGGATTTTTTTCAAAATAAAAGGTTTAGTGATCTTTTTCGCATAGTCAATCAAACAGTTCAAGAACGAACCTCAAAATTAATACATATTTAAAGGATGTGAAAGGGGGGGGGGGTAATCTCCCCCTTTTGGGATTAGTACCATATATATTTGAAGAATGTGTTTGTTTGGGTTTTTTTGTTTTTTTTTTTTTTTTTTGGTTTTTTTTTTTTGTTTTTTTTTTTTTGGTTTTGGTTTTGGTTTTTTTTTTGGTTTTTGTATTTGTTACTGGGCTGTTTTCTTCATTTTTGTAGTTTTTTTTATAAATCAAAAAATGGTTGCCTTAGATACACAACCCTAACTTCCAGCGTTATTTAATATTTGTAATAAAGTAGCCAAAATGAAACATTGACCTCCTCCCCCCGAATCGGGGAAACACAGAATAGTTTGTGAGGAATTTTTGAAGCGGCCCTTCCATCCAATTAGAGACATAGTTTGGTTTTCAACATTGGCTAGTTTCCCTTTCCATTTTTTGTTTGCTTGTATGTTTATTGCGTTTCGTTTATTTATTTTGTTTATTTTTTTTTTTTTTGTCACAATATTTCAGAGGGTTTTGACACCATACCCCCGCCTCCGAGAAAAACTTTAGGATCTCTCTCTCTCTCTTTGAAGAGGAATGCGCTTTTTAGTTGTTTAGATCAAAAGAAGTTGCAGAGACGGCTTTTTTTAAATGTTGATAAAAAAAGATAGTGGGAAGTGCAGCTTCTAGTCCATCCCAGATTCTTACTCTAGTTCTCATTCTCAAGGTTATGCTCCGAAAACGGTCGATTTTTAGGCCGAGACAGGCTACTGACAGATAAGTTTGTTATAAGGATTTCAACAACCTTGTTTAAAGTCAGCATTACTTACATGGTATGGTCGCTATATTGATCTTTTCACAAATATAACCTATCATTGGATTCACTTTGGCCGATGTGTTTCATTCTAATTTTTAGGCTTTTAATTTTGTTAATTTTATACTGAATTTGACTAGATGGGATGTTCTGCCCACCTGATCACTTTAAGGTTTCGTCAAAGGTAACATGTCCAAAAAATTATTTTTACAATAGCTCCAAAACTATGTGAGGTATAAAGTTAAAACTTTTACAGTTTATAAAGTTTTTTATTGATTAACAGATAGAAAGTATCACTTTATAAAAAACATACTTGGAAAAAATATTAATTGAGAAAAATTCTTCTTAAAAATGCATATATTTTCAAAAAATGCACCTAATTAATTCCGCGCTCTAAGTGAAAACCATTATTGCAGAAACAAAATATGTTTATCAATGAAGGGCAAGTCGGACTTGGATAGCCTCTGGAAAGTTGTTTTGCGTTTATTTTGTCCAAATGTTAAGACTTGAAAGTGAAAGTACATTGCAAATGGCGGATTCTATAGGGGTCTTGTCTTTATACATGTCATGCTTTCAATGACAGCCTTTCAGAGACCATTCACGTCCAACTTGCCCTTCAATGATAAACATATATTATTTCTGCAATGATGGTTTTCACAAAAAAGAAGAAAAAATCAAGCAGGTGCATTTTTCTTTAAATATGCACATTTTCTGATACAATTTTTCTCAAAAAATATCTTTTTAAAAATATTTGTTATCAAGTGACACTTTCTATCTATTAATCAATGATATATTCATAAATTGTAAACGTTTTGACTTTATACCACACATAGTTTTGGAGCTATTGTAAAAATAATTTTTTAGACATGTTGACCTTTGACGAAACCTTAATATTTATATATACGGCTCACTGTCTAGTCACTAGATTTCCAAAATTTTTGTTTTATGCCCTATTCATGGTTTTGTACTAGTAGTTATTTATGGATGTGGATTTTAGAAAATATTGTCAAAAGTAAAGTTGTCATGCTTGAACATAACTGAAATCGTGTATAAAAATGTACATATATACACGGGATGATAGGTTTATTTCTATTTTCTTGAAAAAGGAAAAAAATTGAACCCGAAATATAAATATAGAGATACTGATAAATCCCGTAAAACAACTTCCAAGTTCAAAAAATGTTCAAACTCTTAGGTGGGGTCAATATTCAACAGGGTCTATTTTCAACTCGTTGAAGTCATCGGCGATAAGAAAAAAAAAATCAAGCTGTTGAAAAATGACCCCGGGTATAAATTCAACGACTTTTGGTCTCAATTTTCAACGTTGAAAAAACACCCCTGGTTCAATATCCAACGTTGAAAAATGAACCCCGGGTCAATTTTCAACTGGGGTCAATATTCAACGTTACAGCTGGCGCAGAGCTGCAAATTGTGTGTGGGCGACTACACCGTACAAAAAGATTTTCTTCATTATTCAAAGTTTTAAATTGTGCAAAATATTCTAAAATGTACTTAAGTTGATTGTTCTTTTTAGTATCAAATGTATGATAATTTGGATTTATAAATGGCTTCGGAATTGTTTAATTCGATATTTAATATAGATTTCAGATAAAAGTCTTAATAATGACGTTTCTTTTATGGGAGGGAGGGGGAGGACTGTAGTACCGGGTATATACATGTATATATGCTCCTCTTTTGTTCAAGGGAGGAAAATTGTTCAAGTATTCACCTTTCCTACATTACTTAATTAATACCAAAAAGAAATCAATTTAACAGCAGTGAAGAAGAAATTTCAAAAGTATATTGTGTCATAAAATAATTAGAAGTGTTGGTAAAAATAGGCATGCTAAAGGGCACCAAAGCATTTAAAAGACGAAATTATAAATTTCGCTAGTTTTTTCTAGTAAAAAAAAAATCTTACTTAGAGGAGGAGTTTTTTAGCTCACCTGAGCCGAAGGCTCAAGTGAGCTTTTCTGATCACATTTTGTTCGTCGTCCGTCCGTCTGTCCGTCTGTAAACTTTTCACATTTTTGACTTCTCAAGAACCACTGGGCAAATTTTGACCAAACTTAGTACAAAGCATCCTTGGGTAAAGGGAAATTTAAATTGTTAAAATGAAGGGCCAAGTCCCCTCACAAGGGGAGATAATCAAGAAAAGACAAAAATAGGGTGGGGTCAATAAAAAATCTTCTTCTCAAGAACCACTGGGCCAGAATAGCTGAAATTTATGTGGAAGCATCCTGGGGTAGTTCAAATCATGACCCCCGGGGGTAGGGCGGGGCCACTATGGGGAATCCAAGTTTTACATAGAAATATATAGGAAAAATCTTTGAAAATCTTCTACTCAAGAACCACTGAACCAGAAAAGCTGAAACTTATGTGGTAGCATCCTGGGGGAGTGTAGATTCTAAATTGTTCAAATTATGATTATGACGATTTTACCCCTACTTTGGACTTTCAGTAGGGCGTGACTTTCTCAGCGCTACGTAATGGTGAATACTAGTAGATTCTCATTGGTTACGAAATTAATAACATCAGGAACTTAGAGTTGTTGTTGATAACGATGAGACGACTTATGTCCCACCTCTGTGCCGTGAGAGGACTTTTAATTGGCTATTCTCTACACCAGTTGACATTTGTTCGCATTTCTATCATATGTATATTTTAACAGTGAAGGGAAGCTGTGTAAATTTCAGAAGCTAATTAGGCAACGTCGAGAATGCCACGCCTTACTGAAAGTCCAAACTATGCGTGTAATCCTTCTATGACCCCGGAGGTTGGGTGGGGCCACAATGGGGAATCAAAGTTTTATAATGGAGAATCAAAGCATCCTATGGTAGTGTAGATTTCAAATTGTCTAAATTATGATCAGTGGGGTAGGGTGGGGTCACAATATGTATTACAAAGGGGAAATCTGGTAAAGAATGGAATGGTCAAAGCTTCTCAGGTGAGCGATGTGGCCCATGGGCCTCTTGTTTTATCAGAATTGTTATAATAACTGAGTTTCGTTTTTGTTGCTTAAAATTCAAGTTTAAACAACTTATTTTTGTTGAGGGCACAAAAATTTGATAGGGAAAGGCAGTACTGATTATATTCTTCAGCATTCGTGTTATAATTAATGTTATTGTGATTTTGTACACGCAAGTTTCTACGCAAATCTGGCGATTCTGCCTAAGGATATTCATTCTGGGAAGAGAAAAGCAAACGTGTCAGTGGACTTGGAAAAGTGTATCTGTCATGACATTGAATTTTGTGAATCCAATCAATATCGACTGGCACATGCCATGCATAAATTATCATATTTAATCTTCCTCTACCAGTACTGTAATTTTCCCCCCCAACAGATTTGTTTCTGTGAATTCAATACATATTGTTTCGCACATTTACATTAACCTCATTTAGTCTTGATAGCGAGCGCAGCGAGTGTCGCGAAGCGACGCTCCTAACTGCGAGCTCTAACGACAACGCCTGGGCGAAGAGGAAATTCGGACTCCTGCACATTCATTCCATAGAATTTTTTTCCGCAGTAATTTTGACCTACCTACCGACTTAATATTTTCAGACCGAGTCGGGAAAGGGCAACAGAACAATTTTCTAAAGTTGGCCTTAGTATTTTAATGAGGAATTGTATGGGAGCATTGTCTAAGAACATAAAGAGATGCCATCAATGCTTCAGAAACTTGCATCATTTCAAACGTAGGTGGTGGATTTTCTCTATAATTTACAAATTAAGGTCAGGATGAAGGCTTTCTGCGAACTTGCTGCTTGTACACAGGTGTGTGCCAAACCAATAACTAAATTGTTTGTATCAAATTAACAGCGATATTTGAAGCAAGCTTGCAGCAATGGTTGACGCAGGTATGCAGCAAGGTTTCCATAATTATTTTGAAATCCAAAGTATCCTGAAGACCTCAAATACATGGTAATACATGGTAAAATGTTTTCTACAAGCATGTTGCAAGGTTGTTAATTTTTCTGTCTGAAATACCCCAGCAAGTACGTATGCGTTACAATTAGCTAGGCTATCTCGACCACTCCTTTATATAATTATATATTTTTTCATGTCAGTCACGAATTGAAAATTACATAATGTGAAATTACCATACACGTTAGTCCAAATATTGTGCAATGTTTTTCTTTCAAAATTTAACAGCAATTGGTTAGAATATTTGTTCTTATTCTTAAATTCCAGTTTATTATCCATTTTAGATTGAAGGTTTTGATTGGAATTTAATGATCATAAACTTTAAAATAAGATAGTTATGTATGAAATGGCAAGTAAAATTAAATCTATCAGTGTGTCTATCTAAAATCCTCTTATATTTGTAACAATGGAAGGCCCACTTAGATACTTGAAAAAAAAATGTATTCTGCGAAGAGTTCAGATTATTTTTAAAAAATATACACGTTTTCCCAGGTAATAGTATTAGGGTCTCTTCGTACCCACGGGATCTTAATTTAAACATATATCTCGGAGTCTGCAATACGTACCCAGGGAAGCCTATGACAATTAGTGAAATCATGACCCTGCAGTTCTTGAGTTGTTTTTTCACTTCTTTATTTACTACACATTCTATTTTATCATATCTTAATACATTTTTTTCTTTTTAAACCATTTAACCATTTATTTCCCAGACCCTAATCTATGACAACACATAAACTAACATCGCTAGAAAAAAAGGTAGCTGCTAGGGATGGGAAAGTGACTAAGCACCTTCTAAACTATACTTGTGTCCCTATGACATCACGCAGGATGTTATAATTTAGAAAGAAAAAGTTATGAGTATAATTATTTAAAAAATATATATATATTTATACAGTATACATCATGAATTAAGGTAAAGATTATAATTAAAGTATAGTTGTCAACCGATGGAGCCACATCTATTTGTTCCCCCTTTTGAAAGCATTACTAGAATTAAGAGGTCTCTTCCCAGTATTTATACAAGAATAAATAATCCCCCCCCCCCGCTTGAAAAGCGGGAGGGTATATAGTAATCGGTACGTCTGTACGTCCGTTCGTCCTTCTGTTACGCTTTTGGGGTACCCATCTCTTATCCGCAACTCCTCCCATACATGTACCACTGAATGAAATTTGATGAAACTTTCACAGAATTTTTATTAAATATTGCCAATGTGCACAGCTTATTTTACTTTTTGTTCTGACACATATTTTGGGTTTCCTGTAGCAAAACATGGACACTGCTAGTGCCATTCTACTCATATGGGAGGTGGGGGTATCATTTAGTGAGCTCATTGCTCAAGTACCTCTAGTTTTCACTACAGAAATATTTTCAAAAATCTTACGCTCAATGTTAACATACTAAAGTGTAGAAGCAAGTTGATTTTTTATTACATGATTGTGTATACATTGTAGACTCCAATCTACATAACATTTTATGTTTATAAATTCTATATGTTATATAGCTATGTAATAAGTAAATTTAGAGATCTAGTTTTATCATTTTTTTTCATGGAAAAAACCAACAACAATAGCAAACAAAAAACTGCTTATAGTATACCATATATTAGACACATAATCACATTCAAAAATCAGGTGTTTTGCATTTTCTATTTTGTTACAATATACACACAAAGAAGACGCGTCTTTTTTTCCCACTTACTTACTTATGCATTATTCAATATTTTGTAACTAAATTCTGAGATAGAGTTGGCATGTTATTTCTAATTCTCATTTTATAATATTTCATAAAAACAATTGATTCCACTGTTTCCAGTTGGTGTCAAAAACCTCTCTGTCACCATATTTTTTCTACATATTTTTGAAATTCATAAAAAAGCTGAATATTTGAAGTAGCATGCAAGTCTGATATCTAATTTTTGCCTCAAATTCTCATTGTTTAAATATGATATTTTATCAATAAGGCCAACAAGTTATGAATGTTTTTGTTTTTTCATAGAAATCCCAAAATAAAACAAAGTTGCAACCCTATCCTATGCTCACAATATACTTCAAACAGGTTGAGAAAGGTCTGCACATATCACATTCCCAAAGAACATGTATTATTATTTCTCCCACGTATCATCTCTCTTCCTAATTATACATAGATATGAGTTTGTACCATGTATTATGCCTCTGGATCGAAAGATCCCGGGGATATATTGTTTTGGTCCTGTCTGTCTGTTTTTCTGTCTGCCTGTTATTAACAATCGCGCCGTCAAGGGTAAGTGTATACACTTCCGTCTACGTCCCACTCCAGAATTGTTTTGCCATCGGGGGCATAGTTTCAAAAACATATCTTGTTTCATTTACAATTTCTTATTGAAACCATTGAAGTTTCCTTTTTTTTTTAATTTTAATCGAAGTTTCAAAATCATCTTCCATTTCTCTTCTTCCATCATCTGAACAAAGGGTTTATATCTCTCAGTTGATTCGATACGCTGCTCCTATAATGTATTGTTTAATGGACTTTTGAACTTGAATAATGTTCGATATCTCCATATATCTTATTCCGTACATGTATAATTTTATTCTGCTACCAACCTCAAAGTCAATTTTCAAAAAAATTCCTTTTTACAGGTATAAAGGATTGTTCTTTAAAAAATTAATACAATAACTTTTGTTATTTCAGTAGAGTTGGGGATATGTTTACAAAGTATATTTCTAGTTTCACAAATGTTAATCAATAAAATAAATAAAAGAGACATGTATCCATATCCAAGAATATTCTAAAATATTGTGATCCTTTAAAGCCTGATTTCCATGGAAACATTGTCTGTACCCTAACAAAAAAATACTATAGTAAACTATAGTTAACTATAGTTTACTATAGTTAACTATAGTTTACTATAGTTAACTATAGTTTACTATAGTTAACTATAGTACCAAAGTTAAAACTTTGGAACTTTGATTTACTATGGTGAAAACTTTGGAACTTTGATTTACTATAGTAAAAACTTTGGAACTTTGATTTACTATGGTGAAAACTTTGGAACTTTGATTTACTATGGTGAAAACTTTGGAACTTTGATTTACTTTGGCAAAAACTTTGAAACTTTGATTTACTATGGTAAAAACTTTAGTACCAAAGCTCTAGAGAACTACTAAAATACCCAATCTGTCCCCTAACAGAATAATGTACAAGAAATGAATTGTAATATACAAATTGTCTCTTGCACCTAAAAGAAAACAATATTTATTCAAACATATTTAATTTCAATGTTGTACGGATAAAACGTAAATCTTATTTATGGAGAAAAAAAAGTTACTCTAAGATAAGATTTGTGTCATTCAGAATAAAAATATTTCCTTTATTAGTTTCAGTCAACATGTTTTCACTGTTAAATGTAAATATTGCATTTACATTATTTACTTTGCTTATTAAAATTAAGATGAACAACAAAATCAACCCAAACAAGCCTAATTTCTTTCCCCTTAAAGCAGTTGAATGATGATAGAAATAACTTATTTAAATTATAAAAAAGTTGCTAAAGTAATTACAAAAACTTTAAAACTTTGAATAACTATAGTAAAAACTTTGCAACTTTGAATAACTATGACATAAACTTTGGAATTTTGATTTACTATGGCGAAAACTTTGGAACTTTGATTTACTATAGTAAAAACTTTGGAACTTTGATTTACTTTGGTGAAAACTTTGGAACTTTGATTTACTATGGTGAAAACTTTGGAACTTTGATTAACTATAGTAAAAACTTTGGAACTTTGATTTACTATGGTGAAAACTTTGGAACTTTGATTTACTATAGTAGAAACTTTGGAACTTTGATTTACTATGGTGAAAACTTTGGAACTTTGATTTACTATGGAAAAACTTTGGAACTTTGATTTACTATAGTTAACTATAGTTAACTATAGTAAACTATAGTTTACTATAGTATTTTTTTGTTAGGGTTAAACCACACATCTTCAACTTCAGCGGTAGGGATTAGGGGAAGAAAGGCAGCGCGGCGTACTAGTTTGTGAATGTTGCCGTCTTCCTTGTGAGGAACTTGTAGACCCGTTTCTTGTGCTTTTCTCCAAATGTTTTGTGTATAGTGGAAAAAACATCCTTTAGCGTTGATACCAGGGAAGACAGAGTAAGCTGCATTTCTAATAGCAATTTCATAGTCCAGAAAGATAGTAGTTGGCTGGAAGTTGTAGCTGGTGTTGGCGATACAAGTCTTTGAGTAGAATTAGGAATCTTGTGTATACTGGTTGACTCTTAGCTGGAAGTAAGCTGTATACTAGCGGGACATGGCACCATCCACCATTGCATGAAATGTGTAGAGTTGGAAGAAGAGAGTCGGACAGGGGTAAAATGTCCCATCACCATAAAAAGTAACTGCAGCTGCTAGATCTGCCTGAAGGCCTGAATCGAGAGTTAGCGTGCGTAGTTATTTACGATATGGCTACACGAGTCTATAGCTTAAACTTGCTCAAGTCTCTATGTTTTATTTTATTTTTTACTTTCAAAAATTCTTTGTTTATTATTATGTTGCTTCCCTCTGCTCTCTACCATAGTTAAATGTTTAAATGTTTGACATTATAAAAATTATAAAAAGAGAGCACTAATTATATAATATAAAACATAGAGACTTGAGCATGTCTATGTAAAGATAGTTTTTACATGAATTTTTAAGATAAAATAAACAGATAAAGTGACAGAAAAAAAGAGCTTGCACAGCCAGTTATAGCTACATTGATTATTTCTTAATTTATTTTTAATTTCAATAAAAGTTAAATTAACGTTCATTTGATGTTAATTTTTTGTCGATTTCAGGTTAAATTAGCGCCTACTTGCATGATATTATTTACGTAAATAATTTTCACATAAAAGATTTATTTATTAATCAATTTATCAATTATTGTTAGGTAATATTGACTAACGTTAGGTTAAATGGGCTATGTATCATCAGTTTATGAAAGACCTCTTCTTTTTTTCCCACGCAGATAATCTTGTTTGTCATGATTATTGTGTATTAAATTTATTCATAACATAATTATTGTCTTATTTCGCAGTTTTTCACACTCTGTCGGAAGGGCTATCTCAGAGTTTCAAATAACATGTGTGCCCAACCTGTCAATCAAATTAACAGATAACTTTGACTGACAAGAGTTTTTACTGATCTCGTTTTGATGTTGGTGTTGATATGAAATATAGGCAATCTCAAAGCTTGTATGAAAGTTGTCTAACTAAATCTTGTTTTGCGTGGATCGCTTTCAAACCTTTTGGATATTTAACCTCGAATAAAAAATTACGGCTTTTCTGTCAATTTAATTACTTTGTGATATATGTATATATATATAGTAGGATAACAGTTGTTTTCATCAGAAGAATATCACGATATGACATACGATCTGGAGTGAAAAACCTTTCGCGTTATTTTGCCGCTATTCATAATGATATGTAATAAATATTTTATTTAAAAAATGCAAGTCTTTGCAAAATCATAATTAATCAAGGTAGAACAAAGGAAGATTTCAAAGACAGTTGATATGGACGCACCTTGAAATCGAGAGAGACGTGAATACAGTCATGTAATTTTTATTTACTAAGACATCACAGGATATTATAGTCTTGAGCATCAACGGAGGAGGTTCATCTGCATCATATTTCCAAAATGGAGGGGAATGGAACAAGACGAAGCACCTTGGTCCTTCAGAATGCCGTGGTCCCATCCCTCACAGGCCTCCTCATTGCCGTCGTTAATATTTCAGCCATCATTATTCTTGCAAAGAGCAAAAGGATGAACAAGCAGATCAGACTAATGTCTATCAATTTGGCTGTTACCGACCTCATGACCGGGGTGGCCATATTGATAGATGCTTTTCTACCTACGATGTTGGAAGAAGGTCTGTGTCGGTTCCTGATGTATTTTTACTGTATTGGGGTAGTTGTTTCCTTTCTGACCATTACTGGAATGCTTGTCGACCGCTTCATTGCTTTGTATTATCCATTTAGTTATCTAGTGGCACTGGGCAAAACACGAAGCTGCACTATAATTTTCGGAATTTGGTTTACTGGCCTGTTACTTACTGTGGTGAACTTTCTTGGTGGATTTCAAGATTACAAGCAGCAAAAATTTGTCGTCTGTGCTTCGTACATCATTAGGGGTAAAACAGGTTTGTTTACCGTCACAGTCATTTTTTGTTTCCTGATTTCTCTCAATATTGCTCTGTACATTCTGATGTTCATAAAAATGCACAAAATATCCAATGGAACTTCTGGTTTGAAAGCTTTGACCAGGGAAAAACAATTCAAGTATCAGGCAAGGATTCTTATCAAGTTATCGGCAATTCTAGGCTGTTTCATGTTCCTCTACACTCCAACAATAATAATGAATATTATTGATCTCATAAATACGGATCCCTCGAATAAGAAAAGTATTTTGACCTGGCAGAGTTTCACCGGACTTTTGCTTCTCTTGAACTCTTTCATCAATCCTTTTCTGTTTGTATGGAGGTATACGGAATGCAGATATACCTTTTTAATGATTATTTGTTACTGCAACAAGTCCAAAAGAGAGAAGTACGGGAAATTAAAGAAACATTTCTTTGAGCCATATTTGGATGGGACGACCACGACTGGAGTGTTAAGTAAATAATCTTTTCTTTTTTTATCAATTATTGTTATTTTGATTTTCTTTACCATAAATTGTGCTGAACCATACTGATAAAGATAATATTAATCTTTTGTTTTAATGCAGAATTCAACAATCCAACAGCGAATGAAGCAACACCAGTATAGATGGGGATTTTCAATATGTGATCAAATGATCTACACAGGTTGGATTTTTTTTTTATCATGTTGTGTATTCAATATACATGTTTTGTCCATCGTTTTCTATGGTAGATGAATTAGGAAATGTTTTGTAAATAAGCAATGAATCATTATTTTTTTAAGATGGGATCTCATAACTGCAACAGTGAGTGCAAACAAATTGAGTAATGACTGGCGTCAAGAAATAATGATTCAGAGCTAATATTAACGCTGTTTAACTACTTGACTTGTCTGCAAATGGGATTTCATGTATTATCCTGCATCAAATTCTATCTAAATGTTGGCGTGATATTTGATTTTCGCTTATGACCTGATGACGGACTTAAGTGCAGGACTCTAATTAGCAACTTCTAAATCGCCATGGAGCATAATGTTTTTAATTAAATATATAAAATATATACCGATGTGTGCCAAAGCACTTTAAATTAGACATGGTCAAAAATGGTGACGTTGCAATTGGGTGGTAATGTGCAACACCAAATTATTACGGAACACTATGTTGAGCGGGATATGACACCTGTATATAGCGAAAAGAGATGTTAACGATGAAAAAACATAATCATATAAGTATGGGAAACAGGTTAATCTCTAGTTGAAGGGTTTTGAGGTTGACTTGACTGGTTATCCGGTAGTAAAGAATGATACAGACAAACTGAAAAGACAGGAGCAGGACGTCGTAGGGCTACGTGAAGACCGTTGTTAAACAATTTGTTCAGTTAGGTCTATGAGATTTGTGAAATTGATTATTTAAAGAATCAACTCCGCAATCTTTTGGTATTACTGTTTTTTTTTAGATGTGTAACACGGTAGCTGAAAGAAAATTAAATAAAGTGCCGAATTTATGCTTTAATGAATTTTATTAGAGGCACAGTAGTCAAATACTACGAGCTACGTTTTGATGTCGTCAGTGTTGCTCCGACAGCTGATTTTGTTAGAGAAAAATCTTATTTATAGTGATATTTCATTGAAAGGTTTAGGCATATACAAAAATGTCGATAATGAATTATGTATACCATTTTTTTTAACTATATAGTATTAGTGGAAAAAAAACATATTGAAAATGTTCGCGATTTTCCGGGACAACCCTCGTAATATCTAGTGGTACACTGTAAATACATTTCAGTTAACGGATTAATATGAGAGGAATTAAATATAATTTATTTTAAGAAACAAGATTGTTGAGAGTAAAATATGATTCCTTATGTTCTAATATTATACTTGTAGAGTTCATTGGAAGACATTGATCTGTGTAATGGAAGATGAAACCAAAATGACACCAAAGGCGTCTTTGTCCTTGAATGTCCCCACGCCTTAAGTAAATATTGTATCTCTTTGTCTCTCTCTCTCTCTCTCTCTCTCTGAAATCAATCACATTTTATACAATATCTTTGTTTGACAGATATAATTACACCGTCTATATTACTATATATGATATTATATTACTATACATTTAATTTAATCAAAACATGTTCCATATATATATATATATATATATATATATATATATATATATATATATATATATATATATATATATATATATATATATATATATATATATATATATATATATATATATATTTTTTGATCCGGATATTTCTGTGGAGAAAATTTGAAAAGACTGAAAATTATTTTATAAAATATGAAAGGTTAAACGGTTGCTAATGTTTTACTGTAGTCTGATCTTTTACTATTATGATACCTCTACCATTTCAATATTTTCACTCTTCTTATCTGTAACAGTTATCATATCTAGCTGTTGTTATAATTGAATAAAAATTTGTCAGGTTAAGTAAAAGTATGTGTTTTAATGTAATTCTGCTTCCGTAAGCCACGTTGTTAATGGATTGTTGTTTATGTTTAGTTTATATTTAGTACATTAAACATGTTAAACTACGTAATATCTTGTTTAACCAAGATGTAAATCATAACTAATTTATTATATATACAATTATATATCGTATAATTTGGTTGTGCATGTTCATGTATTTATGAATTAAAATTTTCAAAGGCGCCAAGGCACTTCTTCCTAAATAAATTACAGTAAGGATATTCGATCCTCAGCCAGGAAGGATAACTCCAAAAATTAATATTCAATTTGAAATGCATCAAAATGAAGCTTGAAAATGAATTTTTTCATGCAACAATTTACATTTTATTCATCTTTATAAGATTCAAAGCTATTGGAAGTCTTACAAAAGGTCTTATAAAAGTTGACATTTGTACCCTTTAAAAGGAAAAAAAATGATACAGTTTAGGCGAAATAAGATTTTCTTGAATCCAGCCTTATACATCAATGTTTATTAGCATGATATGAAATAAGATAGCAAAAGACTTTTACACTATATATTATAGAATACATGACGGAAATAGAAGACAAAAAGTACAAAATAAGTATAAAAATCATGACAATTTCTCTGAATGCCTGGATACCTATCGTTTTTTAACCTAAAATATATTTGTTGATCAATTTACAATTAAAAAATGCATTGCAGATATTACAATTCGCATTTTCTGCAAAAATATTGGAGATTTGACAATTTTTCCTATATAATATGATTAACTTTAATCTTTGACTTTAAAGAAATATTGTGGATAAATTTAGAAAACTAATTTTGATTTCTTAACTGCTAATTTTATAAACCTGAGGATCGGACTACCTTAATATTGGTCTCCTTTACAGACAGCCTACTTGGTGCCTTTGCCAGTAATGTAATGGTGTTTGTACCAATAAATATATTTTGTAATCACATTTGAATATAATGTATTTTCCATACATTTTATGGTCGCGTTTTATCTCTGAACCATATATTCATTCACTTTAAATACGTTGGAATAAGTAGGTTGTATCAGTTTTGCTTTAATAAAACAATTGGTTAAAAAAAATATAATATTCTCTCTTCAGATACGAATTTTTGCTTTTCAATGGATATCATTAAAAGAAGTGCATAAAAAATAAAGCAACGTATGATACTTGTATTTCAATTACATTTGGACGTGGAAATATGAACTAATATCTAAAATGAGGATAAAGGTGTGTAAAAACAAAGACAATTTTAAATCTCTTCGAATGCAAATATACGACGTATGTAATGAATTGGGAACCTAGCCCTTTATGTTCTAGTTTGAACTGTTAACCCCCAGAAGTGAAGAAGGACCTAATTAACTTGAATAAAACGAGTTTTAGAGGGTTTCAAGTAAAAGAAAATGCAAGCTTTATAGCTTGCCAATACGACTGAATTGTCGCATTTATAGACTAAATGTCACTTTTTGCTGAAGAAGCAAAATATCTTAAAAATCAAAATCATATCGTTTGTGCACAGTAGGTGATTGACGTTTGCTGATATTTAATTTCCTTACAAGTGCCACATGAAACACACAGGAAATATGGCTTCCAGGTGATGTTATTCATGATAGTCGTTAATTAAAGGAACCTTTGATATATAACGTTATTTTATCAATAAGGAATTTGTTTCCTTTGAATATTTAGAACTGAATTTTTTTTTGATTCCCCCTATCATTAAAAACGATCTACAAGTACATTGATGTTAATTGATACAAACCTAGAGCTTTCTTTATATATAAACTGTCTAACAAACAATTTAAAATGTTGATGTTATTTATGCAATGTGTTGATTGCACAGCTGTGAATTTAATAATGTCATCAAAATTACAATTTTTGAAGAAGTAAAAAACATATTAATTGAATCATATTTTTTTCATTTATTGCTAGCTTTTATAACCTTTTCTGTGATTCATGTGAAATTTCAGCTTCCATCCTTTGCAGCACAAATTGAAATAGGAATATTTAAAAGAAATTGCAAAAAATACAACATGGGGCGAACATTGGAATAAATATATTAGAGAAATAATTACTATTTTATCGTAGAGTTAATTAATAAATATATATATTCCACACCCGTAGCTATAGAGTATGAACCATGGTTACTATTCGCCATACTAAATTAAATATATATGTTTATAATATAGCAGTTTTTTTATCCAAAAAAGTATACCTGCTTGGCTTCGTATTATAATTTCAGAAAGTCAATTTTAGATTTTTTCTCTCGTTTCAAATAACTTTAAAAATACTAGTATATAACATTGAATTAAAAAAAAATGGATGAGAGAGTTTTTTTCAAGACAGATTAGTTATCACAACTGAACCATTATAAAAATAAATATTTTTGAATTAATTATTGATTAATTCCTTAACACCTTTAATAACCATGAAAACATTCTCTGTAGGAAAATGTTTTCAAGATTGACTGAATTTTGCCAGCTTTCGTCAAGCTTCGCTCCATTATTCGTTAAAGATCATTTATTATGCAATTACCTCTACGTCTGAAGACTTACTTTTGTGTATTTCTTTAACGTTTAAATTTTGCTCCAAAGGTTTATTCACAATAAGAATTCAATAGATATGTAAGCATATTACGTGTTCCTAAGAAAAAATAAAATTTTCTACTATGTAGACAATACTCAAGTAACTTTATCTGGTCATATTCGAGATAATCATTTTGCAAAACATCTTCCATAATAAAACACAATCTGAGTTGTCAGTTACCATTCGGACAAAGCTGATATTTCTCACTTCTTCTCTTTGATCCATGAAGTAAATAAATGATAAGATGAAATTGACAAAATGTGAAACCAGCCCTATCACCAAGTTTTATTTTTGCAACACTAAGCATGATATTTTTAAAAAGTTTTAAAATAATTCGGGGTTGATGAGTAAATTTGAAGTATATTCTTTTTTGATAAACATTTGTCAAATCTAGACTAATGCAGAACTTATTTAAACTTATCAACACCAAAACTCGTTTAGATTACTGATATAGCGGGGAATTCAAATTCATGCCTTGCAAAATTTTTAATTCGATTAAAAAAATACAGGATCAAGAAACTGGAATATAGCAACATAATAAATAGATCAAAATGATATTTTGTACAATAGAAAATGAAAGTAAGGAAATGTTAATCTAGCTAATAATTTAGGAAAAAATATGAAGATTGACTTGATATTTTACAAGAGTTTTTATTTACGAAAAATGATTCATTAAAAAATAAAAAATTCTTTAAGATAAATATTATTATTTACTACCTCTCTGAAAATAAGCAAAAGTCATATGTAAAGGAAAATTTGTGTATTGCAAATACGTTTATTATATATTAAAACATATATTATACAATTATAAGGAATTAAGGATGAAGCGCACTTAATTCTCAAGACTTTGAGCAAGCGTTACTGTATAGCTATACATGTAGATGGATGTAGAGAAATAGGAAGATAACGAACAGTATCAAAGCTCAGATAACGATTGAAATAATGACAATTGGAAGAAGAGTACACACGGACCAGAAACATAATAGACCGGATCAGATGTCATGGACAAGAAAACATTCCCTATTGATCGGTCAAATCCGCCATGTGCTTATTGTCTGGATCGGATGAGGGGGGGGGGGGAATCGGTAGAAATTTCGGTGTGTAATGAAAAATAAGAAGATAATCAACAGCATTCAAGCTCAACAGTTCATAAAGCAATACAGAATAGGAGGAGCAAACACGGACCTCCAGCTCGTCAGAGATGGGATCAGGTGTCATGAAGAAGTGAGCAACACCCCCCCCCCCCGGCCCCCTGCCGACAGGTCACGTCCGCCTTATGTTCCTTGTCATAACCGGGAAATAACGGATCGTTCAATTCAGTGTGTATATAAAGGCCTAACAATTAGTATGAAAAACATGAAAAACGTCAGTCATCATTTTATTCATTGATAAATTGCATTTGCTGACAAAGTCATTGTATCGACCATAGAATTTACGAAATGATGACTTTTAACAAGACTGCTAAATTTCTTGTTTCATTAATGCAACTTGTTTAATAAATAAAGTCCGCGTTTTCATGAATGTTTCAGAATAACCTCAGAGGTCGAGACCCAGATAGCATGACTATGTTGGGCCAACGTTGGCGCACAGTTGTTGACTGCGTTGGTCCAACGTTGGCTACCTAACGTTGGCCCAATGCAAGTTTGCTCATCGGCCCTACGTTGGCAACATGTTGGCCCAACGTTGGCACAACGTTAGCCTATTTTATTACAGCATTTGGTCAACGTTGGCCCAACATTGGCCCAACGTCAATTACCAGCAGTGATTTAATCAACAATGGCCCAACATTGGCCCAACGTACTTTTTGTGTTGGCCCAACAATGGCCCAACGTTTGTTCACCAACATACCATCGGTGGCTCAATGGGGGTCCAGTGTCCGGTACCTGTGTTGGTCAAACAATGGTCCATTATTATTTTACGGATAGTTATTTTTTCAACGTAGGGCCAACAGAGGCCCAACCTATCCTATATAAATAAAGATTTCCATTCAAAATTAATCCATTTTGACAAACATAAATAACTAGCTAATGTTGACAAGAGGCAAAAGAAAAAGTGATAAACTGTACAATTTATTTGTTAGTTTCTAACAAATTCTGTTAAGTTTGCTTCAATATTATAACAATAATTAAACAAAAACATTGCCAAAGCTTATAGAGTTTAAGAATGAATAATAATACGTCTTGCTTTCACGTTTTTGCCTTAAAATGTATTCAAGATGTCGATTTATACTCCACACTTCCTCTGCATCACTTGCTTCTACGATTGACTGGATTCGGCACACAGTCAAATCTAAAACGTTTAATATAATGAAGAAATTTCAATTTCAAACACAATCTTCTTTCAAACATCATCTAACATCATATTCCAGAACCATCCCTTTGTTCACAAAAACTTGTAAAATCCCATAACTATAGAATATATATATATTCACAACACAACTTGGCAATATTTGAATTTCAATATTTATCAATCCCTCTTTTCAGTAAAATATTGTTTAAAGACACAAATAGTATAATCCAAGAGCATTTGAAACGTCATTCTTTAGTCTTGTTCGGATTGCAATTGTTTTTCACATATTCACTTTTTTCCCCATTTTTCCATTTTCTTCCTCCTTCTTCATTGTCATCAATGAACCAGTATGAAGTTCTATATCTGCTGTAAATTAATGCACACTGACACAGCACATTTCCCCGTCTAAGAACAATATATAGCTGTTAAGAAAAGTGAATATATTAATATCTTTGAAAATTGATGAATTTTTTTTTTTTTTTTGATTAACTCATGATGCATTTAACCCTGTTTAAATACAAAAGAATTTACCATTAAACACATCTTACCATATATACTGAAATTTTCTTATCTATTTCATTTCTCGTCATGATATACAATGTAAGATATCATGTCTTTCATATAAACTAAATCATTTTATAAAAGAAGTAGATATAGTTTTCAAATATAATAATACTTTACTTACATTTCTTTTAGGACTTCGCCGTTAGCCGTTGTGTGCATCAATTTTTTAAAATCCCAACCTTACTGTAACTTCCTCTGCATTTTGAGTTTATCAGCCAGCTGTGGGTAATTAAACTTGACAGCTCTCCACATATTTTGGTGTTTTAAATTTGCTGCGACTCTTTCAGTTTTAGCGACTCGCCTAACTTTTGTTTGAATGCAATTATAAAGCTGGCTGGGTTATCTTGATTTATGCGTCATTCACATCCCGTCCCAACTTTTAGTTTTGCCATATTATGCTAACTTTTATTGTTTTATATATTACCAGGTAAACTAATGTAAGAAAAACTTTTATTTAGTCTCCTTTTATAATGACTTTTCGTTAATTGTATACGAGAGAAACAAATCTTACAATTACACTCAAAGTTTAAGGTTAATTAAGATTTCAAAATTTATAAACAGACACTATATAGAGAAGATTTTTTGAGAAGTGGATACTAATAACAGGAAAGTATAATTGTCTTGTAATCAATAAACCATAGTGAGTTTAGTCTCATTGCTATGGTAGAAATTAATGATCTTTTCATAAAAGCCTAGTGTATAACAAACACTGGGCCAACATTAACGTAATGCTCCCAACTCATGCACATCATCCTTTCGTTTGCAATCTATGTTGGCCCAACGTTGGCCCAATGTACTTATTCTAACTATAAAAGAACACTTAAAACAAATACTCAAGCTTACATTGGGCCAACGTTGGGCCAACATACTGCTACCAGATTAAGCTGACAGTTTGGTTAAGGTTGCATTACAAACGTTGGGCCAACAGTGGGCCAACATCCAACTTCATTAGAAAATATAACGAAACGAAATTAGTTGATGTCTCAAACGTTGGGCCAACGTTACTGTATAACCCAACATGGTTGGGTACTAAAGAGGTTATTCACATGTTAACGTTGGTCCAACGTTGGCCCAACATTGTCTTCCCAACGCCAACTAAAGACCAACCGTACAACCTTTAGCCAACGTTGGCCCAACGTAGTCATGCTGTCTGGGGAAATGTTGTTTGAAAGATAAAAGCCGCGGCTAACGCCTCGGCTTTTATATTTCAACAACATTCCTCGACCTCGGAGGTTATTCTCAGACTGCAACATTCACGAAAACGCGGACTTTATTTCTGTTCTACTAAGCAGCTCTAACGTTTAAAGCTAATTCTTGATATTTGATATAGAGCGCAACCTCTGATCTAAAATATGCAACCAGTAAATGATAGAACTGTTACTAAGGATTACAAAACATGTTTTATTTTTATATCAAAGGGTGCGCTCATATTATTTTTCTTCACTGAAAATACTCAAATATACACGTATGTTTACCTTAAAATTCAAGAACATTGCAATTTCACAAAGCCAGTTTTCCAATGTCTGGACTTTAAGGAGAAAAAAATTAATAAGAACTGAACATGCTGAAGGCACTAAGTCTCTATTAATGTTCAAAATTGAACATCAAATGTTAATCAATTAATTAGTATATCTGCAGAGCCATTTCATGCATAAAGTGAACAAGGGTTTTTCAATATTTTGTTTTCCTTCCCTATTAATACTAAAATCAAAATTGGTTGAATTTTAAAGATCTCTGGTTCCATAGATGAAACTGAAAATGTTCAAATGATAGCGCACGGCGGACGATGCACGGCGGACGATGCACGACGGACGACGCATGACGGACAACGCACAACTGACGACGCACGACGGACGACGCACAACGACTGACAAAAAACGGAGAGCAATAGTTCACTTGAGAGACTCATCAAGAGAACTTTTAAGAAATGAATTGATTTTTCAGTCTATCATCTACCCATATCCATTAATTAGAGAGTAATGTATCATACAATAATGTACGTCCAGTGATCGTGCTGTTTTGTTCACTTACTTTTAAAGTACTAAGGATACGAAAACACAAAACAAAAATAACTGGAGCCATTATCAATTCCTTCTCCAAAGCTTTAATTTGTCTTATATATTATTCTAACCCCGGAAGTAAATTTGATTGGACAGCAGGCTCAGCCCATCTCATCTGTCTTTCTTTTGAAAGATGTGTGGAGCATTTTGGAAACTCAGTTTTGAATGGTCATATTTTAAGCGATCAATTAAAAATAATTTAATGTTTTGTTTTTCGATGGTTTTTGTTTTGTTTGTTTGCTTGTTGTTCGTTTAAAGTCCTTGTTAAATAGGTAATAAAATGGAAAAGCACCATCAGATATCAGTGACAGAAGCTTTAATTGTAAATTACAATTAAAGCTAGAAAATAATCTATTTAACAAGCACCAAAAACACTAATAAAATAATCAAAAACGCTATAAGTTCGTTCCTAATTTGAGATTTAACCTTTGTTTGGAGAATTATCCAACGTGTTGTTTTTAGGGGGTTCAGTGTATGTTCTTCCGGTTAAGGTGATAAGTACAAAATTATTTATATGTATATACCTAAATTATATTATATTAGTTTTCAAATAATGAGCTAGGCGCTTTGTAACAATAGTAACTCTTAGGCAAAATTCTGTCAAGTCATTTCCTAACAACCAAAACACTGGATACAGTGATAATTTATTAATTGGATACTTTGTGATAACATGCTATATAATCTTTAATTTTATCCTTACACATAATGGAAGTGTCAGACATGTACCCGTAGTGGTGACATAATACTTGAAAAAGGAATGAACATCTTAGAGGCTAATTAATGATCAGTTCTGCCTACTGAGGGTTTGTGTATTGTTGAACGTCCAAATACTAGTAAAGTATGGAGTACATAATTAACCTTCGTTTGCGCATAAGATGAAATACCAGGTAACAATCCCCGTACGTATGAAACGTAATAGTTAATGAACATATAAAACATTGAGGGATACCACCACGGTCAATTAACACTACCCCCATCTTTGACACTCTCTATATAAACAATTTGCTTAATTTGTCATAAACTTTCGCTTCATTCTTGTCACAATACTATGTTTAAGACTGAACGTGCCATTTTTGGAACTCTTTACAAGTCAAAATTCCTTTTCACGAATTATCGTAAATGTAGTCTAATTTCTTGTATATATTTTTAACTGGTTTTTTTTTATGTTTCTCGCAAAAACATTTGTCTTGTCAGGTAGATAAATATCATATCATGTGTTGTATTAATGTGCCACTCTATCAGTTATCTATAAATAGCCTTACTGATGGCGTTTTCTATAGGGGATTACTGGCAGTATTGCACAGACCAAGTATAAATTGATCCTCTCTCTCTCTCTCTCTCTCTCTCTCTCGTTGAACTTCTTTTAAGTAACAGAACATTTAAAGCACCATTAAAGTATGCTTTTTCTGATTATATTTTACTGAGCGTATTTGAACTCTAAATGAAAGAAAAATGCATGTATAATTTTCTGTAGAATTCACAAATCAGTTGTATGGATTTCATTTGCATGTTTATATTATACCCCTATTAATTTTGTTCATTATATCCCTTCATGCTTAGAATAATTAATTAACCAACATTAAGGGTTGTCCAAAAGAAAGAACATCACAACATTTTTCATATTTTGCTCATTGTTGGAATTTGTAATTATTATGGTTGTTGTTGTTGTTATATTATAAAGTTATTATCTAATTTGCATGTAAAATAGCATTTAATAAATTAAAATTTAAATAAATTTTCTAAGAAAATGATTTGATCTGAGGTACTAATATATCTGTTAAAGGCGTTAATGATAGTAATTTTATGATGTAATTATATGAAAAATACTTTCATAATGTCGAAGAACATCGTTTTTATGTCCTCAGTGTTGTGCTAATTGCGGTATTGCAAGATCAGTTTGATTAAGAGAAAAAAATGTTTAATGAATGTATATATATCATGTCAAAGAGCTTTTATATATACTGTAAATGTATTACTTTGGCAGTGTATTCTTTTTAGCGTTTTTGGCGGAAAGAAACTTCCGTTGTGTTATACGTACGGGCATTGTTACCTGGTATTTCATCTTATGCGCATACGAAGGTAAAGACGGACGTTGTAATTATGTACTCCATACTTTATTTGGACGTGCAGCAATACACAAACCCTCATTAGGCAGAACTGATCATTAATTAGCCTCTAAGATGTGTATCCCTTTTCAAGTATTATGTCACCACTAAGGGTACATGTCTGACACTTCCATTATGTGTAAGGATAAAATGAAAGATTATATAGCATGTTATCACAAAGTATCCAATTAATAAATCATCACTGTGTTTTGGTTGTTAGGAAATGACTTGACAGAATTTTGCCTAAGAGTTACTATTGTTAGATAGCGCTAAATATCTTAAACATATACTAGTATACATCAATAAGAACATTAAGAAATGCGCTAAATCAAATCTACGCTAACTTGTTCAAAAATCAATTTTCGCAAAATATTGTACACGCTAAATATAATACATTAAAGTAGGTCGCGGGCTAACTGCATAAAAATTCTTACGAGAAAACATAACCTGAAAATTTGATGTAATGTTACTTAGAATTTACAGCGTATTACCTGCATTTTTTATACAATTTGCCTACGTAGATTTGATGCTATAGTACTGTAAACGCGGTATAGTTTTTAATCCTTTTTTAGGTCACGTCGTCCGTCGTGTGTCGTGTGTTAACATTTGAACATTTTCAGCTTCTTCTCTATAACCACTGAACCAATTTCAACCAAATTTGGTATACAGCATCTATGGGTGAAGGGGAACAAAAATTGTGAATTTCATGGTCCCCGCCCCCTGGGGCCTGAGGGGTGGGGCCAAAACCACTAAAATTAATGAAATCTTTAAAAATCTTCTTCTTTACTCCTGGACATCAAGCAAGGAAACTGTTGGCATGAATGTAATGAGCATTGAGTCCTCTACCAAAATTGTGAAATTCATGGCCCCAGGGTCAGGGGTTCTAGTGCTAGGGCGGGGCTCTATAGATTATATAGTGAAAATGCATTATTTCTTTGAAAATCTTCTTCTCTGCTCCTGGGTATTAAATAAACTAACTAAGCACATAGTTATGATGAGCAAGAGTGCCTCTTCCAGATTTGTGAATTTTATGGCCCCAGGGTCAGGGGTTCTGGTGTTAGGGCGGGGCTCTATATTTTATATAGTGAAAATGCATTATTTCTTTGAAAATCTTCTTCTCTGCTCCTGGGTATTAAATAAACTAACTAAGCACATAGTTATGATGAGCAAGAGTGCCTCTTCCAGATTTGTGAAATTCATGGCCACAGGGTCAGGGGATCTACTGCTAGGGCGGGGCTCTGTAGATTATATAGTGAAAATGCATTATTTCTTTGAAAATCTTCTTCTCTGCTTCTGGGTATTAAATAAACTAACTAAGAACATAGTTATGATGAGCAAGAGTGCCTCTTCCAGATTTGTGAATTTTATGGTCCCAGGGTCAGGGATTCTAGTGCTAGGGCGGGGCTCTGTAGATTATATAGTGAAAATGCATTATATTTTTGAAAATCTTCTTCTCTGCTCCTGGGTATTAGATAAACTAACTAAGCACATAGTTATGATGAGCAAGAGTGCCTCTTCCAGATTTGTGAATTTTATGGTCCCAGGGTCAGGGGTTCTGGTGTTAGGACGGGGCTCTATAGATTATATAGTGAAAATGCATTATTTCTTTGAAAATCTTCTTCTCTGCTCCTGGGTATTAAATAAACTAACTAAGAACATAGTTATGATGAGCAAGAGTGCCTCTTCCAGAATTGTGAATTTTATGCCCCCAGGGTCAGGGTTCTGGTGTTAGGGCGGGGCTCTATAGATTATATAGTGAAAATGCATTATATTCTTTGAAAATCTTCTTCTCTGCTCCTGGGTATTAAATAAACTAACTAAGCACATAGTTATGATGAGCAAGAGTACCTCTTCCAGATTTGTGAATTTTATGGTCCCAGGGTCAGGGTTCTGGTAGTAGGACAGGGCTCTTTTGATTATATAGTGAAAATGCATTTATTCTTTGAAAATCTTCTTCTCTGCTTCTGGGTATTAAATAAACTAACTAAGCACATAGTTATGATAAGCAAGAGTGCCTCTTCCAGATTTATGAATTTTATGGTCCCAGGGTCAGGGGTTCTGGTGTTAGGGCGGGGCTCTATTGATTATATAGTAAAAATACATTAATTCTTTGAAAATATTTTCCTTTGCTTCTGGGTTTTATGCCAATGTTCCAAGTATATATATATTTATGATGAAGAAAGGTGCATCTAGCAAAGTTGTTTTTTTTATGCCCCCAGGGTCAAAGGGGGGGTTACATAGCCTGAAAATAAATTAATGCTTTGATTACATTTGCAAAATTTTGAAATATGTGGCCCGGGCCATGGGTCAGTGGGTGAGGTGCACAACTGGTTATAAAGTGGAAGTGCATTTTCTCTTTGTTACTCTGATCTATCTCTGGGTATTAAGTAAATAGAGTAAGCATGCTAAGTTAATAATTATGATAAGCAATGGTGCCTCTTTCAAAATTGTAAATTTTGAATTTCATGGCCTCCGGTTTAAAACATGAACCAAATATAATTGTTTGAAAGTTGTTGCACAATACTCAGGTGACCTATAAGGCCCGTGGGCCTCTTGTTTACGCTTTACTATTGAAATGTATGAAAAAAATGACGTTTTTCAGGCAATTTTGTGAGAATAGTTTCTTTTAAAAAGGTTGAATAACGTTTTTAAAATGTAGACGAATTAGTCAGGAATTTCAAAATATCAAGATGAGGTACAATCAAAACTATTGATATAAAAAAATCAGTATATCTTCTCGCTAGATTTTTTTGCTAAATAATTTCAAAGTATGCTTTTATATTACTAAAATGTTGCGTTTACGGCGTTATTTATGTCTACAACGTCATTTGTTGAACGTAGTCACGTTTACAGCACGAATATAAATATTTTGACATTTGGAATATGCAAGATCTAAAAGGCGACATAGATGCAAAACTTAATTCTATTCATCATTCAACTTATTGCGAATACATAGGATGACCAGCAACTTATTTTCACCATTGATAGTATTGTGAAATTCATATTCTGCTTACAGAGTCAAAATGAACGGTATAAACATTCCTCTCGCACGAGAATCAACATGCAGCGACAACACCGCGAGTGATAAAATATTAGTTCCTGTATTTTTAGGTAATTCATGGTTAACAGGATTTCAAGAATAAAACATAAATTTGATCACTTTATTCGAAAACGGTAAAGAAAAACCATCCAGATGCTGGGGAAAATACGGGGGGGGGGGGGGGGGTTGGGGGGGGGGGGTTTACTTGCAATGTTCTTTCTATATTAGTCGCAAGCTAGTATATGGGCTTAACTCTTAAACATTTGTTAATTTCGAATTTTCTTATTCAAATGCCCATATGTAAAATGTAAAATACTTGCATTTAGCTTTTACATTTAGAGCTTTTGTTTTAAAAATTTTAAATATAGAAAAAAAATACTTCTAAATTGTTTACAGTGTCATATAGGTCTTACAGTCCAAGTGTTTGTATAATATTGGTTTTTGGATGCATTTCACAGTTTATTAGCCAGCAAAGCAAGGCAACTACACGAGATTTAAATACATAATAACCAAATAATAGATGATGATAATAAAAAAAAAAAAACAGGAAAATACATGTATTAAATTTAACGCGTTTTAGTGTTGAGGATTGATTCCATCCTGAAAATTATAAGCATATTTTCGCCCCGGCTTTGATTAATAGTCATGATGCAATACGCATGTTCCCTTGAGTTGCAAATAACGTGCGCAAATACAACCCCTCAAGTTTTCCGCTAAACAATTTTATTTAATTCTTTCTTTCTGCATACCATAACTTTTCCGCTGACTTATTCTGATTCTGATTAGCAGTTTAGTAATACTTACAATATAAATTATTCCTTTCATTTGGTATTGTATTTAATTTGTCCTATGGCATTACATATAATCACATCAGAATTCAGACTGAAATTTAATTATAAAACATGTACGAGGTTTACGTACAATAGCATGCACTTTGTTTTAATCTACTTGTCGTACAGACTTGAAGTCATTTGCAGAGAATAAAACGAGAAACAACGCAACGTTGCCTTTGTGACGTAACTGACTTCATAATCAAATGTGCACAAAACATCAGCTCGAATCGTCGAAATTGTGTACCAAAATTGATGACAAAAGCAAACCCGCGACCTACCTTAACAGTATATATACGTTTCATCTTTTCTAAACCCCTGATTCTTAATCTTAAGAAAAATTTAAATGCACCCGCCCAATTTTCACCATTTCTTCAGTTATTTCTCCTGGAAGAGGACGAGGCCCTTCATTTGAACAAATCTGAATCCCCTTTAACCATGGACTGTGTGCCAAGTCGGAAAATCTCACTTTGAGTAAAATATGGAGTAAAGATCCATTTTTGTCGAATATGAGAAAAGGATATTTTTACAATCTTTAGTGTGTGCATGCTATCTAACAGGCAAATAACTAAAAACTTCGTTAGATCAAGTTGTGGAGATTTTACAAGAAATATATATTAATCGTAGATGAAATATTTTAGTTAGTGTAATTGCAAGGTTTTATCTTAATATACTTGTAGGATAATTAGAGGCTTAAAATACGAGATTGGTTGTTCATTTTTCATAAGAGCGTTTTCTTGGCCTGTGTGCCTCTTTTTGATGTTCCCTAAGAACGTCTGATGGTACCATGGCTTTAAATTAAAGCTAAACACGACTCGTAAATAGGCATACGCCATTATATTTCCATTTCTATTTTTTTTTCTCTGCGATAACTCTTTGAAAGTTGTCGGAGTTTATTTCTTGATAATTCTGCCGGAATGTAAATTAGGCAGGTCGTTAGGTCAGGAGCTAAGGAGGCCTAAAATGCATGCAAATCTCGTGCGTATCTGTCTCTGTGTCTGACGCTAAGGAGGCCAACTATGCATGTAAATCTCGTGCGGCTGCCTAGGTGTTTGACGTCATTGGGCGAGGACTATTGAAATTGGCATGGAAGTCCTCGTGTAATTTAAGTTTATATCTACATTTTTAAAGTCTAAATCTACCATTTTATTTCACAATGAAATGAAAATATAAGGAATCACTGTCTAGTTAGGAGAGTATGCCAGGGACATCAACAATAGTGGGAAACATGGGGTAATTTTAGCATAACGGGCTTCAGGCAGGTCCCTGGTATACTCTCCTAACTAGACAGTGATTCCTTAATTATTTCCATTTCTATTTTTCTTTCTCTGTGATAACTCTCTGAAAGTTAGCGGAGTTGATTTTTTGATAATTCTACCAGAATGTAAATCAGGCAGGTCGATAGGTCAGGAGCTAAGGACGCCTAAAATGCATACAAATCTCGTGCGCATCTGTGTCTTTGTCTGACGCTAAGGAGGCCAACTATGCATGTAAATCCCGTGGGGCTGTCTTTGTGTTTGACGAAAATGGTCGAGGGCTGTTGAAATACTGGCATGGGAGTCCTCCTGTAATTTTAATCTATGTCTATATTTTTAACTTTTATTTCACAATGAAATGGAAATATAAGGAATCACTGTCTAGTTAGTATAGTATGTCAGGGACAGAAAATGATTCCTGAATTCGATATCATTATCTACGATACATCAACACCAGGGTATACTCTTCAGATCCGTCACACCTGACTGCTTTATTGTCATGGGTATCGGCGTGGAATGCCCACCCGTGTTCGTGCTGGTGTATCTTACTTTCCTGCATTAGACGAAGTACAATGAAGCGCATTGAAGTGGTAAAATTTTCCGTTCGAATGGAACGTTTTGAGCTATCTTTAGAACGTTTATTGTCATCTTAGGACACGCCCATTTCTTTAAAAATGGATAAAACGGTCAATTTCTTTATTCGAATACCTGTTGAACAGGTTTTTCATAAATATAATAGCCAATCAAATTGACGGTCTAAATAAACACCGAGTAAACGCGTGTTCGACCGAAACATGTGTCGTGGTAACTTAAATAGACATAATAAGTTCAAAAATATCTACATATTCGTTGCAATTTGAGTTTTACAGAAGCGGGGAGTCTCTAACTGTCTCTTCTAATTTTTTGAAGCTCTATTTAAGTGTCACTTATGTTGCTTGTCGCGAAGTATGGGGTGTCCTAAAACATTACGGCGAATATTTCTTTGTCGTTTCTAAAAATATGGGCGTGTCATTATGATATAATTGACGTTCCAAACATGACTCAGAACGTTTCATCCAAACGGAAAATTTTACCACTTCAATGCGCTTCATTGTATTACGTTATCATTGTCGCTACCGAGTGCTGTATAAATATACAGTTTTTTCAATGGGTGGCACTGTAGCTCTCCGGTCTGTCAAAATATTTTTTCGGAGAGCTACAGTTCTGCAGCTACACCGGTGTCGACTGATTATATTGAAAAGAGAATAAGTCTTAACCGTTAACGGGGTCTGCAGATATAGAGATTCTCCGAGCTAAAATGGCGGACACATTCCTTTTACGAATCGAATTCAGCTTTATGAATTCAATCGTGAAAAATATCCTTGAGAAAGGTACATTGTGCATATGTGAACATGAATTTTGCTATGATCTAAAACCTTCAATAATCACAAAGATAAACTTTATCGATTAAACATTCTGATTAATATTGATAACTAAAAATTTTATTCTGCAAAGAAAAAAAATTGAGACTTGTCTTTTTCAGGAAAGTAGTTTTTAGAAATCTTATAAAACTTCTTAATATGTTCTGCGTATTTTTATTAAGAGGAGTCCATCGATAAGTAGTAGCGTTATTAGCTAATACATTACAGATATTGCCAGAAAATATAACATTAATTTATCGATACACAGGTGTTACACAGGTGCTTTATAACAAACATTTTTATGAACTGAATATAAAACTCGTATAGGAATATTATCAATATTGCTAGGGAGTAAAGCTTCCCCCCTTTTCGTGAACAATTAAACACCTATCCCCGAGTCTTTAAAGTGTTTCATTACCTCTAAAAGGGCAGGTATGTTATTTAACCGCTGTGATGTAAGTTTTTGTAATAAGTGCTAATGATATTGTTATTCTCGGGCTTGAGGTCCTAGAGAAATTCATTATAAATAAGTTCGTGAAAATAATGTACTCTAATGAATAGTCACCAATTATTATGCATAAATTCTTTTGCTCTCCTTATGTAAGTTTTTGCAAAAATATTCCCAGTTAACCATGTTTCAATAGTACTTGGCTAATGCATACCCAAAACAAGAAAAACAAACTTCGATTTAATTACGAGAAAATATGTAACATCTTCCTATATTTATAATTAGTTATTAAAGATTTTGGTCAAAACACGAAAAATACTGACAAAGATGGACACAAATAATACAAAGGGGGGAACGTTAGTTTTACAACAGGAAGTTGTGCCTTTCTGTATAGGGTTTGTGATAAGCATGACAAATCTTTTGGCAATTATTATTCTTATTCAATGTAAGAAGATGATGGCCCCCATACGGATTATGTCGGTTAATCTAGCTGCCACGGATCTAATGACTGGACTGACTATTCTTCTGGATTCATTTTTGACACCGGTCTTACCAGAAGAACTGTGCAGGCTTCTTCTTTATCTGTACTCTGTTGGTGTTATCGTGTCTTTTGCAACAATTACGGTAATGTTGATTGACCGCTTTATAGCCCTCTTTTCTCCATTCAGATATAACATTTATCTAAACAAAGAGAAATTCCCTTTCTTTATATCTATCATATGGGTGACGGGAGTAGTTTTAACCATTATAAACTACCATGATGGATTTGTAATATATGAACTAAAGGACACGACGGTCTGTACCAATACATTTATGAATGGAAACATTGGAAAAACCATACTTACGATTATTTTTATTCTTTTATTAATCGTTGATGTCCTTCTATACTTACTGATGTTTATCAAGATTTACCAAATATCACGTGCAACTCGAGGCTCGGAGTTTCTGAAAGGACGAAAGCAATTCATGCACCAAGCCAGAGTTCTGATAAAACTCTCGGCGATCACTGGGACCTTTTTGGTTCTGTATACGCCTCAGATTGTTCTGAACTTGATTTCCATTGTCATCACAAGTTTTTCAGAAATGCAAAAAATTGTAATTACGTTGCAGAGTTTGGCGGGATTTTTAATTCTCTTGAATTCTTTCCTAAATCCTTTTTTGTATGTTTGGAGATATAGGGAATGTAAGTACAGTTTTTTGTTGATCGTTTGCTATTGCAGCAGAGAACGGCGTGAAAAATATATTAACTTAAAGAAGCAATTTTTCGTTTCTTTTCTAGAGGTTTCAAGTACAAGGGTTATGAGCAAATAGTGGGCTATGAATATTTATGTTCTAGGAATGGGTTAATTTTGTAAAAATTATGTTTAGGAAATATACATTATCATCACGTATTTATGTAGACATAAACATGTATTGCATAATATTTAACAACTCAATATATAATCTTTTAAAAAGACGTTAAATATTTAAATAAGATTAAAAATTAAGTAATGTTTCACTGTAGAGTACAGACTTTTTCTTTCTGGAAGTGTAGTGACACTTGTATACTTGAACGTTAGTTAATTTAAGCGGTTATCAAACAAACAAAAATTCACAAAGAAGCTAAAATATATTATCAAGAAATATTTACTGACAATTAAAAAGATAACCATGAAAAAGTTGTAAAAAAAATGCGTTAGAAGGATATCTTATTACTACAGATTTCAGGTTTGTTTACTTTACTTTATATTAGTTTACATAAACGAAGTTGACAAAATCTTGAAATCTTTCACTTTTTTTTTTCGGAAGGAAGCAAATATTTCATTTCAGCATAAGTTCATATCTATATATCTCAACATTCAGTGATCTTGTGAGAAAATAATATATTTAGGGTTTTTTTTAATGATATTAATTCGTTTATAAATTAAGCACTCACTGATATGTACATGTAAAGAATTCAAACACTTTTCTGAGAGTTTTTATATACATGTACTAGTATGTTTAATTTTCTAAGCACACAAGTGTTTAAATTCTGAACACTTCCTCATACCAGAGTGAAAATTTACTGTGAAATGACATTTTCGTGGTGGCAAAATTTTCGAGGTTCGGGGAAAAATATTTGCAATGTGGGGATTTGATTTCCTGGTTAGAGAAGGGGTTGTAATGGTAATTAATTTTCAGATTTCTTGGTGAACATGAATTCGTGGGTAAAATTTGGACTACTCCTTGGCAAACTTGGTATACTTTCACTCCTTTTGCTTTTATTTTAAAAATTCTGATTGTATTTTCTTATTTGACATTAAATTTATATTTATTTATTTTTAAAAATATCTGATGAGTCGGTGTTCTGTTTGAAAATGCAAGGTTTGCACTGAAAAGGTCATTTATTAATAAATAAATGACGACGAAGCAACATGAATACATGACTGTACGTAAATACAAAACTTAAGTTTACAACATTTTGCAGAGAGATTAATTAAGCATGATTATTTGTATTCTGTATATTCATTTTACTTTTATTGCATATAATAAATTTTTATAGTTTAATTTTTCATTTACATTTTGTATTATTATACTTTCATGTTAAATGCTAAAATCTGATTGGTTTAGACGCAGTTAACAATCCGTTCGATTACCCTGAGCCTTAGCAACACACGTGACAACGGGTAACACAACGGTAATGCCACATGCGTGGAAATTATGCGCGTACGGTTCACCGTAGAATTCTCAAAACGTCAATTGTGCGTTTGAAAGAACCGGAATTAAATTGACGTCAATAAAAGCTTTCGTCCGATATAGCTTACTTGAAAACAACAAACGACAGACGATACATGCTTGCGAGTGTAGAAAACATGCTTGCGAGCCAGAAAAAACAAAACTTTATATGATAAATGACTCTAATTCGAGTATCAAACAAACAGAAAGGAGATTAGTGAACCGGTGAGTGTGAAAGCTTTCTATTCATGAACGTAAAGACGATCGACGTTTTTTTTTTTTTTTTTGCTGACGTCCTAAATCAATAAGACATTCAGTATAATAAAATAAATGGTGCCTGTTTTTAACGGGTAACATTTGAAATTGACACCCCTGTAAAAAACCAATAGATTTTGTCAACCTCCGCTGACGCGTCGGTTGACGATCGTTTTCCTTAAGAGTTGTAAACCATATTTACAGAATGTTAAACTGTATTTATCAGATAATCTGTTTTTCGATAATGTGTTCCATTTATAGTGTATACTTCTACATTTGTTTTGCATAATTTTAAATTTGTATCGCAAACTTTTTTATTTGGATTTTATAATATTTCATCTACATTCAATAATACTTCATCAATATCGAATAATACTTTATCTTCACCTTCATTTGTAATGTAGATGTTTCGCTGTGTATTGTCCACTTCTACAATATAAATGGAAAATTAAGAAATAAAATGAAAAAACATTTGTTACACACTTAGTAATAAATACAGGATTTTTGCATATGCGATATGCCTGACGTCACAATAGCCGTATCAGCCTTGCAGGGCTGATATGGATTTGCAGGGCTGATATAGGTTATCAGATCTGCAGGGCTGATACGGATCAATATCACATCCTTAGTAAATTAAACCACAAAAAACAGTACTTGTGGTCATACACAACTTTTGGTGGGTTCATATTCTCTTAATTTTAACTTTTTGAAAATAAGATTAATCTTAATTTACAAATAATAGATTATTTTCAAATGCACCTCATATATTATATTTAATATTGTGGTAATAAACAAACCCAAATTCTCTGTGTTCAATTTCCATGTACATATGTATGTAAAAAGTCCATTTCATGATTATTTACTTATTTTTTAATGTCAACTTAATATATGCTGTATTTTATTAAAATGTAATAAACAAATTTAAAATACCCTTTCCACATCACAATTTGTATCAGCCCTCTTCAATATCAGCCCTCAGGCCTTCGACCCTCTGGCTGATATTGTTTTCTTTGAAAGAGTATGTTTTTAAATATGGAAAAGGGTATGTATTATTCTCTATATAATTCAAATGAAAAGGTAAGCAATACAAATGTAAAATTATTGAATAAAATTGAAATATCATAGAATTTAAGTTAAATAAAATAATAAATTCTGTGACCTTGTTATTTGTGCGGCGTGTGAAAAGTTGCAACATATTTTATAAAATAAATTAATTACTTTTTGTTTATTTTATCAAAATGATTTTCAATTCGTGTTATATATCTTTCCATTGCAATTCTTTAATTTTTTTGTTTGCATTGTATATTTTTCTTTTGCATTTTAGCTCATCCGAACTGAAAGCTCAGAAAGCTTAAATTTTGATCCCAACTTTTTTCGTCCCGTGGGGATCCTTTTCATATTTTCAGACCCCTTCTTGTCGTAAAAGGCCAATTGGCCAATTTCAACCAAACATTCCACAGAGCATCCTAGGTTAACGCGGACAAGATTCTTTATTTTAACAAACTTGAACCAGTTTTATTCTGCTGTTTTTTGGCAATGGTGACGTCTCCATATTCAGTGAAATTTTGTGAGAGGGAGGTTTTTAACTAAGAATCAATCAATCAACTGATATTCAACGTTTAAACAACGTTGTGTGCATGCTGGGCAGTTAGTAACGTACTTTTAAAAACCTTCTCTCCTACAAGTTAAATTAAGAAGTCCAGATCAAACTCGATTAATTAAAAGCAAAAATACAATCAATTACCAGAGTACCTGGTGCCATCTTCAATTCTAATTGTTGTTCCATAACCTGTATTTAGGAATATAATTTTGTGAATTAAAATTAATTCAAAAAGTTATTGAAAACTTTAAAAAAAAAAAAAAGAAGATATTATTATGCATGAGAAATAGATTTCTTTCTTGCTGTTAAAACATTAGATGTGGTGACAGGTGCCATGATGAAAGTTAATTGAATTTGTTTTGTTTTTTTATGACTTCATCCGTCGTGTGCTTTATATTTTAATCATGAATACATAAATTTAAAAATTCTGATTTTATTTTTTATATAAAAAAAATTTAATAAATATTTTTAAAAAAAATATTAAGTTCATTTTTGATATCAAATTAATTTTTGACATATAATTTTTCAGATTAGAAGAAGATTGCTTTCTATGTGTATATAAAATCACAATGAAATGTACGTCAAGTCGATTGAATTTGTTTGGAGCTAATAACAACTCTTCAGTTTCCCTTTCACTTTTTTGTTAATTAACGATATGTCCATTTAGCATAAGTTCATATCAGATATATCTCAACATTCAGTGATCTTGTATCGAATATATTTAGAGAGGTTTTTAATGATATTAATTCGAAAAGTGTGTATGTACATGTAAAGAAATTGAAACACTTTTCTGAAAGTTTTTATATATGTTTAATTTTCATAAACCAAGTGTTAAATTCTGAACACTTACATCTTTTTTCAGAATACCAATATGTACTGTAAAATAACATTTAAAACAGGGGAGCAAAATTTTCAAGGTTCGGGGGAAAATATTTGCTATGTGGGGATTTGATTTCTTGGTTAGAGAAGGGGTTGTAATGGTCATTAATTTTCAGATTTCGTGGTGAACATGAATTCGTGGATAAAATTTGGACTATACTCCTTGGCAAACTTGGTATACTTTCACTCCTTTTGTTTTTATTTTAAAAATTCTGATTGTATTTTCTTATTTGACATTAAATTTGTATTTATTTATTTTTAAAAATATCTGATGAGTCGGTGTTCTGTTTGAAAATGCAAGGTTTGCATTGAAAAGGTCATTTATTAATAAATAAATGACTACGAAGCAACATGAATACATGACTGTAAGTAAATACAAAACTTAAGTTTACAATATTTTGCAAAGATATTAATTACGCATAATTATTTGTATTCTGTATATTTATTTTACTTTTATTGCATATGATAAATATTTATAGTTTAATTTTTCATTTACATTTTGTAATGTGTTCCATTTATATTGTATACTTCTACATATGTTTTGCATAATTTTAAATTTGTATCGCATACTTTTTTATTTGGATTTTATAATATTTCATCTATATTCAATAATACTTCATAAATATCGAATAATACTTTATCTTCACTTCATTTTTTTGTAATGTAGAGGTTTCTCTGTGTATTGTCCACTTCTACAATATAAATGGAAAATTAAGAAATAAAATGAAAAACATATCATTCAAATGAAAAGGTAGGCAATACAAATGTAAAATTGAAAATATCATAGAATTTAAATAAACTGATAAATTCCTTGACCTTGTTATTTGAACGTTGCAACATATTTTTTTTAAAATAAATTAATCATTTTTTTTATTTCATCAAAATGATTTTCCATTCGTGTTATATATATTTCCATCGAAATTCTTTAATTTTTTTGTTTGCATTGTATATTTTTCTATAGCATTTTAGCTAATTTGAACTGAAAGCTCATAAAGCTTAAATTGTGATCACAGTTTTTCCGTCGTCTCTCTGTAAGCTTTTCATATTTTCGACTTCTTCTCCAGAACCAATTGGCCAATTACAACCAAACATTCCAAATAGCATTCTAGGGTAAGTAAAAGTGGTTCAAGTTTGTTAATATAAGTATCTTGTCACGCGTTTATAGCCTATCAAATTAATTTTTAAAAATAGTGAAAATTTGGTTGAATCTTTTAAAAACCTTCTAATCACAGAATTACATAGGATTGTATGGACAAATCGTCTGACAAAGAACAGCAAATACATCTTTCTCTCATACTGTTGTGGAATGAAACATGTAGATATAACGAACTCTATTCAATATCAAAAGAAAAAAAATAAACAATAGGAGCAGAGCAAACACGGACCTCCAAAACATTAGATGTGGGATGAGGTGCCATGGAGAATTGAGGATCCCCTGCCGACCTGTCACACTCGGCGTGTGCTCCTTGCCGTGATCGGGAAATAACGGGAAAATCCATCGTCAATTCAGTGTAAAAATAATGGACTAACAATTAGTATGAAAAACGTCAGTCAGCATTTGAATCAATGATAGATTGTATTTGCTGACAAGGTCAATATATCAACCATAGAACTTACGAAATGATGACTACCGCTGATATTCTTGTTTCATCAACTTGTTTGTCAGTAGTTTAACATTTTTTTTTGGAAATTGTTCATATGTAAGGCAATTGCTCCTGCGTATCGAATCAATAGAGAGAGGTTTACCCAGTATGCAGGTGAAAAGTGTATATAGCTGCATAAGTAAAGGAAATTGACGACTGAAAAGTTAAATCCATCACGTTTATCATAAAACTTTATGTTTAATTACTATTTACATTTTTTTCTAGTGAAATATTCAAATACAAAACAGGTGTGTAAGACTCTCGGTGTGGTACCTTTTATTTCAAGCTCACCAGGATTTATCTTATCGACATACGTATGGAATAATAAACAATTGTTTTCATTGACAATACATCATCGAGATATCTAAGTAAATGTAAAGTTGAAGGCCACAGAAAGTGTTTGTTTTTCTTCTCACGAATAAGATTTTGAACAAATCCTCTTCGTATGAATACAAAAATAGGTCTACCAATCTGGTCACAGTTGGTAAATATGGAAAGTCCAATAGATTGCAAGACCAAAGAATCTCAAGCATCTTTTTGATATCAAATTCAGAGTACTTGTGTATACAATCAGAGAACCAAAAATAAAGATTATGGCTTTTCAACCTATATACAAAAAATCCCACTTAAATTAATGGACTTTAATTTACCTTGAAATAGGTTGTATATACCGTTGAAAAGCCAAGATGCTTTATTTTTGATTTTGGTAAAATGTTGTGATTTTAAATTTTCTAGAAGTTCCTCGAAAATTTAAAAAATTCACATCTTATTTACACCACTTCTCGGATATACTGAGTAATAGCATTGTTGCATAGCACTTCTGTTGTACTTCTGTAGTTTCTTTTTTCACTACTATCTATATTTTAGTAAAGAAAAAAGCTTAGTTGAAGATTTTCTCAAACCCACTTTGTATCCTTGTAAGGATTTTTACAAAGTTTCGAAATTCAATATATAGATAAGTATGGAAACTCAATTTCGTTGTTGGGAATATTAAAAATATTCAAAACTGACAAATGAGTTTGAAGAATTTCCTTCTTAGACAGGGAGCTAAGCGTATAAGAACACCAGAGCCATAGTAATATTGATATGAAAGCATCGATCCTCAAATCAGTTAGTGTAGATTTCGATACTGTGAAATCACTAATTTTCATGTGATTGAATTTTCTTTGAGGTATGGATCGAGAGACCCACGAATTTATATCCGCCATGAAATGTAAAATTTCATAAGCATTTATTAGCTAAACATTTTCAACCCTGAAATCAAATCCTCACAAACCAATACTTTTTCCTCAAAATTTTGAGAATTTGACCCCATGAACTTATGTGATTTTACAGTATGTTCAAATCATGAATCCAGGGAGAAGGATGAGACCACACTGGAGGATCAAAGTTTTACATCGAAATACAGAGAGAAAAATCTTACCAAGAAAAGCTAACACTTGTTTTCATGCATGTATTAGATTCAGATTTGTTCAAATCATGACCCCTCCGGTAGGATGGAGATGTGGGAAAACAGAAATTAGTTAGGCACTGAAAAGTTTGAATAAATATTCAGAAGTTGTCAAGCCCCACCTCCAAAAGTGATAATTTTAATAAACCAGCTTACATACATATATAGTAATGAAACTTATCTGACTTTCCTGTTTTTGAGATGTTAAATGATTTTTCCCCAATACATTCCCATGTAAAACTTTAATGGCCTAATTTAACCCAAACCTATCCTGTGGATCAAGATTTGAACACAATTAAATCTAAAATACATAAGGATATTCTCTTTCAAATAAGATAAAACATGGTTGCGCTGCATGTTCTTGAGAAAAAGGTTTCTAAAGATAATCCCTAATATTCCTATGTGTTATTTCAGTATGGCTCTGGCCAAACCATACAAACATATAGCCCATCAGCACTTAAGTGTAGATCGATACCCCCACCCACCCCCAAGCTCCTTCCCACTTTTTTTTTTAATCGTAAGAGCTTATTTCTCAAATTTCAAATTTCGCCATCAGTCACGTCCATATGTTGTTTCTCTATGCAAGCAGATTGTACACTTTTTACATTTAAACAATGACCTTGTCGGTATAATTTAAATACCTTGCAAGTCAAACCTCTAAACGAAAAAAAAAAAATCTGCTTGCATAGAACGACATTTGGACGTGATGGGGATTTTTTAAATAGAAATTATTAGCTATGGCTTCCATTTCTTATAAATTACAGTTGGGAGGTGGGGGTGGGTATAGATCCACACTTCAGGTGTACGTGACATGATAGAATAGCAACTGTTAAAGAAATCTGACTGTAGAGGTGATATTTTTCAGTGGATATAAATATTAAGATAGTCGTTGCGGCATTTATTAATTTAATTCATCTGAGAGGCACAAAAAATCAATTTCTTTGCACAATAGTTGAAGTGTTGCATGCAAGAACTCAACTGAAAAGAGGAGCATACATTTGAATTATTAAGTACATCAATTAAACAAAAAAAAAATTATAAGAGGCATTCAATCATTTTTATCTTTTAATAGTGATTTAATATAAATAGTAACTGAAGGCAATTGCATACACAAGAGATATATGTGCTGGCAACAACAACAAATAATAGTTTTTGTAAAGTATTGAGATACATAAAATCACTGCAGAAACTTAAGTAAAATAATTATTTCATTTTTTTCCTTAAATATGCAAGTGACTGTTTATTACTTGAGCTTACAGGTCTATCAAGTAAAAGATTTTAGGCATTTTTTTAAGAGGGCTGGTTGGTTGTGGCGATTTTTAGAAAATATTGATCTCCTTTAGAAGAAAAGATCCATATAAAGATACATGTATACAAAAATGATCAAATTTTAAAACTAAAATATATGTATTTTTTCTCTGCCAAAAGATGGTTGACAGCTTGAGATATCATATCTTAAAAATTAAAGTTATATCTGATGGTTAATTTGTTGGCCCCAAGCCTCCTTAAAGAAGATTTCAGTGAAAATGTAAACAATTATTAATTTTTGAACACAGGAATAATACAATTTTCCATCTTATATACCTAAGTCTCAAAATGATGGCTTGTTAAAAGAAATAGATTTGAAGTTTTACATATATGATATTACCCTTTCTTTTGATTTAAACATCAAAAGTGACAAAACAAGGTTTTATTTTAATCTTGATTTTTTTTTCTTATGTATTGAATGATATTCAATACATAATGTTCATAAACATAACATGAGAGATTAATGTATTAACATAATGTAAGTCAATCAAAAAAGAAATACTCAAAAGTATTCTTGGTATTTGTGACAGATCATTAAGTCTTTTCCAAGGGTCAAAAGTGAACACAATTGGCAAGGAAATTCATAATAAAGACAATTAAAAGACAATCAATAATTATTTAGCGCTTAGTCTAATATATGGAGTGTTAATTAAAGAATAAGAAACTTGGATGAAAATTCTCTAGTAGATCTAACTGAGAAAGTTAGGGGGAAAAAATATGCAACCTATAAATTTTATTACCGATCAAAAATACCTATTTATGCTGAAAAATTAATGCAAGAATAAAAGCAAACCTCTTTTTACAGAGAAAGTTATACATTGCCCATCAAAAAAACCCTCTCATGAAAATCTCATGCTTACAAATCACACTTTAAATAATATATAGCCAAACTTTGTTATCTCGAACTCAAAAGGATCAAGGAAAAATCTCGAAATTATCAGGGAAAAACTTTAATAATAAGGAGTTGGAACCTCCAAATCATTTTGTTACTGTAAATTACATTTTCTTATTCATGAAAACTTAATTTTTGCATAATTTTGTGAGACAGTAGCTTGCAAAAATTTACATGTAATAGCATTCCTTAAGATTTTATGAAGCAAAAACCATAATTTCATAAAAATTTTGTCCACTAATAAAGAGTTGATGGCAATCCTGAAAATAAGGTGTCACAAATATTTGGTGATCTACAGTATATATCCAAGATAATCAAGATAAAACAGTGTTCAATATATCAAAGTTCAACTTTATAAACCAAATTATTAAGTAACCCTTCTGTGTGTTTAATTACATTAAACATGCTATATACATAAATATTATTATTATGCATGTAACAACATCTACAGTAGCATCTGATAATATCAAAAGGTATAACAACTCTCAAATTATAACAATAATCTGATAGTACTGAAAATAACACTGTCTTTGTGCAAGCCTTGCTTTTTCATGAAATTTTGATAAATTTTCTGCATTAAAAAACTAATATGCACTCTAGAATTTTTCAATAATCTAATAATTGGAAGATTTTTTTTTTCTCACATGAAGGAGTAGATACCTAATACAGCAAAACTCCTTATAACGAAGTCATTGCGACCTATGAAATTACATATTTGCTATATCCATAATTCTTTATAACCGTATAAGAAATTCATTAACTTTATATAGCTCGGGATCAAAGATGACTTCGCTATATCCGTAAATTCGCAATATCCGCGTTTGTACTAAACAAGTTTTGCTGTAGATTTTCACTGTTTTCCATATCAGCTAGGATATAACAAAAATTTCTATAAGAAAGTAAAATTCTTGGTCCTTTTGACTTCTACTGTAAAAGTACTTTTTTCCGCATGGAATTAATTTACACTATGTACACGGTTTCAAATTTTCTGTGAAAATTTGTCCAAGCGTACTTAATATAAATGTAAGGCATATAGTGTCAGTCTAAGAAATCCATGTATTTTTCTACCTGCGGATTAATTAGAAATTGAGATTCCGCGGAATTATGACCCCGTGGAAAAAAGTACGTCTACAGTATTTAACAGAGTTTTACTGTAACACATTTTTCGTCTAAGTAAACAATTTATTATAATAATTTTTTGCAAATCTGCAAGTGGAAGATCATTTAAAGAAATCAAGTATTTAATTCAATGTCTAGATTAGATTTCAGTATTTTTTTTAAAATGGCTTTTTGAAGATTTGGGTACAAATTCTGAGTATAAATTATTGACTGTAATTCATGCCAGTGAAGCACATATAATATACAAATCATAATTTTAAAATAATCATAATAAAATTCATTTAAAAATTATGAATTTCATTCATTCACCATGTTCACAATCCAAAAATGCAAACTTACCCAGGAAAAAAAAATTGCAGTTTCCCTCTTATTAAAAGATGACTAGCCCCTCTAGGTCAATTTTCATTGAACCCAATTCATTTACAAGCATACACTGTATGCATAAAATATTTTTTATCAATACAATCAGAATAATCATACTCCTCAACTATGTTCAGGGCAATATAACTCACTAAACTAATATGCTATATGTAAAGTGTATAATTATATAATAATATTTTGTATATATTTTGTACATATCTTTGGTGGATGTCCTGTGTACATCTAATACTTCAACATCTCAGAAATGTCCCATCACTTTAATGCTGCTTTGCTGAATGTGACCACATTCATAATGGGTTTATTAGCAGAAATACAAATGCTTAATTTCAATACAGAGAGATACATCCTTAAAAAAGACAAATATAACCTTGAATGCTATTAATTGCTTCCTTTACAGCCCTGCCCCTGAGTCATGATTTGAGTGAAAATGCCCTATTTTCACTACATTTCGGGACTCCGGGGCAGGGCTGTAAAAATTGGGCAAATTACTACTTTTTTAGGTAATTTTGGGGAAATAATCATGAAATAATTATACACTGGGTTTCTGAGTTTAATATCAACTTATTTTTTTATTTTCTGTATTGAGGAATATTGATAAGTTAAGTTATCTTATTTTTATAAGTCTTTAATTTGGAGGGGGGGCTTATGGGAAAATTAACACATTGAATGTGAGAAAAAGGTACCTTTTTTTGAAATTGTAAAAGGGGGACTCTGAAAGGCCCAAAAATGTAGACATTCAAGAGCCTTGGCAACATTTACTGGCCAGCAAGTAAAATTAGACAGTACATGTACCATAGTCTATGAACTTTGGTCATGGACTATTTCTATACCGCAACACAAAGATAATTTTCAAAAACACTCTTACACTACATGTATACTAAATGTTTTTTTCTAGCTTTTCCTATTTGGACTGGAGATGACTTTTGGCTACAAATCTATTCTACCATAAAAAAAATTATATTCAGATTAAATTATATTCAAAACTCTTGTAGCGCAGTGAAGCAGTTATAGTCCCCTTATAATTTGCATATGTCTTGTAAGTGCCAACCATAACAAGATAAACCAGAAGTCTCTGTGGAGACTGAAGCTCTACTGGTTTGTACTTATAGCAAAGGAAGAGAGAAGTTCTTAAGCAGTTGGGAATTGAAACTTTACCACAGCAATAAAAAGAATAATGATCCTTGATTAAGTCTCTTTATGTTCTTAGTGTAGTCTACTTGCATGCCACATTATATTATAATCAGACTTAAACTGTATTTGGAGTAGAATTTTGAGAGTTTTTAACAGAAATTTAAGAAAACCAAAACAGAAAACCAAAACAGTAGGAGGAGCAGCATTTTGAAAGAATTTCACAGAATTTTCTATTTTTAGTAACAACGGCAACACCGTTCATCGAAATCAAAAACCGATACACAGAATTATGTATCTTAGTGTAGTCTACCTGTGTGCCAAGTTATATTGAAATCAGACCAAAACTGTAGGAGGAGTAGCATTTTGAAAGAATTTCACAGAAATTTCTATTTTTAGTAACAATGGCAACACCGTTCATCGAAATCAAAAACCGATATACGGAATTATGTATCTTAGTGTAGTCTACTTGTGTGCCAAGTTATACTGAAATCAGACCAAAACTGTAGGAGGAGCAGCATTTTGAAAGAATTTCACAGAAATTTCTATTTTTAGTAACAACGGCAACACCGTTCATTGAAATCAAAAACCGATACACTGAATTATGTATCTTAGTGTAGTGTACTTGTGTGCCAAGTTATACTGAAATCAGACCAAAACTGTAGAAGGAGTAGCATTTTGAAAGAATTTCACAGAAATTTCTATTTTTAGTAACAACAGCAACACTGTTCATCGAAATCAAAAACCGGTATATAGAATTATGTATCTTAGTGTAATCTACTTGTGTGCCAAGTGATATCGAAATCAGACCAAAACTGTAGAAGGAGTAGCATTTTGAAAGAATTTCACAGAAATTTCTATTTTTAGTAACAATGGCAACACCGTTCATCGAAATCAAAAACCGATACACGGAATTATGTATCTTAGTGTAGTCTACTTGTGGGCCAAGTTATATTGAAATCAGACCAAAACTGTAGGAGGAGCAGCATTTTGAAAGAATTTCACAGAAATTTCTATTTTTAGTAACAACGGCAACACCGTTCATTGAAATCAAAAACCGATATACTGAATTATGTATCTTAGTGTAGTGTACTTGTGTGCCAAGTTATACTGAAATCAGACCATAACTGTAGAAGGAGTAGCATTTTGAAAGAATTTCACAGAAATTTCTATTTTTAGAAACAACAGCAACACTGTTCATCGAAATCAAAAACCGGTATATAGAATTATGTATCTTAGTGTAGTCTACTTGTGTGCCAAGTGATATCGAAATCAGACCAAAACTGTAGAAGGAGTAGCATTTTGAAAACATTTCACAGAAATTTCTATTTTTAGTAACAATGGCAACACCGTTCATCAAAATCAAAAACCGATATACAGAATTATGTATCTTAGTGTAGTCTACTTGTGTGCCAAGTTATATTGAAATCAGACCAAAACTGTAGGAGGAGTAGCATTTTGAAAGAATTTCACAGAAATTTCTATTTTTAGTAACAACGGCAACACCGTTCATCGAAATCAAAAACCGATACACAGAATTATGTATCTTAGTGTAGTGTACTTGTGGGCCAAGTTATATTGAAATCAGACCAAAACTGTAGGAGGAGTAGCATTTTGAAAAATTGTTTACAGACAGACAGACGGACGGACAGACAGACAGACGGACGGACGACGGACGCATTACTATCGCATAAGCTCTTCTGGTCTCTGACCAGTAGAGCTAAAAATGACATCATTCAGTGAAATTCTGACATCATCAAGTGAAATTGTGACATCATTTCATAAGTATGCCTGTGTTTCCTTCACTGCATTTCATTCTAAAAGTAGCAAATGTGACTTTACAACTATATTCACTGAAAGGGAGGTTTAGAGAATAATTTAATTTTTGGGACTGGCAGTATGTAGGCAAAAAAAAAAGCATACAAGGTCCTTATCTTGTGATGATTACACATATTAGACAAGACAGAACTCAAATACTTGTGAAAAAAATCACCATTATCAACCAAATTTCAAGTGCACACATATAAAATATACCTACATATATGCTTTCTAGGGCACCAATATGAACAAAAAAATGCATGCAGAGAATAACCCCTACATTACTCTAGATGGTGACTTTTCTTTCACAGCAATAGTGACTAAATTTGGAGGATGGGTACTGGTAGGAACATATTTGCTATAAATACACACAGACATAATCACTAAAAAGGCACCTGTTGTGAACGGTAGTGAGAGCTTAAAGTCAAACAAGTATATAGAAACAATGCAGGACAAAACGATGGCTGCAGAGGTAGCAAACCCTTTGAGGATGTTATCCGCATACTTCACCACAACCGCCACGAGAAGTCCGCCGAGAGACTGAAATAAAATCACCACCCACACCGCGTAATCATAACCAAAGAAAAATCCATTCTCCTGAATCTTTGGCCCGTCTTTAATCTCCATGGTGATGAGTCCTATAATCACACCCAGGCTTCCCAGCTGAACGTTCCTCAACCACAGCGACTGTTTCGTGCCCTTGAGAATTTTCTCAAAGTAAACTCCGGCGAAACCGGACATGAAACACGAAAGCATCACAGCAAATAAGCCCTTCATGGGATTTTGGTTTAAGTTCGATTTTGTGGACTTTGAATCTTGGGGTCGGAACTGGACTAATGCCACCCCCACAAATAATATCACTAGGGCACTCCACTGCTGAGGGCTGAGTTTTCTGTTCAGCATCAGGACAGAGAACAATGCAGTGGTTAAGATCTTCAGCTGATATGATACCTAATTAAAGAAAAATTGAAAAAATTATTTTTTTTAACAAATCATTAAAGAAATATAAATTATGTGATTAAGTACCATTTTAACACTTTTAACAGAATATTTCATTTTTTTTTTCATTGCTTTACATTAAGTAAAAATTAGAAGTCAATGGTCGTTTGATTTTAACTTAATGACTGTAGTTCTCTTCCAGGGTGTCAATTTCCACTGTTACCCTCCAAAACATGCACTATTTAATATATAATGGTACACTCACTTGAAATGTTGCTGCATCTAAATTGGAAAGAGCTATATATAATAAGTTATTCTGCAGAGTGTATACTATGGAGGGAACAGACACTTTCAAACAGTCCATGGGCTGTCTCCATATATTGTCTCTAAGGTAGCACAAAAAATTAGAAAGAGTCTTTTCTTGATAGGCCAAAATAGCCAGAGAGGTCAGGACCTTTAGGGCCTCTGACATCACAACGGCAGTCGTGGCATAATACATGTCCCCCTTCCTGGTGCGGGTGTACCGCATGACCAAGATGAGACAAGCATTTTGTAAAGTCAGGAGCACTAAACTGAGATGCTTTAACATTGTGTCTGTCACACACTGCGAAGAAGAATCATTGGTGTTCGCTTCTTTTTCTGAGGAATCTGCAATAAAAAGGAAGGGGAACATTAAAATACAACATAATAAGTTTCCATGATTTAAATGTGTTCTGTTCAAGAAAAATGCATGCAATGACCTCACAAACCTCAAGTTCCTTATGATTCTATGAATCAAAATACATGAAATCCAAAAATGACAGTGACCATGCAAACAACTAAAGCACAATTTAGATGTTTGTTTCTTTTTTAAATAAAGAGATCTTTTGATTTTTTTTCTTGGTTTAATAAGTAGTCAATAATGATATCAAAACACACATCCATCCCGATTACATGCAATTATTTTTTTTTTTAGCTCAAAGAGAAGCCTGAAATAACACTAGCCATTCTTTACTTACAAGGCAGATAATTCATATCTGGATTCAATATTTAGCTTTGTTCTTATCTAATTGACACAAGTCTCAAGTCATAGCTTGATTCATTTCTGTAGATTAAAAGAAGTACAGGTGCCATAATAGTACAATGTATTTCTGGGCTTGCTTTGTTAAGCTTTATAGCTGGGTTCAAGTGTTAGGTTACAACTGGAGTTACTCCAGCATCCTAGAGGTTCACGGCGAAAATATAAGGAGCGTCCTTAATTAGCTTCTCTCTGTAGGAGTACAACAAGTCTTTGAAAGACATTAGATATCACACATATATCCTTATTAGCTTCTCTTTTTTCACAAGGCTTTTTAGAACTTTTTCATCTAGTTAGAAAAATCTGATGTTTTCCTGGCTTTAATATTATTATGATTTTGATATTTTACATGGCATGTAAAATATCAAAATTGTAAAAAAGCCAGGAAAACGTCAGATTTTTCGGACTATCTTTCATCTTGCCCCCTTTGTCTTCAACTGATACCCCATACTATATTTTCTTACACCCCCAACCACCCCCTTTTCAATGCACAGTTCGAGGAATAAACCTCCACAGTCTTAGTTGTTGAAAACTTTCAGAAAATAGCCTGAATAATAATCATTTATATGACTTTAAAATTCTTAATTGAGACACTTTGTTTAAAAACATAGGATTTTTTTTTTTTCAAATGCACTTTTCACAGGTTTAAGCTCATGTTTTATGCATGAATGACAATGTACGCCTTACTTCAAGGTACATGCATTATACATACATATTTTATTTTGTAGTGCACATTTGTTTTAGGCTGCAATTAAGGCACAATGACAACCAAAGACATTTAATTATAATTTGACAGTAAAATTCTTTTTGTGATTTATGTTTTAAGATTGAGAGGGATGTGGGGGGGGGGGGGGGGAACAAGATTGAGAGAGAGTCAAAACTGTAACATAATTATAACAATAAAAGTACTATATATTAATAGAAGTACTTATTTCTTGATTTTCTAGTCTCAAAACTGTATTTTATAACAACAAAAGTTCTAAATAATAAAAGTCTTTAATCCTGGAATTTCTAGATCAGAAAGAAACAAGTTCAGGGTTCAGGTTCACAAGTACACAATTGCCTATTTTGACAGGAATCCCTAGTTTATTATACCTGTCTAATTAATTAGCAAGCATTGATTGTATCTTACCTGTACCTATATCCATGTAATCTAATAGCCAAAAGCCAGATCACCTTTGAACATGACATAAACTTTCTTTTATTACTAATAAAAATCCATCTTGGAGTATAAATTAGCACTTTTATATAGATCTACTAATTAACACAATAACAGTTATATACCTGTACTTTTACTTACAATACTCAATATTATTATTATTTCATGTTGGATTGGTCGGCATTATCCAATATTTTTTAACGATTTACTGACCTTCGGAGGAGAATTCCTTAGTCATGTTAATACTTTTCATTTCGTCTCCCACTGCCTCAATGCTACAGGTGCCGGGGAAATATTCCATTAAATTAAACACTTTGCAATTAGCAAGCAACCATGCAAACAACACAATGTGTCAAGTTTTACGACCCACTCTTCTACCATATACTAGCTGTCTCCAACGAAAGGTGCAGCAAGTTCTGCATTTCTTACTGAACTTTAATACAGAGTAATAACTAGGTTACTATTTTACATGAAAACACAAGTTACATGCACAACCTACTATAACACTAAAAGGGAGCAATGGTGGTGTCTCATCATTGAACAGGTTAATGGGATGTGAAATATAAATCGACAAATCAGTCAAAAATAAATTACATGGAGTGTGTCTAGTTTATAAACCAAACAATAAAAAAAATACAAAAAAAGAGAGAAGTTTTACAAAATTTTAAAAATTCTCACATTCTGATAAAGCTGTCTCATTGTGACAGATTAAAAAGGCTAATGCTATTTTCTATTCATTCCTTAGGCTATATAGATCATTATAGAAATATAGATCGACACTAAATAGATAAATTTCTAGTTAAAATCTCACTATAAATATATGCACAGAAATATGTACATTTACTAAGTTGATCTGGCCAAATTAAAAGACACCATCAAATTTAAGACCATCAGAACAGCTAGAGGGTGAAGAGGACAAAAGTCTCTTTTAATATTTTTTTTTTTTAAATATTAATTTATTATTCATATATTTAAAATCATGCTGCTAGATTTAGTTTATTAAATATATGAAAGAAAAAAAAAATACTTCAAGAATCTTTCAGAGTCCACCAAATTGTTAATCAATAAAAGTCTGGCTCAGATGAGGGATCCATATTAAAATAACCCCTCCTAAACCCATGCTCTCTCTCCTTCCCTGAAACCTGAGAGTCAATTATCATGAACTTCACCTTTGACCTTGAACTAAGGAAATTATTAAATGAAATACGTACAACTACATAATTAATTCTGTTTATCATGATAATATTATTTCCTCATCTTTAACATAATTACACATGTATAATAATAATATTTATAAATCAAATTGAGATGTTCAATTAATAAAATGCTAAAAGTCAAGTTCTACCATTGTCTACTACAACATTGAATCTAAATACAACAGCTACAACACAAAGAAAAACACTCTTCACTCCATAGTTATACCTTTGAATTCATCATGCATTGTAGTGCCCTGACATTATGCATATAGGAGTGCTAACAAATTTATCATGTTGGGGAGGGGGGGGGGGGGTATTATTGGGGAGGGGGATTTCATGGATTCTAAATAGTTATAATGCATAGAGGGCATACATAAATTTGCATGTGTACATAATCTATCATCAATGGACCATTCCTATTTTTTTTAAAATTACAAGTCTAAGAAATTATAGCTAAAAAAAAAATTGTTTTAAAACTCACTTGAAGTACCGGTAATGTGTTCTTCCTTCGGGTCATAAGTTTTCATATTGATCATGTTGATCATACAATCTTAAATCTTTTACCAAGACTCCCACAATTGTGTAGAAGAGATCAATAAAGTGTCCACATATGATCCTCAGTAAAGATGCTAGCAAGTTTTATTTGTCTAGTCTTTTCAAATGATAATTCTGAATATCACAAAAAATCTCCCAACTCAGATTTAACAGCTGTCACAGTGTATATATAAAATACCCTCTGGTCAATGAAACAGATGTATTTTTACGTCTAATACAGTGTAAAATCCTTGAGGAAATGTTAAATTAAAGTGGATTACACAAAATAAAACTACTATAACTATTAAGTATTAAAGTAAATACTGCAATACTTTGATATATGTAACAATTATTACACCCGAGTTACCAAATTCCTATAAACATGATAAATAAGTTGTGAATTGATGAAGATAAAAATGTAAAGGTCCAAGTCATCAGGGGCTGTAATTAAGTCAATTTAACATGGTATTTATATGCAAGTTCATTTACATTTTGTAATGTCAAACATCTATATCATATTAAGAACTTGATGAGACTGAGAAATACCTTTCAGATCGTGTAATACATGTATGATTAAGACTAAAATGCATATTAAAGAAAGAGTTAATTATCTGGACTTCCAACTCAAACATTTTCCTCAGTATTTGAAATACATGCAGTGCTCTTACAATTGCACACCACTTTTTTGGGAATGGGTCCGGGTCCGTCAAAATTGGGGAAAATAGCGAAATTTGGAGATAACCTACTTTATAGACATGATATACTGGGTTTCTAATCTTTGTTATCAACTAAATTATTGTTTTGCAATACAGAGGAATGTAAAAAACAAAATTTTATTACATTATCCTGCTATATTTTCTTTAATTTTTGGGAGAAAAGACTTATGGGGAAAAATAACACATTCACTTGGGAAAAAAGGTACCTTTTTTGAATTGCAAATGGGACCCATAAACAATCCCAATTATAGAGAATCGAGAGCCCTGACATGTATTGATGTTAAAAATACATTAAATTTTATAATATCATACATAATTTTGAACTTACATTCTTGATTAACATCATTATCGTGTGAAGTTATAGATCCTCGTTTCACAAGTTCACCCATATTGCACAAACCCTGCAGTAATCTGAATACTTTAAGCCTTACATAACAACATATTTAGCTTCCTGTACATGAGATGTAAGGAAGTGGGGGAGGTTTTATGGCAAACTCAGACAAATATTTGTCAACTGTCATTTGGTGAAAAAAGGATGGATTAATTAAAGGATTTTATATGTGTTAATAAAGAGTCTGGCAATTTTTCTGAAACAGAGACTCTAAATGTAAAGCATTCAGGTTTTTAATTCCACCTACAATGTTCCTTTTTAAGATCATTCAACCAAATGAAACTTAAGTTCATATTATTTTTAACTTATTACCAAAGCCTCAATTTATGAGCTATAGATGAATAAATATACTAAATATATATTATCTAGCTTATATCTTCACATAACATTAAATTTGTAAATGAAGTCATTTCTGTTTAATTTTCAAAGAAAAATTTACAGCTCTCCATTATTCAAAATCATTCAATTTGAAAAAGACTAGTGTAAACAACTGGACCTATCATAGATTAAAATTTTAATCGAGCTTAGCATGACAAAAATTTTCTAAGTCTTGAATTTCTATTGTTTGAAAGCTAACTAATAATAATAGTTACAGACCTCAAAAGAGTGCATGTTTGATATCATATTTATGTCATCTTCTCAATATATATTGATTGGAAACCCTGCAAATATAGACAGAATGTACTGACAACAATTCTATCTGAAAAATTCAATGTGAATGTTAAGGTTCATTACTGGAAAAAGGGGAGGCAGAAAGGAGTATATATAAATTACATATTCCTGATATAATTGTGCAGATTATTTGCTGAGGAAAGGGGAGGTAAAAAACAATATTAGGAGTGGAAGATCTGCAAAATATAAAATATATTTGATTTAACATATCTAGAGTTCCAGTTTAATATTTATGAATGTCAAATTATATTTTAAAACACCAGATATCCATAACTTTTTTGCAATTAAGTGTATTAGTCAAGAACTGTTTTTGCATGCCATGTGGAAATATCATGTATCATACAGTAAGAGTTATCTTTCCTTTTACATTGTATAATTTATCAATTTGTACGAGGATAGGGGTTGAGGCTTATGAACATAATTATGATGATGTGGCAGACAGTACAAAATCTTACAATTATTTTTTTTTTTTTAATTGTTGAAATCAATGTGTACAAAAAAAAATTAGTCCAATCACCAGAACAGTATACAAAGAAAATATATAATACATAATAATTTATCTTGGAATGAATTAATTAAGAAATATAGAAGAAAGAAAATCCTAGGAACAAATTGAACTATACACTGGATATGTTCATATAAATAAGGAAATATCAAAAAAGTAAATTATAAGTGAAACCAAATTAATCAATTATCCACTACCTATTACTTGAATATTACCTTATACTTTATAGTGTGAAATGTCTGAAAATAAAGATGATTGTATACAATCTTAATCATGTTAATATTCAGAAAATCAAAAGAATTGCAAAAAGGAAAACCGCTATCCTCTGCAGCACATCTAGTATGATAATTTGTTAGCTATAACCTGCAGGTAGATATATTTTCCTTATTGACACCCTGATAAGGTTTTAGAAGTACAAAATAAAAGGGATCCTTTTTATATCATGTATACAGTGTATGTAAGAAAATGTACTTGATTATCATATATTGCATGAATTGATTCAAACCTTTTTCAGGTCGAGACCACTAGATTTTCTGACGTCAGCATAAATTTGCATCCAAATTAGTTATCTGTTTACTTTACCTACTGCTGAATGAGCCGAAGATTGTGATTTTCTATATACTACAATGTACCCAGCTGTGTTGAAAATAAAGGGCAACTTGAATTGTCCACTAAGAAACTTATTTTCAATCTCAATTTTGAGATCTGTGAAAGAAATATTTAAAATGGTGTATAATCTTTCATTTCTATGCTCACATTTACAAAATTGCTTTATGAAGCCTTATATCAACTTAAAATACATCGGCCTAAACCATTGTTCAAAGAGACATAGGTGCTATCGTGTCGATATTTAACATTGAGTTTTTTTTTCATGTGATATACGTGTACATAGTTTTAGCAGGTAGTATATAGGTCAGCAGGAGAAAGTGTTCAATTATTATTTAACCGGCCCTCAATATTAACAGAAAGTGTTTTATGTACATGCAAACGTATAAGTGTTTGTACGGTATTTGAAGCAACTATTAATCATCTTAAACAACTCCAATATTAAATGTGAGCATGGAGCAATGTCTTTAGAATATAATCTTTCCATTTCGGTCTTATAAAAGATAAAGAAAATGTGACATTTTTTATATATATACATATTGTGCAACGTAAACCGACGAAAACCACGTGTCGCCATTGAATCGTAAACACTATATTAGGCTGTTATGCTTTGGGACTCATTCACTTGATTGACAGGTAACGGATAAATGAATAACATTTCATTGTGTTGAAAATTGTGTCCATATAAGGTAGTGGTACTCGAACCTGTTTTTATCTCTGACAAACTCAATGGGACTAATTAAAATCTTGAGATATATCTAAGAATTTGAGATATCAAGGGACTTAAAAAATAAGTGCTCAAGGACTTCTAAATCACTTTGATATATTCATGGTCTTCCTGGAAATACTTGTACATTAAGATATTACTCTCTCCTAAGGATTTCAATAGAATCAGACATTAATAATTAATTAATTATAAAAGAAGAAGGGAGATCTTGGATTCCTCCCCTAATCGGGGTGAATACCAAAATAAATTGGGGATTATATCATTAAATTATTAAATAGGCAAAAAATTTGTAATAATTCCAGTCCACGGGTCCAATTTACAAAAAAAATTTTGACCCTTGACTTTAATGTGATGTCATCCATTCATTTTGTTTTAATTTCTATTGTGTCATGTGCAAGGGGAAACACTGGCATATGTCACAATAGAATAGCAGATTGAGAGGTAAGAGTCAGAAGAATCTCGAAATTTACTCTGATTATACTTGTACAGTTGTACATTCAAATGATGTCTTTTTTTCTCTCGATCTCTCTTTAATCACATAAAGATTTATTTATTCATCTGGAAATTGAAAATCAAGTAAAGAATGAATTAAGAAGGGGGTGTGTCTTTCTAAATCTACAACATGTACCTCATCTAAATCTTTTTTATTAAACCTTTACATCATGTACATCAAGGCTTTCTATTAAGTTTTTTTTTAATCATCATTGTCTGTATTCATTGCACATTATGCAAAAATTGTCAAGAATAAAATGAAAAAAAGTAAATCTAAGTAATAATTCCACATAAACCATCAGTGAAACTCAAATTTACTTATAAAATATTTTTACCCTTGACTTTTGATATTTTTTTTTCATATGCAAGTGTTCAGCATTTTCATTCATTTTGTAGCCATATAACTTGTCTTTAAGATAAAAGTTCAAAAGTCTGCTGATAAGCCGCCAACACAAACGACCCTGCAGAGTGCAATGTCAAAGGCCCAATGCAAATGCAATAAAAGAAATCTACAAGTACAAGCGTTGACTAGGACATACAAGCATGATAAGATAAACAAAATTGTGTAATTTGTTTTCAACTGGACAAAAAAAATCAGCACTGTATATGATTAAAAACATTCATATATGCACCAGTATAACCAAAAATGCTTTCCTCTACAAAGGAAATATCAATGAACTTTAGAGGAAACAATATAAATGCTGCACATGGTGTGTGGAGAAAATCCGGGATGTTTCCAACTTACCCGCAACGGAGTTGAGTGCTTGGTTGTTAGATCCGTGAGCTTCGTGGCCGCACTCCAATAACCTCGTGCCCTTATTTATCATGCCTTACATACGCCCTTATCTTTTTGTATACCGTGTCAAATCCCGATAAGCCAAAACAACATAACCAAGCATCTCGGTTTCCTCTCACGAATTTCTACCGGAAACGAGAATGTCCATGTCGCGTTCAGTTTGTCATACACTGTGCAGAAAAGTAGGCCTAGTGAAGATCCCCTGCATGGCATTGTTCACTAGAAACGGTGCAAAAACTACCTGACCGATACCGATAAGAGGTTTGCATTTATAGTGTACAGGAGCATGTTATGTAATCTTATCAGTCTTACATGTGCATATAAAAAATCTTTAACGTTAGAAGAAGCGATACAGAATGGATACGGGATTTTATCATCCAGAAACAAAAGTTCAAAAATATTAACATCAACTACCTAAATGAGCCAAAAATTAAAATCTTGCATTATAGTTTAAAACCCAAGACATTTGAGAAAGTCTTTCATTTTTATAAATTCATTTTCATAGCCCGCCCAATAGAACGAGGAAATCAAACGCACCATTGATCGCCAGTTTACATGAGTTGACAGGGTGGCGATTTGCCGTTGGACGTTGGTCCTGCTATTTCATGAATTCTGATCAAAATGTCAGGACAAACGGAAAGAAAAACAAATGGATTTATAGATACACAGAGTCAAGGTAAAGAATAATGATAAATATCCAGGGATTCTCCAGTGATGGGTGTTTTGTTGATTTCTCAATGTGTTTCGAATTTCCTCGGTAAAATCTCTATTTACTTACACGTGTTGAGTGACTGTGTGATGTTCATGTTGAAATAGACAGGACGTGCGATTTATATTCATAGATATGTATTGAATTTACACTGTAATTGAATCAATTATTTGATTTTACTTCAAAATGAATGGATATGAGTTTGGGGTTGTAAATAAGAAATGTAGGGGGAGAGGTTGTTAATGACTTTTTAGTCAATAGTGTTTTTGTTGTGGTGGTATGTGTGGTTATCAATCTTAAAAAGACTGAAAGTGAATTTGATGATCAACACATCCTAGGGTATACACACGGTATATACAGAGTGCCGATTAGTTTCTAGATCTTAATTCACTTGATTCAATCTATACTGTTAATTTTTATTTTATCACACATTAAGACATTCAGTCCTGTGCACTCAAGGATATTTAAATGAGGTACTTATCTTATCTACCTTTAAGTGAGTGAACTCCAAGACTTACTTCAAATAGTTTTTATAATTTGCAATATTGAAAATAACCCATGAGAGAAAGAGGGAGAGAGAGATTAACTTAAAATATTCACTCACAAATTTAATTCAATGTTCATTGTTAACAGTTTTAAATCATCTCTTTTTCTATTTTCTTTCAGAAACTGCAACCTATCTAAAGTATTGCAGTTTAATGACTCTTATGCTTCAGAATGCCGTCTTCATATTAATGATGCGCTACGTACGGACACGCCCAGGTGACATGTTCATGTCCACCACTGCGGTGATCATGTCCGAATTTCTGAAATTCCTGGCTTGCTTTGTGATCCTATTTTACAAGGAAGGGGGCGTGAAAGGATTTCTTTCTAATCTGAATGAGAACATTATAAAACAACCTTTAGACTTTCTCAAGATCTCTGTTCCCTCCATTATTTACACTCTACAGAATAATCTGCTCTTTGTTGCGGTCTCCAACCTAGATGCTGCTGTTTTCCAGGTAGGTTCAACATTTTGGCAAGTGAGGCCATCATTAAAAATATTTTTGTTTGATGTACTCCAACCCACATTTTTTAAGGTGCGTATGTAGGTAGGAGGTTTTTGGTTTTTTTTGCTTTACAGAATTGGGCAAAATGATACCCGTCATATAAATCAGACTCAGAAATTTATTGATGTTTTCATTACACACTGGATAGCTGTATTGATTTGTAATTTATTGCTTTAACATTTTCAATTAAAAAGCGTCCTATAAAAATTAGAAGTACTGTGGAAACTAGTGTTGTTACGATAGTCGTCGACTATCGAAAAATCGTCGTTTAAAGGCCCAGATCGGCGACAATTGATTGTAAATATTATCATCGATAGATCGAGCTACATTTTTCAAGCCGTATTTTCCAAGCCGAGCAGGTTTAACTTTTATATTCACCAAAGGGACGTCACTCTAATCGGCGGTAAACAAAATGGCGAACGTGCATGGTGAAGAGGTTGACGCCGAATTATCCATATCCTGGTGCAACACAATCTAAAGTTTGGAGTTTTTTAGCTTTCGGAAAAAGGGCGATGCCATGCAAAAATAATTTACAGATGGACACGGTTATTTGTAAATTGTGTAAAAAGTCGTATGCCAATTGTAAGTTGAAGTTCGCGGTCACATGTCATGGAATTCTACTCCTGCTGTCAAAATTTTAATGAACATTCAAATTCTTAGGTTTAGTTTTAATTTGTTTAGGAAATACAAAAAATCTCATTTCTTAAAAATGAACATGGACATGTATGGGTGTGACTAAATTACATTGTACATGTATATGTATGCAAGTCAGAAAATGTGTATTCAATAAATGAATTTAATCAGTTTATTGAGTTTAAAATTGTTTTTATTTATGAATATTTATTAATAAAATACTTATCAGGATGAATAAATTTAACCTTTTTCAATAGTTCAAATTATCGATTATATAATCGATTGTGTTCTTCCGATTCAATTTGATAATCGATAGTAAAGAATGATTGCACTTAGTGTACAGTAAGTGGCCCCCGGTAAATTGCGCAAAAATAAAGTATAGAAAGTAGCATGATGAGATTAATGAAACAATTCTTCTAGGTCTTAATTGCAACTTTGCAAAATTACAGGAAGTAAAAGTAAGTAAGAAGAAAGTAGGAGGCTGTGTTTTGTAAGAGGGGTCACTGCATTTCATGAATTTCTATTGTTATTCAAAGCTATTCCGATCTTTAAAGCTGGAATACATGGTGAGCGCATTCTTGCCCAAATTTCTCAAAAGGACAGAAGGTGTAAAACTGTTGGAAATACAACATATTTAAAGGAGAATTTTGGGCAAGCCTGCGCTCGGGGTAAACTTTTTGAAAAAAGGTATGAAACGCCGACCGTTTTCTTCCCTATTTACGGGTATTTACATGTCCTTGACCTCATTGTGATCTGTTTAGTATTCCAATATATCACGTGATTTGTAAACTCAGGTAGCTGTGAATACAAAAAATCAATAAATCAGGTGGCTGTAGCTCCGATTGATAACATTGCATCGAAAAGCGGCCAGCTTAGTTATACCGTTACATGCATGTGCATGTACATTTTCAATTAATTAACATCGAATTTTTTTTCGGCTTAGTATTTTTTATAGAGTAATAGAATATAAAATTGGACAAAATGTAATGATATTTTATTTTAGTACTTGGATTTAGGGCGCACGTTTGGAGGGTCAAAGAATTTCAAAGAGATTAAGTCCCAATCGTCGCAATACAATTATTCCTCAAAGTGTTTTTACTGTAGTAACAAATATGTGTACTCAGAGTACAGAAGTACGTAAATAGTTTAACACTGGAATGCTTTCTGGAAACCCCCACCCCACCCCCACCCCCGAAAAAAACAACCAAAAAAAAAAAAAAAAAAAATCACACACACAATATTAATAAATTTGTTTTAGTAATAAAATATCACCACACGCAGCATCGAAACAAAAAAAAAAACTTCTGTAGACCATTATATGTACATGTACTAAGTAAAATTTACGGTACTTTTAAAAGTACGGGCAGAGAGAGAGAGAGAGTTTGATATGTAATAAATTCGATACGACATTAATCTTTTAGAAAATACAAAAGAAGTTTTTTCTTTAATGGGATTTTATTCAGTTTTAATTTAAAAACTTGTAGGCTTCCTTTATCAGTTTATTTTAAGTGTTAAATTTTCACGTAGAGACAACTAAAAATTGAGGGGAATTAATATCTAGATATAGGGAGGGAGTACATGTACATCCCCATGCAAGATCCCACAGCGTCCCCCCCCCCAAAAAAAAAAAAATGGCATGAAATTTGAGAAGTTCTTTGTGCTTACTTTTCTGTATATAACTGGCTATTATACATGTTTTCAATCGATCGATAAAATGCCCGCTTACTCCGAATATTAATGTGACACAATTAAAACCCAACTCGGACAAGCGCAACATTCCGGAATTAACATCCACTAGAGGACTTTTTTAATTACCTCAAATAAAACTAAAGCGCCGTTTTCTATGAAAATTTTTGCAAGTATAGTACCACACTGATAACAAAATATCGGTTAGGTGTAAAATTGTTAAGATTTGAGTTCATTAGATAAAGTTAGAGGGTCCGAAAAAGGGGCCACAGCACTATGCTTAAGTGGAAACATTCTTTGTCCAATTTTACAACACTAGTGGAAACTGAAAAAAAATTCAAAGTGCTGAAAAAATGATTGGGTAGGGGCAATTTTTATGGGTCGGTCGGAGTACATCAAACAAATCATTTTTTATTGTTAGCCCGATTGAAATTGACCTTATTTGGCCTTAAGCTTTTGTAAGTTTACCCATTTTTGCCAGCCAACTTAATTGATGCATGGTGTCCAGATTTAGAGAATAATTGTAAAAAATACTGGTAAGGTATTTTTGTCCATTTCCCAAGAGTTTACCTATAATGTTATGTTTTTATGATTAATACTAATAAACATAATTTAGGATGATTGGTTAATAAAATATTTATAATATTCAAATGTATATTCATGAAAGTACAAGCCTGTGTTTGTCACTCTGTATAGGTGTACAAGAAAGGTTCAATATATGTTAATCATGTTATTAGTGTATTCCCTTTTTCATCAATAAAATACTAATTTGTAATTAGAACTGATAGCATTAATTAACATGATTAATGCAGTCATTTGTCAGGCAATTCGTGATATTTGAATGTTTGAAGGATTTTTTTTTTGTCTGTTTATGCTGATAGTTTATATATACTTTATAAGTTTGAAAGCAAGTAAAATATGGCTTTTAAACACTTAAAATCAGCACTAATTAAGTCTTGTCAGAGTTTTTATCTGTTTGAAAAACTGGGAGCATTTATCATGTTTATTATATCCCATAATTAAAAAAAATGTTTTATCTTTCTAGTTTTATTACAGTAGTAGATTTGTCAGTTCAATTTGGTTAGGATTTGTATATTTTTCAAATGCAATAAGTACAGTTTTTGCTGCAAGAAATTGAATGGGACCTACCAGGTCTACAAGTTGGGGGGTGGGGTTGGGGGGGGGGGGGGATTGAATGCAACCAGTCAGGAGCACACTGCATACAGTCTTTTTCTTTGAGGGGGCATTTATAAGTCATGATATTCAGATAAGAGTTAATTGTTCCCTTATAATCATCCTCCCTGAAATGTTTGTAACTAGGACCTACATGTTAAATGTTAATAGCAAAAATCAGGATGCTATATATCCTTTGATATGTTAATATATTTTTGCATAATGTATATGTATACATGCCCTATTGCCCAATACTCCAACAATTTAAAATCTCATTCATGGGCCAACAAACAAGGCAAAAAAAGGTTTATAAGCTAGAACACAAACACATTTATAACAAAGATAATAAATATTACAGACATTCATTCTGTCAATATTTCAGACAGAATATGATAATCAGACAATAGCCAACAGCTGTTTTTATGGTGACTTCAAAGTTTTATAGTCAGATTTATCCTTAACATATTTTGCTTCATTTTTTTTTTTACCTCAGATAGGTTTGGTAATATCAACACTGAAACCTAGCCCTGGTGCCATAAAACTTAGTTGAGCCCACATTTGATCTCCGTCTCATTTTCCTCAGTCTATTTAGTTATTTTGTAAAAGTGAGACTGCATGCATGATCAGTCCAGAGATCAAAAGTGAGCTCATCTAAGTTTTATGGCTCCAGTGCCAGTATTGTGAAGAGTATTAAGTAGGTTAAAAAAAATTTCAAACAATTATTCAAAACTCTCTTCAGAAATTTATCTCACCATTTATATACAATGCCATAATCATAATAGCCATATGTTGAGTTGGACAACTTTCAGAAACAAATGTCGTCAAACTGAATAACCATGTCTGCTTTTTTTTCAGGTGACGTACCAGCTCAAGATTCTGACCACAGCTCTTTTCTCCGTCATCATGCTGGGTAAACCGCTGAGCCGCCTGCAGTGGGTCTCCCTATTCATCCTTTTCTGCGGAGTGGCCCTCGTACAAATTCAACCTACAGATTCGTCCCAAAGTAAAGTCCCAGTAAAGCAGAATCCCTTGTTAGGACTTATAGCCGTCCTGGTACAGTGTTGTCTTTCCGGCTTCGCCGGAGTTTACTTCGAAAAGATATTGAAAGGTACCAAGCAATCCATCTGGCTCCGAAATTTCGAGCTCGGAATGATTGGAACGATAATCGGATTCGTCACCATGGAGCTCAACGATGGGCAGAAAGTGTCGGAGAAAGGGTTCTTTTTTGGTTATGATTATGTCGTGTGGACCGTTATATGCCTGCAGTCCTTTGGGGGATTGGTCGTGGCGATCGTCGTTAAATATGCAGACAATATCCTAAAAGGTTTCGCAACCTCAGGTGCAATTATTATATCATGTATAGCAGCTATTTATTTTTTCAATTTTCACTTGTCGTTACAGTTTTTTGTGGGGGCCAGTCTGGTCATTATTTCAGTATTTATGTACAGCAAGTTCGTACCCCAGAAGCCTACAGTGTTTCCTCCTGTCACACAGAATGTTTGATGCTAGTGGGTCATTTAATTTTAATTGGGATCTGCAAATGTCACAAGGGTTTTCACATCATCATAGACATTAGAATACTATATGTGATAAATGTGTATCATATGAATATCTGTTTTAATTATATGTTCAATATTTTGAAATTAAGATGTATTACATGTGTTATTAGCTCACCTGAGCTGAATTACAGCTTAAGTGAACTTTTCTGATCACTGTTTGTCAGGCGTTTGTTCGTGTGACTGTTAACTTTTCATATTTTCAAATTTTTCTCAAGAACCACTGGACCAATTTTTACCCAAAATGGTACAAAGAATCTCTGGATGAAGGGAATTCTAAATGGTTGAAATAAAGAGCTAAGTCTCCTTCCAAGCAGAGATAATCAATGAGAGGCAAAAATAAGATGGGGCCTTTGAAATTCTTCTAAAAAATTACTAGACCAGGAAGGGTGAAAATTATGTGGAAGCTGCTAGCGATAGTGTTAGTTCTTAGTTGTTAAAATCATGGCATCTGCATGGGGGGGGGGGGGGGTGGGGTGGTAGGTATGGGCACAATAAGAAATCAAATTTTTACAATGAAATACAGGAACAAAATTTCATTGTAAAAATTTCATGCAGATGCCATGATTTTAACAACTAAGAATCCTTTTCTCATGGACCAGAAAACCTAGAGTGTATAGAATTATTGTAATTTCTACAGCTATGACCCTCAACGGGGTCGGGGTCTCTATAGAGATAAGGAAAAAACCTTTCAAACTACTAAAGAGCAAATCCATGTAGAATCATGTCAACCTGGAAACAATGTCTGGTAGTGTATATATCCATTTGTTCAAACCACAGCCATTGTGAAAAAGACTCAAAAATTCAGAGGAGTACATAAATCTATTTGGGGTGGGGAGGGGGGGGGGGGTCTGCTGCCACAGAACGTGAGGGTCAAAGCAACTCAGGGTGAGCATTGTAGCCCATGGGCATCTTGTTTATATTTAATACAAGTACAAGTTTTAAATTAATGCTCTGTGATTTAGAAATGTAGAATTTTAAGTGATTCTATTAATATCTCATTCATTTAGTAACCTTTTTATCAAGTAAATCTGTACAATATATTGTTTAAAAAAATGCCAAGGATGTTTATGACAGCATGACAAACTTAATGTATCTCAAAATCTGATTTTTGCTCTATCTAATATATTTCATATATTTATTTCTCAACACATCGCATGTTTTGCTCTCCACCAAGTGTTTGGTATACACATTAATTAGGTCTATATTTACACAATTATTGCTTTTTTTGTTTAAATCAGTGACTAAAGAAATATGATGTGCACTGATCATTTTATTTCGTGTTAGGTGCTAAAAGAAAATTAAGCAGAAATATCACCCACAAAGTTAAACCCATGCATGTACAGTATCAATACATCATAATTTTACATGTTCAGTAAAACACACTTATAATTCTTCATGATAAGGTGATGCTTACAGCAAAGTAATATAATTTTAACTCCCCGTGGCTTTGAAATATATTGTTAAATTAACAGATATAACATTACAAATTATGTTTAAAACAAAGCATTTTAATTGTCTGTACCGGAAACTTTGTTACATGTATAAGCATGTTTTACAGTAACTGTATTTTTTGTCACTTGAAATTGATGGAGGAATGTGTTCAAACCTAAGTTTTTAGACCACCAGTATGTAAGTAGACTGTCATTAATTTTGCATCATGCATGAGTGGATTCCTTTGCTATTACAGATATCACTTTAAATTAGAAGAAATCTGCGATTTACCATTTCATCCCCCTCCCCACCTCTCACCCCTTACATTGTCAGGGTTCTAAGTCCACTCATCTCAGTGGAACCCCTTTAAAGACTGTTATTTTTTTTTGGGGGGGGGGGGGCTTCTCTCCCACCGAGAAGCACCAACCAATTTGAGGCTTTAATAAGTTTATATAAAAAGTAAAAATGAAGCAACAATGCAAATTTTATACTGTGCGGTTGTTTGTCACCAAGCTAAGACAGCTTTAACAATCGCAGTTTGAAATTTTCTCGAAAGACATTGTTCAGCCTATAAAAGGTTCAAATTCAGTTTATCAGGAGTCCCACAGCCTTAAGTGGATATGGGACCTGATGATATGAGGATAAATTTCAACACTGACCCTTGCATAATTTTTTAAGTCACATTTTAGAAGAGATGAGCAAAAGGAACTTGATATTTTTCAATTAATTTCAAATCATTCCAATTAATTTTTTTTTTTATTTCCAATTCACCTGATTCAAATTGTCCTCATCATTAGTGCACAATCAGTTTTGCAAAATGTTTTTTTTTTCTTGGCTATGTTTTTTTTAAACTGCAAGTTTGGAATTTCAAATTGATAACTATGGCTTTCTCTATTCTGTCTAGCTTGATCTGACGTGTGTAATATATAGTAAGAAATTTCCTGCCAGAAGGTCAGCATTATAAGAATGTCAAATGGCTACTTTTAGTATTAAGTATACTGTGATCTGTAGATTCCTAAATACAGTGTATATACATGTACAAGGAATTTATTTAAGGAATGACTGTCTTATTTTTCGATTTCATGATGTGATCAATCGATTGGCTTGCGTGATAATTTGCATAACCGCCAAAGGCGTTTATGCATAAAATGATCATGCAAGCTAATCGATTGATCATCGTCATGAAGTCGAAAAATCTGACAGTTATTCCTTAGATTTACATTGTATTGATTCAGCCAATCCACGTGCTAGAAGCCCCGCTTCTTGTCTCTATTTGTCCCGCCCTGCACATGATTTTTTTAACTGCGCCTATCGAAGAACCAGTACATTGATGGAGAAATAAATTACATTTACTATCTGTAATTTTTTCTCGAACAAAGACATTGGAAATGTAAATATTTATCTTGTAATTTGGCTAAGAGACAAAAAAAAATGCCTGCTTTTATTTTTATTTTGCTGAAATACATAAAAAAAAAATATTTTTATTTAACTTCATGTACTTGTGATTTGACAATTACAGGCCAATTAATCTTGATATGTCGAAGCACTTGATTTGTATAAAATACAAATCATTCTACAGCTATTGGGTAACAAATTGACAATCTTTAAATGTACAGAATATCCTGTGGTATAATGATGCTTTACTTAATACTACATATACTTAATATCTTCTTTTAATGAATACATGAAAATATAGTTTTGCATAAAATAGAAATAGATTGTAATTATTTGTTGGTGCTATTAGTTTTCTTATATATTCCATTTAGCACCATTTAGCTTTCTTTGAATGCATACCCTGCTAAGATTTAAAGTACATGTTATTACAGTAAATGTGTACCATAGTCACTATGGTGATTTAGGAATATTTGAGAGTGGTTTCAATTACACATTATTATGTATATTAGTGGCTTTTGAGATATTTTATTAGAAAGGAAAAGTGTGTTCAAGTTTCAACTATTTTATCTGTTCGTGTTTTACATATGTAGTTCTTGAAATATGAAATGTACTGGTAAGCAAATTTAGAACAGAATACATTGTGACAGTAAAATTTAAGACGAATCAGTGCTTATGAGGAATTTAATTCAATTAATTAATTAGTGCATTTTTTACAGTTGTTTTTTGTAAAATAGAAGATTTGTTTTTCCTTAACATTTTAAAATACTTTGGTATATATATAAACCAATTTTTTGGACGATGCCTATGTTTGAAATGCACCATTAATTAAAATTTATTACAGCTGTTTATTTCAATTCATTATTGATGAATGAACTTTCAATATGATCACTTTTACATGCATGGTAAATAAAAAATTTTAATTTCAAATTAAATATATGCATTCACAAGTATGATTGAAATGTATTTCATTGTATTAAATTTTGTATAAATTGCTAAACTAGAAACATTCCAATATATAGATTTTTAGAGGCTATTACAAATGTATGTATATTGTTTTTGTATCTTAAGGGGATTTTTTGTGGTGAACTATGGAATTTTTGTTCATTTATGTCGGATAAAATAAATTAAGATAGATAAAATATAAGATAATTTTTTAAGTTGCAAGTTAAAAGCACACCGTTAATGATGTTTCATTGATTAATTTTTGTATAATTATTTTATAATACATGACTGTTATATATATTTAATATTTATATAGTACTTTCCATTGATCTGACACACTGAAAAAAATATACATGTACGTATTGCTTATCATATATCAATTTTTCTTATGGAAATCCATTTTCAATATAAAGATCTTTTTTGTGAACTATTTTACATTACAGTACTAAAAACTGAGGGCATATAATTTCAGTGAGATGTTTAAAATTCTGTTATAATGTTGCATGCATTTCCTTGTGTCTATACTTTGTTACAAGTATACATGATTGATAAACACCAAAAACACAACGAACAACCCCATCATTTTGTGATGCATAGACATAATTGTTGTCACAACAGCTGTGCAATGTCAAGAGCATTTTCCTTATTGTACTAGCATTTTCTACATAATAAAATGATGAATTCAAAAACTTACAAATATGTATATGACTACAAGTATATACATGGTATAATTCTGAATTTGCTAGAATTGATTACCAGGTAATAATTTGACCAGTGACCTCTGTTTGAAGGTCCCTCCTTTTACACTGTTATGGAAAATAAATTTTATACTGTACATTGAAATTTTACCATTGAAATATGTCTGTTATATAAAAATTGTATGAAAAATTTCCAGTGTTAAAGATGTGGGATTTTGCACTATGGATTTAGATTGTTACACTTAAAATACTGAGATATGCTTGTTAGGGGATCATGAATTAAGGATTAGAAAGAATGTGGGATAAATAAATTAGCTCAATGCTATCAATATATGTGGGGTTTTTTTCAACTTAAGCACAGTGAATACTGCCTCATAAATAAACCTGTATACCAAAGTGAACACAATTTCTTATACCAACAAGTGGACAGCTGTCAATGTGGCAGCAAACAGGGTTTTCTTTGTGTGAACAGAACTGGTATTTCTCTAGAAAATATGAACCTGGTATGAAATTTACACTTTTTACACCAAACACCTTGAACTGGCTCAGGGATAACCTGGTAAAGGTCATGACACACCCTCGATCAGGTCATTAACAATTCTGTATAAATATCAGCTTCCAATGACTTGGTTACAAAGTAACGGAGTCTTCTGTCCACCTGATCAATACGTAGGACCCATGCCAGGTGGTGTAACCGGTTCACAGGGGTTGTTTCACTCATTCTAGGCACCTGATCTTACCTCTTTAATTTCTGCTGTCTGTTCTTATGCCCTCTTTGAGATTATTGTTTAAAGATTTTTGAGTAAGGCCACTGTTCATTATTTTCACCCTTTTCATTGCAGCCAAAGATCTGCCAGTGAACTTAAACTTGCCAGAATGACCTTGGCTATTCAAAAAGACATAGCAATCTTTGTCGCAAGTTTCTAGTGGTTCTCTATTAAGCCTTAATACAAAGTTATGACCTAGGCAAGAGTTTTATGTACTTGTTCTGCCAATGTCTATGAACTTGCAGGAATGACCTCAGGACTTGTCTTATGCCCCTAGAAAAAAGCTATCCCTGTATGTACATCCAGTGATTCTTCCTTACAAAGTTATAGCCTGGATAAGAATTTTATACTCTTTCTGCCAGTGACCTTGTCAGAATGACCTAGGGTCAAGGTCAAGACCCCCCCCCCCCCACCACCTAATCATAAGCTATATTTCTATTCAGTATGAACTTACAGTGATTCTTTCAAAATCAAATATTTAACATGGTGAAATCCTGAATTTATACTTTTTCAGTGACCTTGAACTTAATGGAATGAGTTTGGATCAATGTCTTGACACACCCTCATGTCGAAAGTAATCTGTTCCAAGTATGAGCTTTCAGTATTTCTCCATAACAAGGAAAATGTCCCAGTAAGTCTGCAGGGACAGATAGACAAAGGGACATGGTTATTTATATACATGTAACCTCTTAAAGAAGTTTCGATAAGGCTGTTATTCAGCCCCTTAAGAAATATGATGAAATTGTGATATGCATGTTGTAGATAAGTACCTAATTTAACTAAAAATATCTCAAGAAGTGGGCCATTCCAATGTGCTTTTTTATGGAGCACCTCACAAGTACATGTAATACAGAGATCTTGGGTTCAAATTCCAATCCAGCACTATATTTTCTTTACGCATTCCTCTTTCCTACTTAATTTTGGTGGCCAGTGGTGGTAATGAGAGAGGGGGGAGGGAGCCTGTTCAGGTTATTTATGAATTAGTAAGTTCTGACAGGGTCAACAGAATGGTGTCTTCAAGGTAAAGGTTGTTGGATGACAGGGTAGCTCTGAGGGGTGGAGCAAATGACTAGGAAATACAGTAGTGGCCTAAATATCTTTTAAAATAAAAGCTCAGACAAAGGTTTAATTATCTTCAAATTTATTATTTTGTAATCACAATGAGATATCACAAAGATAAACAACATGAAAATGACTGGCCACATATGAAATAATGTTTGTTTCTCTAAACAACCACTGGTTTTACAGGACTGTAGACATGAGCCAATCTATCTTCACTTGCCAAATATTTCTGATCCAAAGTGTTAACATGTTAAAAATACTTAGCTGGTGATACTTGTACAATCTAAGTTGTATCTCATAACTTAAATTATGATAAGTAGAGGAAACAAACTTATGTTTAATGTTGGTCTTACAACAAACATGGAAAGACTTGGCGAATGCTACATGTATAGATCATGGGTGTTAATCATTGAATATATTCCTAGAATAATGGGCTATTATTAAAGTGGATTTGTTATTTTAATTGCAATTTTTTGTGGATAATGAATCAAATCAGAAATGCAAAAAATCATAATTTAAAAAAAAATCATTTCATTGTATTTGTGTTTCAAAATCAACTACAGTTAGCTACTTAAGCACCACAAATATGTAATTAGCACTGACAGCTACACTATAAAAGCATATTTTGTGTTGGGTATTATAGATAGAATTACTAAATCTGTGTAAATTTTCAAAGTTCATTTTTACAAGTACTAGTACATAAACTGATGAAACAAACAATTCATCGAAGAATGTTTTCAAGCAGAATTTATGGTTGTTATTTTCAGAATTTTCAAAATATTTTTTATTAAAAATGAGAATGCTTAATAAGCTTGAGTTAGTATTTGTATTTCTTCTGAAGCATGAGGTACATTTACAATGGTATGCATTTGTTTAACAATAACTCGATAAATAATTCATCAATCAAGAATACAGTGTATTTAAAGGAAATATATATCTGACTCCTTAACCCTAAAGCAGTTTATTCATTTTCGTTTTTTTTAAAGGTATTACAAAACATGAAATTTTATACAGATCTACATTAATAATGAGTACAGATCATTCAATATGTATTTTTTTTAAAGGGGGACAACTTTTCATGTTACAACATGTATTGATGAATATTTCTTTAAATTTGTAAAATAAATTCAGCATCATGGAGAGTATACAGGCATTAGGATTCTTTGTGATTACAGAGCTCTGCTGCATTTCTTTTCACTTTCTCAACCATGCAACATAAAATAAAATTACTTTGTACAAAAAGAACAAAATTTATGTAACAGTAAATGCCCTGATATATAAAAAATAATGTAATTTTTTTTACACAAATTAAAAATTTTCCAGTAAATTTATCTTGTAAAAATGTGGAATTGTCAACAATATATTAATTATTTCTATAAACAAACAAAACATCCATGTTTATCTGATCATACATTTAATTACACTTGATGATAACCAGTAACTCTCCAAGGTCTAGCTTTTACTATGTGGTCTTGTATTGGGCAAAACTCCTCCGACCTTGATAAATGCCCTTGACAGCTGTTTTCTTAGGAATTGTCTTTAGAGGGCTGGTTTTCCCCGCAATGGAGTGCCGACTTTTTGGAATTTCTACAAGAAAAGGAAAAAATTGTCATTGACAAATGAATGCCATTTTACGACAGACTATTTTAAAATTTTCTTTACCAAGTGTTTACATGTATGTGTGAGAAAGAAACAATTTATTAAATACCAATCAATTAATGTTTCTTTCAATTTCAGAAAAACTGTTATATCGTATAAACCCAGCAAACCATCTAAGAAAATTCTTTTTATATGAAATATATTTAATCTGCTGAAGCATGCATGCTCCTAGAAAGCACTAATCAGCATAAAACTATATACATTGTACCGTTATACGGTAACTAAATACATGTAATATGTAAAAGTACTGTAAATGTATTATATTTGGCGTGTGCGATATTTGTTGGAAATCGATTTTTGAACAGGTTAGCGTAGATTTGAATTAGAGCATTTTTTAGTGTTCTTTATATTATTCATGAATATAGCGTTGTACTTGATTTAGCAGAAGTTTATTTTCGCAAAAGGCACTAAAAAGAATACACAGCCAAATGTTATCATTATAACAGTATATTATGGGACATTTTCCATCACCAAATACACATTATCTATTTTATACACCTAAAGCCACTGGATGCGTAATTGCGTAATTCATTTACAGATATATGATCTTTGTAATATACTCATTTTTCAATCAAAATATATATACATGTAGTCATGTATACACTAAATTTTAATTGTATATACATGTATACAGTTAGTAGGGCATATTAAAAAGCAAATTTGTGTAAAAACAAACCTCTTCTTGATTTTTGATCTGTGCTTTTCTGATGAATCAAAATTAGTACATGTATAGAAATACACATTTAAGTAAATGATTTAGACCTTAAAGATTTAATAAGCCTATGTAACTAAAAAATCTTTGCAAGAACTTTTACACACTGAAACTTTTCTCTGAATGAATTTACATATCAAATGATTAGTTCAGTCATAATTCTATAATTTTAAAATAGAACTGTGTCTGGGTGAATTCAAAACAAGGCAAAATTGTTTTCAGGTCTGAAAGCATGGAAAGGGCAAAAATACGACAGGGTGAAAATAACACTGTAAACAATAGTTCTTATGTGTAAGGATTCTCCTGCAAAATGGAAATTTCCAGAAATTTATAATACAGTGACACAGTTTTGGGAAGTCCTGTGTTTGATCTTACCAGACTACGGCTGACCAGGGGGGACTCAGATAAACTCATTCTCTGGGAGGAGGTACTGCTGGACTTGATCAAAGGACTGAAAAGCATGCAAAAGCTGATGTAAATAACTCATCAACAAGAAGGAAAAAAAACACAAAAATAAAACAACATTACAATTTCAAAAATTGTCATTCTTTCAAAAATTTGTTCTTTTTCAAAAATTAGACTTCACAGTTTCATGTAATGCTATAAGTCTGACAATCAGTATTTTTTTTTTTTTGCATTTTCAAATTAACAAAAGCAATTTTACTTCCATTATTGTGTTTTATGTAGTAGTAGTAGTTCAAGAAATTAAATTGGAAAATTTTCTGAATGCATAAAAATAGGATACATATTAGAGTTTTGCATCAACTAAAATTAAATATCACAATTTCCTCCAGCTGAAACACAGTGTCAATTACTGGTAAATTTGGATTGTTACACAGAATGATAAATCTACCTAAAAATATTTTTTGTCTGAAAATTACACTGTAAATTTCATCCTTGAGAAGATTTATAATGCAGACCTTGGTTGAGGTATAGCACTGGTTGACTCACTACGAACTTTCTGAGGCGTCGGCAGAAAAGATTTCCGGCGAATGGAGGCAGGGGTACAAGAACTAACGGAACTGAAACAGAACAAACCAAACATACAAAACAGAATAACAAGAACTCACAGAATTAAAATGGAACAAACAAAGCATACAAAACAGATAACGATAATAAATAAAAGCAGATTAAAAAAAATTGTATCAATGGGCTACTCCATGCAAGAAAGCAGAGTTACAAATTGTATTTATTTACTGAAAGTGCTCTAAGTTATGTAAGATTCAAAAAACCAATGTACTGATTTTTCTAAGGTATTTTCTCAAGGTTAGTAAAAAAAAGTTAAACATAAATCTTGGGAAATGATTTTTGGGCCATGCAGTGACTAACTATGAAATCTCTTCCCTTACTGCTTTTGATGGAGTAGCCATTAACAATAAGAAATCAACACAAGACAATCAAGCCCTTACTTTGATCTGACTGGTGTAGTGAAGTTGTTAGACAGAAGTTTAGGCTGGACTCTCTTCTCCGGCTTCACTGGTGTACACACTGCTGGGTCTAACAGCATCTGTCTGGACAAGGCTGGCTTGACTGCAGAATACATTGGCAAAGTAAAACTAATATACAGTTTTAAAGTATATAATTAAATATATCTTCAAATAAAGTTCACAAAAAATTCAAAAGTATGAAATTTGTTCACATCAATTACTGAAGTTCAATTCTGTAAACATATTAATTTGGCTAGGTCAAACCCTAAATCATTAAATTCATAAACATAGAAATCAGGTACATGTATATTTCAAAAAAGCAACCTATGCTTTCTTTCAAAAAATGACATATACTGTTATAATACTTTTTTATACCTTTTTCTTCTACTTTGTCTGGAATATTTGAAGTGTTAGGAAGAGCCTTAAGTGGACCCGTTTTATTCTTAGTCTCTGTAACCTGTGATTTCAATGCTGGTTTCTGGATGCCTCCGGGTTTCATCAACGATAACCTGGTTGTCGGCCCCTTTTTGATTGTCCCATCCACATCCTTTCTGTTCTCTTTAGTGTTTGAAACGCTTGATGATGCTGCACTGCTTGGAATCCCTGAAGTGTTTAATCCTAAAGACTTTCTGCTGCTGGGATTCAAGCTCCTGCGGGATTTAGATGGAGGGACAATTTCTGATTTTTCCATTGAAGCACTGGCTGTTTTTGTGGCAGAGTTAATGCTTGTTGACAAGTTTTCGTTTGATTTACTGGCAGCACCAGGGGGTTTGAGCATCGAAGGTCTCTTCAGATTGGATTGTTTTGTGGAAGTCTTAAATAAAGATACAAGGATGTGTTAAAGTATGTCATAATTATGCCTGGCATTTAGAATGTCATTCAAAAAAGTCCTGCATAAACATTATACCTTTATACCCCAAGAGATTTAATCCCTTAAAAAACACTTTACAGCACATTTACATTTTCAACCATTTGTAGTATCTATTCATCAACGTACCAATCTTTCATGATCTACTTAAACCTTGGTAGCTTAGAATAAAAAAAAAGATAAACAAAACTCGAACTTCAATTATCTTTAACTGTTGTTATTCCTGACAAATACATGTATGTATGTGTAATATAAATAATTGCTCTACCCTAAGAATTGTTGAAGATTAAACAAAATTTTTCACATGTTGCTTACTAGAAAAAGAATCTCTTATTATATACGTTAGTTGTAATATTTTTTTTTAACAAACCTTAGTTTTTGGTATACTACATTTGTTGACAGGAAGCTTGGACACTGAGGTCTCACTGGTGTCTGACGTGACACTACACGTGTCATCTGTATCACTGGCAGGTCCATCATAATATCTGGAACTTCCACTCTGTGTGTGAAAGTAAATTTTTAAAAAGCAATGCTGCTGTTATTTAGTTTTTCTGGTCAGAGTGACAAAATTTTATGTCATTCAGTTGTTATAAATGTTACGAAGAGATTTATGAGAAAAGAGGAAAAAGAAGATAAAGTGAGCCAAATGTTAAAACTAATGTTAAGCAACTCATGCAAGACCTATCTGTATACTGACAAGACATTTCCCTAGCTTATATGGGCAATTAAGACAAGAATTATTTGCTACAAAATTACATTATTGTTAAAAAATGAATTTTAATAAAAAATATGGCATTAACCTTCTTTCCATTCTTTGAGCAAGACAGCTTTGACTCGGACAATTTCTTGTTTCTATAAAGAGCATTCTCCACTTTCAAATTCTCCTTGTCCTCTTCAATTTTCTTCTGGAAAGGATCCTCAATTTCCACGTCAATCACAGGCATGGCTTTAACAACACTCTCCGGAAGTCGAAATATTGCCTCGGGGCTCTCGGTGAAAGTGCCTTTCCTCTGATGCCTGACTGGGGTATGCATCCCTCCATTTTGGACTCCTGACTTAGATTTACCTTTTCTTTCCTCCTCATCCGGCTTTTCCTTGTTAATTCTGTAAACCACCAGCTGTGCTTCCTTGTATATTTCCGCTATCTGGTGGGGTTTGAGGGGACTGAAGGGTTTCAGGGGCTCCTCAAGGGGTGCTATTTCTGATACGACAGTGGCCACACATTTCTCTGTGAATCCCACGGGCCCCAGGAATACTTCTTCATCATCGTCTTCAACAGGTCCTGGTGAGGCTATGCTCCTTAATTTAGAAAAATATGAAAATAACCCAATTTGAATTACCTTAATTTAAAAATATACGAAAATAACCATGATTACAGAATCTAAATTACATGAGTTTCATTTAAATTTACCAGAAAAAAAAATGTTGGTAAACAATATACTCAGGGTTCTCCACATTTGAAAATTTAACCATGGAGGAAGCTACACGAAGTCGAAATGTGGCCGAAAACACAAATGCGTGCAGCGTGTTTGACATCCTAATCTTCATTAATCAATGATTGGTTTTACAATTTTTAAACTTACACACTGCAACACAAAACAATACAAACACTTTTTAAAGTAAAAAAAAATAAATTGAAAAGGATTTTTTTGTATCTTACTTCACAATTGTACCAAAATTTGCCAAAAACTGTAGTAACTTTCTGAAGGAATTTAAAGCAAAAATGTTGATACAGGTAGCCAGTAACCATGGCATTAGATTAATAATTAAAAGAATTGTAGCCCGTTGTATGAAATGTTTGTTTTAATATGACTAAAACTGATGAATGTGTAATGGTTTTTTTTATAAGTTAACACACAAAAGAACATTTGGACCAGTGTCCTTTTTTTCTAAATGTTCTATTTTTCTAGATATTGCATTAATCACCCAGTTTTGTTTACTTCTCCACGTGCCCAGAGCTAAATATAGCACCATGCGACGTTTCATAACAAGGGAAGTAACTCTAAAACTAAGACGGCGATTGAGACATAGGTCATATGCACATTTTATCAAAAAGATAAAGTTAAAGCTTAAAAACAGAGCATGGGAAATTGATTAAATACAGAGGAATATGAATTTTTTACAGAGTTTTTTTTCTGGCACAGAAACCTGAATCGCAAGCATGACGATTATTGTGCTCGTAATACCGTACCGGTATTGTAATCTTTTATAAACCCGTTATAAACCCGTTATTTATCTAATCATGTAGTAAACATGTTGAATTTTCCCAAAATTATTTACATGTATACATGATAATTAACTCTCAATAAATTGATCATCTGATTGACTCTCCATTGATTGTCACGCTTCACAGCATAGTCGCTGATTAACGACGTGTTTGTTTAGCACAGTCCGCTTTCCTTCGAGGCATGCCAGGTGCAGGGCAGTCGTAGTATAAACACAATTAACTACTCAAGTCATTAAAAAAGTAGGTGTCAGGACTGAAATGCAATAAAATTTAATCATGGCGGATGCCGATTTTAACCATGGCGCAGCTCGTTTAACCATGGCGCACATAAATTTAACCATGGCGGGCCGCCATGGTAAAACCCCTTCAGGAGAACCCTGATACTGCAGCAACATTATCTTTTATAAATTTAAGTATGAATTAATTCGCATTTACAGCACAGAGATAATCTAAAAGACTTTCAAATAAAATTTCAATCTTTACCTACCTTACACCTGGAGAGAAAGGAAGGTCAAAGTCAAACTTTTCATTCTCTAGCAGCTGAAATTCTAGAGATAAAATAGAATGTGCAAATAATAGAATGCTAAAGGATACTTGAAGAGTAAATACCTCTATCAACTTTTCTTGTCACAATTTATTTTCCATCCCCAATCCCCATAAATTTATCTATAAAATTAATGTAACATTTCAATTGACTTTTTGCTTGTATTCAACTTTAAAAAATTAAATCAAAAAAATTATGAAGATTAACATGGTCAAACCTTGTTATGTCATACTCAATTAATCTGAGGAGAAAAGGCTGTGAGAAATATCTGAGAATTCAAGATATTAAAGTTAAAATTTAGAGAGAACAAAAAATATGGTTGGAACTTCCAACTTCAGAATATTCATGGTAGTGGAGATAGTGGTGTTTGAGATACTTGTAAGTTAAAAGTCATAATGTATTAAAACAACTGATACATTGATTAGGAGTGTTCTTGCACAAAACAGTTCACTGCAGTATCAATTCACCGCAGTATTTTTTTCTCAGTTTGATACATGGTACAAAATCTCTTTTTTCGGTTTGGTTGGGATCGTCATTCAGTCGGGTTTGGCATAATGTATAAACATGTTACTCAGTAATTAATACAAAACTGTAAATTTTTATGGACTGATAGTTTGTAAAATAATTTTTAACAGTCAAATCAATTAAATTGATTTCTTCTTGACATTTTACTTGTAAATTATATGACGAGATTGAGTAAAAGGAAGCATAAAACAACGGTTGAATTTGTTTCCATCAAATAAAATGAATCGTATAGAAAATAACCGTACCAAGACAAAATTTTACGATACGTATCGAACCGTGAAATAGGCGTATCATTTCACCCCTAACATTGATGATGTGTATGTATACCTGGGGTTACATGTTTGGCTTGAGCAGTACTACAGTCTCTGATCTCTGATGTGATGTCATCCAGATCCAGCAGTAGATTCCCTCTGTCAATGGTATAGCTCCCTCTCCTGTCAGCACTTCTCTCTATCTCTATAGAGTCTGAAAAATTTAATGTTTAGCACTATCTAAATGACAATGATGAAAAGAAAGATGTGTGAAATTTCTGTCACAAAACACACAACAGATATTTTCAAGAGGGAAAATAAAATGAATACGGATTTTAGGTTTTTCGTTTTGTTTTCTTGAGAGGAGTGCACTAGTTTTGACTTTATGAGTTGTATTCAGAATTCTAAATATCACAGATAAGGGACATAATTAGCAAATATAAATACCTATTGCCTTTCACATGGAAACAAAGAAAATACATTTTTCCATATTAGTTTAGATTTTCAGACCTAAACATGCTAAATGCTTGGACCTTCCAAATTCCAGTAAGTCTCACAAAATATAAATTCCTGTCCTAAATTAGTAAATAGGGAAAACCTCCCTCACTTTGAATCAATCAAGCAAAAAATTTCTTCATTCTGCGTGATAATTTAAGTAGCAAATGTTTCTTAGCCTTAAATAGAAGATTAGCCCTGTCAAAATTCTCACCAACTAATGAGTTGTGACTGTCTTCTGACTTTCTCTCAGTCGTTTCTAGTTTAGTTTCTGGTAGGGAGGGGCTCTTACTCTGGGGTGGTTTGGGTGGGCTGTTTTCTATGGGTTCACTCAGGTCAATTAAAATTCCACAAGCTAAAAAACAACATAATGATAAATAATAATAATAAAAAAAAAACAACCTAGCATTTTTTTGAATAGAGACTCATTTGATCATGGATTTCAGATAACTTATCAATATATATATATTACACTTCATCATATATACATCATGTATATATCCCCAATTAATTAAATGTATACCTCTTTATACAAGAAAGATGTCACCTGCTGTAATTATACAGTGTTGTATGAAATTAATATTTTATTAATAAACTTTTTTTTGAAAATCAAGAGTAATGTTTTCGATATTACCATTAATCTGTAATAATATGAATTTAGACAAGCTAATTCAGAGAATTCGTGTCCCCCGCTTAGGGAAAAAGTCGGATCCCCCTGACTTAATTTGTAGAATTATTAAATGTACACATATATACTGAATCAAATAAAATACATGTATGTCAATATGCGTATAAAGATTTGATTGCTTATTCTTTATTATGTGTATAGAAGATTCTTTTGATATGGAATATCTATCACACTGTAATGAGTATTTTATAACCTCATAAATTATTCTTTTCACATGCTGAATACTATCATTTAAAAAAAAAGAAAAGTTAAAAAAAAAAAAAAAACTAATTCAGAGAATTCGTGTCCCCCGCTTAGTTTTGTAGAATTATTAAATGTATACTGAAGGAAATAAAATACATGTATGTCAATATTCATACAAAGATTTGATTGCTTATTCTTTATTATGTGTATAGATTTTTTTATATGGAATATTTATCACACTGTAATGATGATTTTATAACCTCATAAATTTTTCATTTCACATGCTCAATACTATCATTTAGTAAAAAAAAAAAAAAGTTTTTTAAAAAAAAAAAAAAAAAAAAAAAAAAAAAAAGTTCGACCGAGATTCGATCCCGCGACCTCTCACATTTGAAGCGAGAGACATAACCACTAGACCACGGAGTCGATTTGTGCAGAGAGAAGTATATGCAGAACTGAAGTCACATACATGTATATATTCATGTTTTCATGTTCGGTTTTCTCAAAATTTTACACAATCCATGGTGTTTGATTTATTTAGCCTTTATTAAACAGTTCTAATAGATGTAGTAAGAACATAAAGTCCGCCGAGAACCTGTTTTATACGCAATAACTCTCCTCATGCCCCTGCGCTAAAAATAGCGCCATGTAATACTATAAATACTAATAAAACAAACGGGGCGGGGCACTTTGAGAGGGGCGAGAGACGTCCTAAGTTTTGGTATAAAATTACATTGCATAAGCTCAAAATCTTCTTGAAATATCGCCTGGAAATGATAGTATTACATACAGACAGAATGTATAAATTTACGACCTTGAACTTTGACCTTTTGAAAAATCGATAGGGGTCTTCATTAGGCCACAGGGAGTTGTTATATAAAATTTCATTGCAATAGCTCAAATGGTTCTAGAGATATCGTGTGGAAACAAAAGTGTTTTAACAGACAGAATTTGCTTATTTATGACATTGACCTTTGACCTTTTGACCTCAAAATCAGTAGGGGTCTTCTTTAGTCCATAGGGAGTTGCTATGCTAAATTTCATTGCAAAAGCTCAAAGGGTTCTTGAGATATCGTGTGGAAACGAAAGCGTTACAGACAATAATATACTTTTCAAGCGGGGGACAAAAAAAGAAGAGGAATCGCCCAAGACTCGATCCCGGGACCTCTCACATGTGAAGCGAGAGACATACCACTAGACCACGGAATGGCTATAAATGAACGCAAGTATATGCGGAAGTCAAGTCGTATACATGTATATAGTAATGTTCGGTTTTCTCAAAATTTTACACAATCCATGGTGTTTGATTTATTTAGCCTTTATTAAACAGTTGTAATAGATGTAATAAGAACATAAAGTCCGCCGAGAACCTGTTTTATACGCAATAACTCTCCGCATGCCCCTGTGCTAAAAATAGTGACACGTAATACTATAAATATTAATAAAACAAACGGGGCGGGGCACTTTGAGAGGGGTGAGAGAGGTCCTAGGGAGTTTTAGTATAAAATTACATTGCATAAGCTCAAAATCTTCTTTAAATATCGCCCGGAAATGATAGTGTTACACACAGACAGAATGTATAGATTTACGACCTTGAACTTTGACCTTTTGATCTCAAAATCAATAGGGGTCTTCCTTAGGCCACAGTTGTTATGTAAAATTTCATTGCAATAGCTCAAATGGTTCTAGAGATATCGTGTGGAAACGAAAGTGTTATAACAGACAGAATTTGCTTATTTATGACCTTGACGTTTGACCTTTTGACCTCAAAATCAATAGGGGTCTTCCTTAGGCCACAGGGAGTTGCTATGCTAAATTTCATTGCAAAAGCTCAAAGGGTTCTCGAGATATCGTGTGGAAACGAAAGCGTTACAGACAGACAGAAAGACGGACGGACAGACGGACGGACGGACAAACCCAAATTAATATCCCCCACTTTTCAAGCGGGGGACAAAAAGTACTGTAACAGTTCTAGAAATTCAAGAGACATGCAACTAAGAAACAACGTATTAAATGAATAAGTCGAAATTTACCTTCCATAACTTGTTGAGTGTATCCAGATAGTTGTTGTAAAACACATCAACTTGCAAAACACTTCAACAGCAATGGAAAAATCTTTGCTTCAAATGCACTTCACAAACTATGGAGGAAATAACATGTGACATATCATTAAGTAATGGGGTGCATATGAGTGATATGGTCCAGAGTTTTTCATTAATTAGTTTAAAACTTAAAAGAAAGAGGAAATTCCTAAAAATTCTAAAGAATTCCTAAAGAAAAAAAAATACTGAATACCACTATTAAATATTATGTACATTTGTCCTTGCAGATGAACTCAGAGAATTATGAACATGGCTGCAACTTCTTAATTTCTCCAGAGCAATTATCTCTCTCGCCATTACAAAAACTGGAAATTTTACTGTCTCAAACCAGAGTCATTTTTAATGCTTGCAAACCAAACTAAATGCTGAAATCAGAATTCATTAAAAGCACAATGCCTCTAGCACTTGCCAATATCGATGAAAAGAAAATATCACTCCACCATGTGTCCACATTTCGTTACCATGGTTTCAGGACTAGCAAAATTTTAAAATGCAGGAAATGAAAACAAATCTTGACAGTGCAATAAAATCTTTTCAATGAATTGTATAGTTTATATATGAACCATAAAAACTATATTGGTAAGTACTTTAACATGTTTAAGCATTGTACTTTTGATAACTTGTGACCTTGAAATTTTTAAGTTGGTTTGCAAGTATCTAAAATTAACTTGATAATGCCACCTCCAGTTGGAGGCAGTGATATGTCCCAGTTTCCATAATGGCACCGGTTCTGACATTTTCCTGGCATGTAAAATATCAAAAATTGTTTTTAAAAAAGTCTGAATAATGTCTGATAATTCAGACTTGTGATCGTGGCGATTTATATCACCCAATTGCAACAGAAAAACTATTATAATACTAAGGATAAAGTTGTGCATGCAAAATGACTCCTCACAAATTTCCACATATAAAAGGGGATGTCATAACCTGATCAATAATTAAACATAAACCAACTTTATACACTCAAGGTTCATGCTGCATGCTGTGAGTCTTTTTTGCATGTACAGATGGATATATATTTCCATACAATTTAACAAGTTCAACCCATTTATTTCCAGTATTTTTAGCCAAATCAAAAGCTTTTTAGTGGAAGAATCTCTTCTGGCTTTTTATATCCCTACTGGCCTAGCATTAAATAAGATTAACAAATGATTAAGGTGTACAGGTGTGTAATCATGGTAATGGGCGATCCTTATTTCTGACTTTAAAACTCTGAACTAAAAACTCAAAGATTATTATCTGAATAAATAATATCAATCCTTTAAATAAACCTTTTGAAATATATTTAAAATATGCATTATTTAGACTTACAAATTAAGATTATTATTTATTTTGTTCGAATTTCCCACGTCGCATGGATGTCTTTTCAAATGTTGGCAGATATGTAACGAGCATTTCCATTGGTTAATTCAAGACACATTTTACGACAATCATTTCTATTATTTGTATATTTTATTTTCAAAGCTGAATAAATAGGGACCTAGTTTACTAAATAAATACATTTAAAAAATATGTTTTTTTTATTTATATATCTTTAAGTTTGATAGGTAGACAGCCTAAACATGCTGAATGTCGTGAATTCGCAAACCGGTCTGACAACAAAAATGGCGATCGAGATAGAAGAACCAACTTTGTTCGAAAACATTCTGCATTATGGCTTATTTGTTGGAGCGATTTTCCAAATAATTTGTATTCTGGCTGTTATTATTTTACCAAAGAGCGAATCTGAAATGGTAAATTCAACAAGCAGTTAAAAGTTTTCAAAGATCTACAAATATTTTCACAAACACTTGGCTCTTAACAGGTCCAGTACAATCTCTTCATTTAGCTATATAGCTTTAAATAGCTATATAGCTTTATTAAGCTATTGAAAATAGCTTTATTAGGCTATTTATATACAGTTTTTTACAAATTTAAAATGTTTTTTGCTGAAAATAAACAAAAAGCCGCATGAATTTGACTCTTCATACATGTACTAATACTAGTCTACTATGGACTATTAAAACAACAACCAAAATCAAAGATAGTTCTAACTCTGCAGCTTTTGAATACTTTGAAGCAAAAAGTGAATTTCTATTAGACTAACTGTCCACTACCTTGGGTGCCTTGAGGCAAGGAAAAGTATGATTGCTTCTCATTGTGCTGAACTGTTACCAATCAATTATCTTGTTGAACATAATTGGTCTCCATTAATATGTTTTACGGTGTGACTGTTGGGGCGAGCGCAGTTATGTACTATCATAAACCTACACAAGTACTGCCTGATCATTCAAGAAAAAGAAAAAAAAACAAAACAAAACAATAAAAAGAAATCACTTCCCAAGTATCGGGATCGAGATTCCGAACTTCTCGGAAGTTTCCCACAAAATCGGAAATACCCAAACCATTGAAGTGACGAAAGTATGACGTCAGATAAAAAGTCCTGTTGACTTAGGACGCAAACGTTAGTTTTGTGGCATGGAGATTGCATTAAATCATTGTTTGTAATTTTTTTCAAGTAAGTTGTTGCTATGATTTAGCCACCATGTTGCTATGCACCGCAAAGGATTATTGGGAGTTTGGAATTTTTTCACGTGGACTCATAAAAATTTCTTGGAACAATGTGCAGATTTCACCCCGAATTTCCTCTGTTCGTACACGTGAGTCTATTGCGCTCGCTACGCGAGTGGCGCTTTGCGCCACCTCGCTGCGCTCGCTATAATATCATTGCAGAAGTAACTGTATCAATTGCTTTATATAGCCCCAAAACTTGTAGAACTTTGAGTACAAAGTCTCTCAAGGAGACGTAATTTGATGAGTGATTTTTACATGCATTATTTTAAGAAGAGTTCAAAGTTGTATATCATCACTGCACCAAGGTGCGCTTTTTTGTACATACTGAGAAAATTACACCTTGAAGAAAAAAGTGTAGTAAAATAGCTAAATTAAGCTATACTGAATAGCTTAATAAAGCTAGTATATAGCTATTTAAAGCTATAGAAATAAATCAAGAGATTGTACTGGACCTGCTTAATTTGACTTTTGTGTTCCACTACAAGTAGTATAGGGATTAGGAAGTGTTTCGTATACAAGTACACGTAACAAGTGTCAGTGCATGAAGTGCATATTGTATCAGATATTCACAAAATTATTAAAATCGGAAAAAGGAATTTATATTATACCTGAAATTCTACAACCACCCCAAGCTCTGACAGAATAGTATATTGAAATTTTCGAAGAAGAAAAGTCAAGACTTTTGAAGTCATACTTTAAATGCATCAATTAAATCTCTAAAATTTCTCTTTGTGAACTTTTTGATAGAGAAAGGCAACGTGATAATGAACAATTATTATGCTCCTCCTCCTTTGAGCTAAGATACATGTAATTGTTTTTGTACTGTACTTTTAATTTGATTCCTATTAGTCTTTAAAAAATTAACTAGTTTTTGTACTGTACTTTATAACTGGTGAAAAAGTTTGATATGTGTCCAAAAAATAAAATAGGAGGTGCACAATGGCAATATGTCTTTTTCAAAAAATTAAAAGGAAAAAAACAGACGGACGGACGGACGGACGGAATTAACAATTACTATATACCCTCCCGCTTTTCAAGCGGGGGGTATAAAAAAAAAAATTATATATATTCTCAGTTTAAGATTGGCACATATATAGTTATTGTTTAATAAAACCTTTGAGTAATTGTTGAAATTGTAATTGTTCTTGATTGGCTTCATCCAAAATATTTGATTAATTGTAATTAAAAAAATAATGGATTCTTATCCCTTGCCACTGATTAAAAAATTAATATTGATTGAAATGTGCTTTTTTAACATATGACTATAGATTCGACTGTTTGACTTTCAAATAAGACTAGCGTTTATACACTGTTTTACCCTACCATCACCTTTTGTACTAGATAATGTACTATTTTTGTTTCTTTGATTAGGACACTGAGGAGGAATCAAAGCAGGCCACTCAGTCTGGAACCCCAAGTCTACACAACAGACCAAAACCAAAGAAAGAGAAGAAAAAGAATCGATAGACCAGTTACAGATGGGATCACAGTATGTCTCTTAAAATTTACTGCATTACATGTGTTCTTTAGTCCATTTAGGGATTTTCTTTCCTTTTTTTTGCATAAAAGAAAAGATTTTTTTTTTTTTGCTAGTCTAAAAGGAAATGAAAAAATTCTTGTATTGAAAGAAATATCTAATAATGGAGAGGAGAATTCAAAATGAAATTCAAGCAAATGATGCCAAATTTTATTTTTAAAAATGGTTGATGATATTCTTATAAAGGAAACATTGATTTTTATAACAGATTTTTTTTTAGGTATCTGATATTTCTTACAATATTGAATAAGAAAATGAAGAGAATAAGATATATATTTAATTGTCTTAGCCAGACTAGGGCCTAGATTAAATCCTTTCACTGAAGTTAGAATATTTTCATTTTATACTTATTAGCAGGTTATAATCATGCCTTTTCTCTGTTTCAGTGTATACATATCTTCCATTGAGTGGCAGTACATGCAGTAGTTCATCATGATGTAGTGGGCTGGTTGTGACGCATCGGAAAAATGACCGAAATAATATTCAGCAATTATAAAGCTTATATTTAGTGTGATATTCATGACATTCCATGCATAATTATTTGATGTCATTCATTAACTCATTTCATAAGAAAGACACTGTCCTGATCTTTTTAGATGAAATTGTGTGAATTTTAGAAAAAAAAAGAAAATCATTATCTTTTCTCCAGTTTTCTTCTGGACAAAGCCTTATATCAAATAATTTAATAAACAAGTATATTTTTCTTTCTAAAAGCATGAAAATGCATTTTCTTTTTACATGTATGTGATACAATGTACTTTATAAGAGCTATTTTTTGTGTGCATTCAATTTCCAGCTTTTTTCCCTTCAAAAGTTCATAAACTCAGTCAAAGGTGCTTGGTGATATCAATTTTTGATAGTCAGAATTGTTTAAATTTTCCTTTCATTACATTTATTATATTTTTTACTTTACATTTTTTTTGTCAATATGTATGAAAGAAATAGCTGCACTACTGTAGTTCACTGCTTGAGAAAATTTGGACAGATATAGGAGAGAGCTACAGATCCATATGTACGATTTACGCTGCTGATTTTTTTTCGCTCACTGCAGGTATTATTTCATGTAGTTTATGCTGTCCTTCATTATAAAAATGGTTTCCAATTATTGATCACATATTTTACACTACTTATTGATAATTTATTTACAGTTGTACCTTTCAATGGTACGAAACAGTCCTTAATGGTTTTGGAAGATCGGTTTAAAAAATTCCCAATTCTACGTTCACATCAACAAACATCCCTTCTTGAACCGTTGAAAAGTAAATAAACATTTAGGAAAAGAAGGGAAATAAACATTTAGGAATAAGAGTTAAATGTGTGGTTAATTATCGGATATCATTTACAAAGCTGGGGAAAACATAAAATATAAGAAATAATACCTGAAGTGAGTGATAAATAAGCAGTGGTGTAAATCGAAGGTTTTTACAAAAGGTGGATCTGTAGCTTTCTGCTCTATCAGTCTGAATTTTCTCAAGCAGAGAACTACAGTTCCGCAGCTAAAGAAAGTGCTATAGTTTCTCTGTTTTCTTGCTGGTTTAGAATTCTTGTACATGTAGGTAGTAGTTTTGTTTGTTAATGATTTGGATCTACTTTTGGATCCTAGTTTACACCATGCTATTTGTTTTTTTCTTTGATAGATAGAAATACTGACTTAATAAACATTATTCTATTTTGTTTCTGATTTCCTAAAATGCAAAATGGACGAGTTGATAAGACTTTGGTCCATGGTATGAGCTCCTTAGTGGGAAGGCATTTGGTCTCTCTCTCATCAACAACATGAATATATAGAAACTTAGAATGCAAGAAATATTTAAATACATTATTACTCTTGCTAAACATTCGATGCACCTTTCAATTCAATTGATCACTTCATCAATGCAATTTTAAACTTTTAGGGCTAATTACATTTTGCACTATTGTGTTTTGTGACGAGGTCAATGTAATAACCCAAAGTGCAATTACTTTTGGGGATTATTACATTTCGCGTTCAATTGCACTTTGTTATGAGGTCAATGTAATAATGCAAAATGTATAAAAACTATCCTTATTTTGAATTATTACTTCTTGAATTACACTTGCGGATGTTTTAAGAATCTGGCAATAATTTGTGGCATTAGAAAATATATACCTATGGCACGCCAAATTCACAAAAATGAGCTAAACATAGTTTCACAGTTGATAAACTAGGTTTATTGACTGTAAACTATAGTTTACAAACCGTAAACTATAGTTAACGATTCGTTAAGTATAGTTTTCATCTGTAAAACTATATTTAACGGTTGTTAACTATAGTTTACGAATGATAATCTAAGTTTATCTGTCTGTAATGAAACGTTAACAATAGATTTTGTTGATAAACATAGATTCACGTCTGTAAACTATAATTTACGATCGTTAACTATAGTTAAGAGTTGTTAATCATAGTTTCGCAAATCATGAAACTATATTTATCAGATCGTTAACTATAGTTAACGGTATGTAAACTATAGTTTACAAATCGTGAAACTGTATTTATCAGAAAATCTATGTTTTGCAATCGCAAATGATTGTTTTCGGTGTTAAGTATAGTTTACAGTTGTGAAACATAAGATTATCGCGTTAACTATGGTTTACAGATGTAAAATATGATTAACGTTGTTAACTATAGTTTACAGTCCGTAAACTATAGAATACAACCGATAAACCTAGTTTATCGATTGTGAAACTATGATTATCTCATTTTTGTGAATTTGGCATGCCATATATACCATATTATTCACATTTCATGTTCAATTATCATTATGTGTCGAAATACACAGATTCCATATGCATAAATGAAAATATTTACTTTTGTTACTAGAGCTAAAAACTTATCCCTCTAAATCGGGGAGGAACCATTTCCCAAGGCGCACCAAGTTGAAGAATTTACAATAAAATTTAAACTTTTAAAATATGGATTAAATTAAATTCCATTCGAATATATAATACCTTTTTGAAATTTAGAACAATGATTCAAAGCAAGAAAATTTTCAAGAGTTCAAAAATATGGTTACACCAGTATCAATTTGTTTTGGCAGCTAACAAAGAATAACATTTTCTTTCAATAAACCTTGCTTCGAACGGAATCAATGTAAAATATAACCGACCAAATATTGGGGGATTCTGTGGAAAAGGTAGACAAAATTAAATAAAGAAAAATTAATTTTGTTTCCACAATATTCCTACTTTCTATGAAAAATGCAATTTGTGGAGATAAAAAGCGATCATCAATTAATTCCTGCGACTTTAACTTCGATGCAAAATGCATGCTATAGCATGTAATATAATATATTCCAGAAGTGTATTTTAGAATTTACATTTTGCGTTATAATTATAAGTGCAAAATAATTGAATTGTACATATCTTTAATTGATTTAAAGATAATTGCAATTCATTCGAAGATAGGTACAATTATTTGAAAATGGGTAACATTAATTTGGCGTTCCATATAAATTAAAAATGTTGACCCATCAAATCACTTGATGAAATTCTCAAATAAATGGAATTAAACGACATAAATAATGAATCCCTAAATAAAATTCAAAGCAATCGAAGTTTTCCTTAGAGCTTAATATGCTAAAGATATGCGACTTTGAATCGTTTTCATTGTAATTCTGTACAAAAATTTTCACTCAACCGGTACCTTTACATGGTGACAAAATCTTTAAATATTCTCTCACTTTATCTGGAAAATAGCATTTAGGTAACCTGATTGACTACTAATTGAGAAAAAACTTAAGTAAGACTTAGTAATATTTCTGAAAAAAAAGTTAATTATCCTTAAAGTTACATTCATTGCTTGATTTTTTAAAAGTATGCGTTTAATTTATTTTTAGAGTTGGACCAAACGGTACTGCAATTAAGTCTAAGATAATAACTATCACTCCCCCTTAATTCTGTTTTTAATTTTATTTGATTCAAAAGGCAGAGGCTTTGCTTCAAGATTGATCAGATAAAAGAGGAAGATACAAGTATAACGAACTTTCCATTCAAAATATCGAAAAATATTATGGCCCCTTATTATCATGCTTATATGTTGTATTCATATTTATTTATAATATAGAATTTTTGTGTTATTTTTCCATTTTTTATGAAAATTGAGTACAAATCCAATATCTATTGATTTTCAATGTGTTATTTTAACCAGCCAATCAATATTTGATATAGTCTATTTAAAGTTTAACCAACCAAGCATTAAAATGTTGTTAAGACCTAAAACTGAAAGTAGAATTTAAATAATATAGAGCATTTATAAATGGGTATACTTGTTTGTAAATGTTTTGTGAATCAACTTTGTCAGAAAATTTCATTTTCGTAAGCACCATGAAGGATGTTTTGCATGCATGACATACACCAGTGGCAGATGATTTTGGATTTTTATGATTAAATTGTTTGTTAAAGTGGGTCACATATAAATTGACTGTTCTCTGTTCTAAAAGGAATCTTTCTTTCAATATGAAGGATTTTCTGATTGCAGTCGGCGTTGCCTTTGTTGCAGGCTTTTTCTATCTACAGGAAAGGAGAATTAACGATTTATATTTAGAGTTTCGACATGAAGTGAATTCCATGAAACTTGCTCACAAAGAAGAAATTCTTCAGTTACATTTGAAGATATTTGATTATTCAGAAAAAGGAAAAGCCCAACTCATGTTTTCAAATATGGAAAAGAACTTAGACCAAAGAATGAAAGCAGCAGAGGAAGCTCTTACTAACAATACCAAGAAGGTTTTGGATCAGATAGGTATAATTAAAACACATTTAACAGCTGTGACTCCAACAAATATATCTAAATACATCTTATTCCTCCTCAAAAGAGACTACATGATCTGGGGACATTTTTGTCATGCAAATTATTTTAAATGTAGAATTCAAATAGACATGGTAGATACGTTGTATATCCTTATATCGGTATACTAGTATACAAGGCCTTTTAACAAACATGCTATATAGCTGCCGTCACTCTGATTAAATTTACAATGCTAGATTGATTTGAATTGATTTTTCAAAGCACATTTTACTTGAAAATGTTTGGCACAATTCTATCTCAAGATCCCATCAAAATATAAATATATATAACCAGTTAGATTTTGGTCATAAGTCGTAAAAGTAATTCCTGGACTAAATCCGTTGTTTTGCGTAAACGGGGAAGAAGGAATCATGGGAATGTTGGTGGGTATAACGAAGTAGTGGCGCTGTGGGCCGTAATAAAACGTAAAGGGTAAAGATGCCGTATTCCTTATGGTCTTCCAATATAAAGTCCAAGAATTGGTGAATCAGGTTTTCAAATTTATTAAAGACGATGGTGAATAACAAACATGAATTTTAACAATATCTTACGAGACTTAATCGAGTTGGATGTGGCCGGTAGAGCGTCGGGCCTCCAAAACTGACGAGATTAATAATGGACATAGATATTTGTAAGATTAAGATTAAACAATAATTGACTTTTGACACTAGTTGAGTTAAATGATGGACAGGTGTGTTTCTTTGATAAAATGGACATGAAAGAGGTTATAAAGAAATTGTACAAATAAAGTTACTGGTAAAGGATTAACAAATCCCGAGGCATTAACACCTAACGAGCAACAATTATTTTGACAGATTCACAGAGTGTCAATAGGAATGCCTTAATCCTATTTCAAAGGGAATGAGATAAATAAGACACAATTTACTACAAATAAGCACATATTAAAAACAGATCAAGAATTTCACAGATAAACGTCCGAATTTAGTATAAAATATATTAAAAAGTTATTTTAATTCAAAAATGTTAATTTTTCTCGGTGATAATATCCTTCGGCCTCCGGGAAAACACGTCCTCGTGTTTTATAAAGTAACATCCCTATTGAAATGGTTGGTACTGTTGACCTTGGTACTGTCCGTTGAAGTTGTTGTACGCGGGGTAAGGGTTGGGTCCGTTTTGTTTCATGCACTCAATAGTATACTGTAATTTAGCTTTCTATTTCCTCGTATTGGGCTTCGACTTGATCGCGGAGATTCTCGATCTTTTGAGTTTGAGAGTCGATTGTAAAACGAAAGGAACTGATCTCTTGAACTTGAGTATCAATTCTAAATCGAAGGCATCCGATTTCTGCATCTCGTTCTTCTATCTCATCCCGTAGACTGAACAAGTCCTGATGTGCCAAGTAAAGATGAGTTGTTAACTTCTCGATTTCTCCGGTTTTCTTTTGGTTTTGTGCCGAAACTTAAACACGATCTGAGGTCATTTTATTGATTTGATTGGCATTGTTCAATTTAATCCGTAGGTCTATTATTTCCTGTTGCAATCCCGGTCTAGCATTTTGGAGGTTCTGAAGGTTTGTCTCTAGTTGTGAGACTTTCAGGATGCTTTCTGTTTGAATGGAGGCGAGCTGTTCCTTAGTTGACTCAAAATTTTGCTCGGTGTTATGAAGTTTTTGAAGCAGTTCTTTGATCCGGATATTTGAGTTTTTGAGCTGTTCTTTTGTTTTTGAAATTTCATAGCGAAGGAATGAAGTTACGTCCACACATTTGTGAAAAGCAGCTTGTTTAAGATTGTGAAATGGCAGCTCTCTAAGATATTGTTTTCGGTTTGAGAAAAGTTGAGCTCTGTGTGCATCGTGCAATTTTGTAGATTTTGATTTTTTAGTAGGAGCTTGGCACTTTTTGGCGTAATGTCCATACTTTCCACAGTTGAAACACACTGCTGTGGAAGAATTTTGATAGGTATAACTGTATCGTTGCCGATTTAAATTTGTTGACATCCATGTTGGTCGAAGGTAAAAGTCCATCGTGTCGTTTGATGTTTGGGGAAATTACACTAATGGGTAGAACACGTCGCTGGCGTAGTGAAAGGTACAACACAAAGGGGAACGTCCCGATTCTATCACCAATTATAACCAGTTAGATTTTGGTCATAAGTCGTAAAAGTAATTCCTGGACTAAATCCGTTGTTTTGCGTAAACGGGGAAGAAGGAATGTTGGTGGGTATAACGAAGTAGTGGCGCTGTGGGTCGTAATAAAACGTAAAGGGTAAAGATGCCGTATTCCTTATGGTCTTCCAATATAAAGTCCAAGAATTGGTGAATCAGGTTTCCAAATTTATTGAAGACGATGGTGAATAACAAACATGAATTTTAACAATATCTTACGAGACTTAATCGAGTTGGATGTGGCCGGTAGAGCGTCGGGCCTCCAAAACTGACGAGATTAATAATGGACATAGATATTTGTAAGATTAAGATTAAACAATAATTGACTTTTGACACTAGTTGAGTTAAATGATGGACAGGTGTGTTTCTTTGATAAAATGGACATGAAAGAGGTTATAAAGAAATTGTACAAATAAAGTTACTGGTAAAGGATTAACAAATCCCGAGGCATTAACACCTAACGAGCAACAATTATTTTGACAGAGTCACAGAGTGTCAATAGGAATGTCTTAATCCTATTTCAAAGGGAATGAGATAAATAAGACACAATTTACTACAAACAAGCACATATTAAAACAGATCAAGAATTTCACAGATAAACGTCCGAATTTAGTATAAAATATATTAAAAAGTTATTTTAATTCAAAAATGTTAATTTTTCTCGGTGATATATATTTGAAAGAAAAAATCATTTAATGACAAGGGAAAACAAACAAAACCCATACTGACGTTCAAATTCCACTGACGTTGCGCACGGTGTTGGTGTCAGTTTCGGTAACGTCAAAATGACGTTATTTTACGTGAAGTTCTAGAAAATTAATTTTATGTTGCTTTTTTCGCTAACATTTTTACTAAGAAAAAATAAAAACCCAGTAATACCGCCAATCACATGTACATAGTGCAATTCATTGAAAACACATGTAATTAAACTCTCATAAGTAGTTCAATGTAGATATAAAATACATCAAATAAATTATTCTGTTATGTTATTTTTCTCAATATTTGTTGGATGGGTCTTGATTAAAGGTAAAATAGTTTTCATGATTTTATAAACTCGGCTTTATTTAATATTTATTTGTTAATCTTGATTAATCCCGGGATTAAATTGAAATTCTCTTCTGGTCGGGTATCATCATGGTCTGTCTGACAAAGTATCAACTGTATTTTAATTATGTTTCTCCTCATATAGTCTATATAAAAATGATTAAAATATGTCTGTTTCAATCAGAAAATAGCTTTTAGTTTCAGAAAAATCCAAAAGGGAAATGTATATTATACCTGGCCGTACTTCGATGCAGATATTTTAGGTCTAAACTCTCACTGCCCTTTTGCATGCATGTTGCGTGTGGAAAATATAAGCATGAGTTTTCTCATATTAAAAAAAGAACTGTGTAGAAATAAAATAACTTGTTCGGCATCGCATTTTAAATTGATGTGCTTTCAATTCAACTGAGATAAATTCGAAACCATTCTATGTCATATATCAGTAGGCCCTCGAACCTGTCCTTTGTTTTCAGTTAGTTGTACGATTGTAACTATGTTGCTGATTAAGCATTGAATTAATTTTTCGTTCAAAGTACCTATTCCCATTCCATCAGCCATCACATAGACCCTTACATACTGAGTACTTTTCTCTTACAGTAGTATAGATCTTAATATTTCAAATAATTCAATTTAAAAAAGAAGAGGAATCGAACTTGAGAATCGACCCCTCCCTCTCCCTCACTTTTAGTTCTCCATGAAAAGAATTTTTAATGAAGTGGAGTTTAATTAGAGGCGTCAGTTGCATTTATTCGAAATATATTTCAGTTTTCTCCTCTCCACCCCCACCCCCCTTAATACGTACCTAGCTCACTGATCAATGATCGAAGGCTTCCTACTTCTTTGGATACCCGTGCACTTTACCTGTTTTATGGCATTGTGTGCCCTTTCCATGCTTATAAATGGAAAGAAAGAGTGTTTCAAAGAGCGTTTCGCATATGCTTTCAACAAGATTTATTTTTAAATAATTAATTTAGGTTGATGTTGAGGATTTTTTGGTGACGGCGGGGTCAGATTTTAATAAGATTGAGGCGATTGTATAGAGGCGTTATCCTATCCCTAAACAAGATTTTGTTCAAATAAATGGTTACTTGGTTCTATTTTGGTCGGTTTAAATGAGTTTAAAGGCTTTTTTATAATAATAAGAAAAAAAATGAAACATAACTAAAAAACAATTATGAAAAATGAAAGACCCATTGCTTATAACCAAGTATATAAATGAAAAACAGATATTTTTAATTGAAAGAAATAAGGTAATATAGCCAATCTCGCCTTACCCTGTTTCCAAATGTCGGCAATTCATATGTAAATTTATGTACCTATTTTTTGTTTCAAACAAAATAAAATATTTTTTTTTCATTTCATACGATGCTACCGAGTAAATGTCAAAAAGAACTATAATTGTAGTGAAAATCTGATACTTGATCTAAATCACTACCTTCGACAACCCCTAACCCTTATTCTATATTGGACTATTCAATGTACACTCGCCATGTAGAACAGTTTATAACAGCATCAAATAGAGTTGACACACTTTAATGTCAGGTTATTCAAATTGGAAATCATATCCTTACATAAATTTTGGTTTGTGTGATTTTTTTCTAGTGTCTTAATTCGGACTCTGAATGGTACAAGGATATATAGTTACAGTATATATATACTGTATACTACATGTATGTTGACTTTTATACTTTTTTTAGGATTTTGTCACAATTCCATTGAAAATTATTTTGGAATATACTAATAACTTTTTGAAAAGATGCACATTTCATAAAAATCTTCTAATTTTCAATATGTCTATTTTTAATGACTATACATATGGTTTATATTACCACATTTATACAATTATAGTTATATTTATTACTTTTGGACAATGTGTGACATTTATGTTGACTTTGTAAAAAGCCTGTAAAACAAGCACTACTTTATAGAATCAATTCATTTTCATATCTAAATAAAGTTTTGATTTTGCACATTTTGTATTAAATGTCGTTTGGTGCCATATTAGAAAAAATAATTCTTAAAGTGAAGGTAATTTCTGGAGTTTAGCATTTAAATGTGACGTTTTTGCCGTCAAATTCAATTGTGACATATACCTACATGTAGTGCATATATGTGAAACAGCAATTATTACTAAAAATTAAGACACCGCAAGTTAAATTTCTGTCTAGAAATCTTTTCCTTAATAACATGGCAACATTTTGTAGAATTAGAAAAAATTTTCAACATAAATTTTTCACCCAGCATTACGAAATTTACCATTTTACGAATCTTAAAAACGTTGTGACATTGAAACTCCAAACTTTGTGACACACCATCTTATTCTACATCCTCACAATAAATCGGCTTAATATCAGAAATCCAACATACATATCAACCCAAAATATCAGTATTTTATAAAATATAGTTTTAACACACAAAAAGGATTATCGAGATGTAATTTAAAAATAGATTTAGCTCATGTAATTATTATTCTAAGTAACCAAAGACTTTTTATGTGTTTCCCATATTTCGTCAATTAACGCGCGTCTACACCTCTGTCTTGGATTTTGAGCGACGCGTTCAGAGCAAACGGATTGAATGACATTACAATTTTAAAACTTTACATCATTTGTATGGAAGGGAATTACCGCCAAAAGTCTATGTATCTTGCTTTTATTCTTATTTTGCCTACTTCTTTATGCTTTGATATTATTGTAATTATATGTCACTTCAATGTTTTCATATTCTTCTTTATTACATTTCACTTCGGACTTTTATCATTCTTCTTTTTCTCCTTACTTCTATGTTGCTTTATTCTTGTAAATTCATTCTACTTTCTTTTAAACTTATACAGTTTCTTAAATAAATTATTAGGATTATCTCTACTACGAATGTTAATTCAATCACGCAAACAATGAAGCATATTCAATGAAGACGAATGGAAGTTGTCAAACCGTCAAAATTTAGTGCTGCATTATAACGCTAGGTGGTGTGGTGTTCGTTACGAGTTTTGGTAAAACTAGGAAAGCAAACCCGGGCTGGGGTTATTTGAAATTCTTCAGTATGCCTTAGCCTAATACTTTATCAATCGAACTTCTGAAGGCCGGATCCGATTTCACCCGATCCAATGATGGAAACTCCATATTTATTTTCTCTGGGCACACAGGAATAGCGGCCTCTTTTTTTCAGACATAACTTTATACCATACTGAATATGTTCATTGAAAGGCCGACCCACGTTTTGTAAGAGTAAGGGTCAAATAAGTTAATGTAGTAAAATAGGAAGAAAATTTAAATTTTATACTATAAAAGAAGTTGAATCTAACCCAAAACCCATCCCGCCCCCGAAATAGGATTTCACTGGCGTCGGAAGCCAATTGAAAGTTGGGGGGGGGGGCTAAGTGTAAGAATTTTTTTAGACCTTCAAAAAAAACCTGACAAGAAAAAAAAAGAAAAAACAAGAAATGTTCATTTTCCAAACCCTAATATCCTATTTCGGGGGGGGGGGGGGGGGTTAGGTTCGAACTCCAGTGCCAATTTTTTTCCAAACATCACCACTTTCCCCATTTCAAACCCATACTGCATCGTGTCCATGGAAAGGGGGGGGGGCTAAACCTACGCAGGAATGTTTAATGTCTATACATGTACTAAGTCTATCTTCGGAAAAAAAGTGTGGGCTAAGCCCGCCCCTCCCCCCCCCCTTCCCGGTTCCGACGCCTATGTATTTTCAAGTTTGGACAATTTCCTTTTTTTTTTTTGCTTGTCAAGTTGTTTTCAGCCGGGTAGCCTGAATTCTTATTCTCTTGTTGCCCCCCCTCCCCACTTTCAAAAACAGTGCTACGTCACTGTTCTCTCACCTGTAAAAAATTTAACTTTATTAAAGTTATTTTATTGGATAATTGAATTCCAGTTTAATTGACATAAAATTTTTTATATTTTTAATATCTTTAGTACGCACCGTATTTGTCATCAGCCAGGAGAGCTCAAAAAATCTTAAAACTCGAAAATTCTATTTGGTGGAGGTAAAGGGGGAGGGGGGGGGGAGCTTGTCAACTTTTTTTCAGTACTAAATTTTACTCATATGCATGCCATTAAGTACATGACTTTTATTATATAAATTGACTATTAGTACTGCAACAAAAAATGTAAGGGATGGGGGCAACAAGCCTTCCGCTGAACTTTTCCAGTAGTAAAAAATTACGTTTAAGAAAACGTTTTGTGGCCACCCTCCCCTCTACCGGTGAAACTTAACCCATAGGAGGTCGTCCACCCGGAAGTCAGTAAATATATTGAGACTTGGGGGTGTGATTGTACATTGTATATAATGTCCTCTTCTAGAATTTTTCATTCAAATTTTTCACTCTTGGCGGTGGAGAGCTGCAAATTTGTCCTATATACTCGGCACTTATAGCCATTGAGTAGTGAGGGATGTTTTTTCGTGCCAGCACCTACTGCGACACGGGACCTCGGATAATACGGTCTACATCTCATCCGAATGACCAAACTCCATGTCCTAAAGTAGGATTCGAACCCACGACGTATTGATCGACTCCTTAAAACTGTACTTCGTGACTCTAGAGCAGACGCCGTAACCACAGTGCCACTCGGGTGACTGCACCCGGGGGGGGGGGGGGGGGGGGGGAGTCATTATCCAAATGTACTCGAGAAGATTATCTATGTTTAACTAAATGCATGGTTAAAATGATTTAATTATAAAACACTATTAAAATTATATTATTTAAATATTTATTCATATAGGACGTAAAACTGGAAACGTTAGTATTTAAACATTGTTTTACGATTAAAAAAAACTATACGGGGGAGGGGTTGATATGAAGGTTGCGAACTTCTATACAGCCAGATTTCCCACGGAAGACTAGCTATCTATTGAAACTTCCCCGGGGGAAGTCCCACTGTATAGTCTTCCGAAGGAAGCATCACTATGTAGTCAGTCTCCCACGGGAATTCTTACCATCTAGCGAGACTTCCGAGGGAATGGCATGTATCGGGTACATACAGTATCTAATTTATAACAAACATCAGTCATTTGAAAATCTAAGTTCGATTGATAAAGTAGTAAGGCAGAAAATTGAAAAATGTCGAATAACCCCGGCCCGGGTTTGCTTACCTAATTTTACCAACACTCGTAGCGAATACCCCTGCCACCTAGCGTTATAATGCCGCACTAAATTTTGACAACTTGTATTCGTCTTCATTGAATATGCTTCATTGTTTGCGTGATTGAACTAACGTTCGTAACAGAGATAATCATTTAAGAAACTGTATATCAATTTAAAAGAAAGTAAAATGAATTTACAAGAATAAAGCAACATAGAAATAAGGGCAAAATGAAGAAGGACAAAAGTCAAAGTGAAATGTAATGAAGACGAATATGAAAACAATAAAGTGACATATAGTTACAATAATAACAAAGCATAATTAAAGAAGTAGGCAGAATAAGAATAAAAGCAAGATACATAGACTTTTGGCGGTAATTCCCTTCCATACATTTGCATCACATTTCGAATTTTTCTGCCAAATTTTATGTTTGTATTGTTTGTTTTAAGGAAGTTATCAACATTTTGTAATTGCGTGTGCGACGCCCCTGTTACCGGTCTACATGCGTTTTTCACGTAATTGACGGAATAGTCAAATTAATATCTTTAACAAATGGAATTTTTTTTATCAATATTTTTGTTAAAAAGTATTTTAGTATACAATTACCGACCGAATGATACATAATTTTCATATAGTGAATTGTTTTAAAATTATGAAAATAGCGCAAATGCCGCCACAATAGTAATTTTTAACTTTTTGACACCAACACCGTGCGCGATGTCTCTGTAAAACGCCTTATAAATTGTTATTGCACCATGGCGTTAACGCAAATTACTTTTCTAGACGTTCTATGAATTCAATGTGTTTATAAAAGATAATTTTTTATATTTAAGCGTTTGATACTGATGCAATCGCACAAGCTTCCTGTGCGGGAATTGCACCTGAAGGTCACTTTGTAGCTGCTATTCGAAGAGAGTGTGGTACAGACAAACTATCTTGTAATACAATATGTACCGGTGGTATTGCTAGCATGAGGAGTATATATGGAAATCAGGGATCTCCAACGTAAGTATATTAATTATGGTGCAAGTTCTTTGAATTAGTTATTTAACTTATTTTCAAAGATTCATAATTAAATTTTGAAAGTACAAGAGTATTGAAGGATATGGAGATGAAGGATATGGAGATAGCGAACAGAATTCAATATTAAAGTCCCTAAAACAATACAAAATAGGAGCAGAGCAAACACGGACCTCTAAAACATCAGAGGTGGGAATAAGTGCCATTGAGGAGTGAGCATCCCCTGCTGACCGGTCACACCCGCTGTGTGCTCCTTCTCATGATCGGGAAATAACGGAAAAATCCATCGTCAACTCAGTGTATAAATAATGGACTAACAATTACATGTAGTATGAAAAACGTCAGTCAGCATTAATGATTCAAAGATAAATTGTATTTGCTGACAGGGTCATTGTATCAACCATACAACGTACGAAATGATGACTTTAAACGAAACTGCTGATATTCTTGTGACACATCTGTTTCATATTTGGATATTTTAATTGAAATATACGTTAATGGTAATCTAACAACCAAGGTCTATGATAAACGTGATGACTTTAATTTTTCTATATCAACTTCCCTTACCTATTCAGCAATATAAATTCATCACCTGCATACGGAGTTTATATATGATTGCCACCACGACAAAAGGTCCTTATGGCAATTTTTCTAGAACAGAGAAATAACGTCATAAAGACGTGACGTTGCAGACGGTGAGCGTCGTCGCAGATTTTTTTTTTTTTTACACGTGATATACGTTTTGACACGTCTAGCCTTTATCGCGGTTTTTGAACATTATTACAGTAATAATGATTTAATTTCATTTATTTTATATAATTTAATTCTGATTTTCATTTTGGATCTTCTGGTCCACTGGTATTAATTCAAATGTAGGCCTATTTAGAATTTTATTTGAGGTCAGTTTCTTTACTACACGTACGTCGATCTCTGATCTATGTCATTTCCTCTATGTATATATAAAAGCTTAGACAAAGTGTTTTTCTACATAATACGGATGAATAAATGCAAATTTTTCTATACTAGTATAGACAAAATTAAAGTTAGGTGTTAGGCACGGGAATTTAATTAAAATTCTGGAAAGAAAATTGTTTTCCTGTATGAGATCCGCTCCAGTATTCTCAACATTTGTAAACATCAATCTAGATCTATGTAAACATGGAATCATCGGTGCATCTTCCATAATTTTTTGTTGTAAAGTGCTTTAATGCTATAACAAATTTGAAACTGAACATATTTCTTACAACAAAGATAAAAAGTATTCTTATAAGTTTCCCGAATCTTGCAAAATAATCAGCAAATAACAGACGCGAAATTGTTGTTTTCAGAACTGTAAATAAAAACAGGAGAGATAACTCCGACAATCGAAATACTTTTTAAAGGGGTACCAGAGAGGGGCATTCTTTTCTTCATTAACTGACGATCTTCATAGAAATTTGCTCCCGAATTATATATTTAAAAGACTTTTTAAAAATCTTATTTATCAGCAGTTGAAACGTTCTACTAAGTATTTGAAAAACATTTAGAAGGATTTTTTAAACACTTTTGAAACAAGATTAATTGTAGAATAAGAAATAGATGCAACATTGAACCGAATTTTTTAATTCAAAAAATCTGTTACGTGAGTTCTACTCCTTTTGATATGAAAACATTTAAATGACTTTAATTTTAAAATTATTTTTTCGATAAAAAAAATGTTTAACTCTTTGTTGTTTTTCTTCAAATTAATATTATAGTGATAACAAGCAAAAACTACCTTTTGAAATAAAACTGTTCAAAATTAAAAAGATAGATCAAGTTTACATTCGTGTCTTAATTTCATGAGAGAGAGAGAGAGCTTACATTTAATCCAGTTTATGTATGTAGAAATGAAACTTCAATAATAAGAATCGAATTATTTAAGCAACAGAATATAATGTAAAGAGCTCTCTACTGTTTTAGGTGTACCTGTACCTGTTTATTTTCGGGAATATTAAATAAAAGTTTAAAAGTATTAGTTATAGCTTTAAACATCTGCAGATTTAAGTCGTATACATAGCATACGTGTAAGTCAAAACATATACAATCCGTGTCTTATATAGTATCAAAGCAATGAACGCGGTACAGTTCTATTTCCACAGGAGTCTGAAGGTTTATCGTCCAAAAAAAAAAAAAAATCCGGAAAAAAATTCCATCCTCAACTAAATTTTTTTTGACAATAAAAACCAGACTTCTGTGCTATTATCAATCTATTACTCGTTTTATTATTGAAATTATAATAATATCAGATATTGGTTAGATATAATATAATTGCCCAAACTGCCGTTGAATAATGTAAGCGAAATGATTTTATTTTATGATTTATTGGTAAAATAATTCCCGTGATAAACATTAAATTAGAGGACTAAAACAATGATATTTAACCCCTTCACTTCCGTATCGGTCAAATTGACCGGTGGCGCGTTAAAACACGACTTCGCGAAAATAAGATCTCCGTATCTATTTCGTGGTAGCATGAAGGTATATAAGCTATATATCATCTTTTTGGAAATTTTCTCTACTTTTAAAATATCTAAAAAGATTATGTCTTGATTGCCGGTATTTAATCGATTTTACGTTGTGAAGACAAACGTGACTTTTTGAAAATGGCGTAATTTTCCAAAGCGATTGCCGATTTTCCAGACGTTTGACATTTTTTTCCTGATTAACTTTATAAAGTAAGTATGGTATATTCTTAAAGCATATTTTCTCTGCTTTTAAAATATGTAAAAATTATTGTTATTACTTTAAAGTATATTTTAAAAACAAGAATTTTCTTGCACTTATGTGTTTTTTCTCGATTTTATTTGTAATGTTTAAACAAAGCTCAGTTTTACGTTTATTTCTGTGTTGAAATAGGGAAAACAAAATAAAGCTGGTAAAAGTAGAGAAAATTTCCTTTCCAACAAGCCCTTACAGGCCTTTTTACGCTCCGTATTTTCTTAATTACGATAATTTGAATTTGTGACCTTCGCATAGTTTTTATGGAAAAATCGGTAAATATTTACATGTAACGTCAAGGTCGATATTGTTGCGTCTTACTCGAAACAACAATTTTTTTTATAAGACTCTTTTGACCATTTAAATATATTTTTTACTGAAATAAATGTATAAATTTACAACAAAATAGATTTCAAAAAACAAATATATACTATCGTTCTGCCTTTTGTGTGAAGTGAAATGTTAATTTATTCATCTGTACATGTAATGATGTATATTTCATGTAGTGATATCATAGACCTAAAACGAAGTCTATGGTGATATACCATGTTGATAAAAATTGTAGATTCCCTAAACGTCGATCTTTACTACAAAAAATCAGATTTTTAAATATTGTTGTATCTTTTAATACTGTATTCTTAATTTGCAATTTAATTAGATCTATATTGGCACAAAATTTAACAATACAAAAACTCGCATTTATAAATAAATACGACTCATCACTGTATGACTTGATACGAATTGAAATAACCACGTGTTTCCGCAGTAAACAACGTGATGGCCATCCGAAATCTGAACGTCAATTTTCATGATTATTTCACGACAAAGATAATCACATCAATGAATCAAATAATATGGACATGCCTTTGGTATTAGCAGGTGAGAATACGTGTATATTGACTGCATAGTTTAAGTTTAAAACGCAATTAGACATCTAGTTCACGTTCAAAAGAAAACTAAATGTACTCATGTACTAGATCTTCATATTTCAGTGTGCGTATTTCGCATTGTTCAGCCAATTTTGTGTTGCTTTTGAACATTGATGCTTTTGACAATCACTCGAAAGTTCAAAGTAAAATCAAAGTTGCCATAATAATGGATAGTTGTTTTCAGTATGTGTGTACCAGTGTGTACATGTACATGTACCACTTTCACATTAAATTTTTAGGGTGCTGGCACCATATGCAACAATACTTTCATCTGTGAATACCCACTTGCTATGCCTATCATGAATTACGAAGGCCAATTAATATGTAAGGACACCAACGAACAGGTAAATTTTTGTTTTGGTATTGAAAATTTCTGTATTTCTAAAATTTCAAAAAATAAAGTCTAATCTCATTTATGTCATTCTCATGATACTGCATTCATACAAGTTTATAAACATTTGATTTATATTTTGAAAAATAAGTGTTTGAAACACATAATACTTATGATGCTTGACTATTCATACAAACACATTATTTAAACATGTAATATCTATTTGAATGAATGCCGAGATATGGAACAAGCTTTTTTTATAGACTGCTGTTGTATTTCCAATCTGCATAAAGTATGTGGTTAGAATTTCCATTTTCTCATTTTTTCAGACAATTTCCAATTATCGTACATCAAATACATGGGTGGTCAAACTCACTGGATGGTTTATCAACACTCCCATGCTCACGAACAGCCTTGCCCCCAGGAATTTTGCCCTGAAGTAACATTGCAGTCTATCGTCTCCTTTCTTTTTACAACCCTGGCAGCCACGCAGGTATGAAATCTATGAAAGCCATGAAGGGACATAGAATTTAAAAAAAAATTATAAAAGTAAACCGAGTTCTTGATTTATACAGTCCGTTCTCTCGGATTGACAATTTGTTATAACAAATTGCCAATTCATTCTCACAGATTATCAATTCGTTCCCTCAAATTACACAATCCGTTATCTCAGATTGTATAATTCATTCTCTTAGTTAAAATGATTCGTTCCCTCTGAATGTAAACCCTTCCCATGATTTCATTTAAATTATTTATCTGTAGATATCGGATATGGTAATACATGTTTAAAAAATAGAATATTGTAGTATTTTACATCCTACTTTTATTACATATTACGGTCCAAAATGAGAAAAATACATGAACATTTTCAAATCCATGTGCTAGTACTGATATTTGTACAACAAAAAATCTTAGAGGTTTTTGTGTTACGTGTATATTAGAATAATTGAAAGTCCTAGATAGTAAAAGTGAATATGGGTCCTGTTAATCATAATATTTCTAAAATAAATATACGTTGAATTAGTTATGAAAGGTCAGAAACGATCGGTTGCTAAAACAAAATAAATAGAATGCACTTATTGATTAAAATGGTTGGATGTATCTGTACATTATATGTAATGAAATTCAAGAGCACAGTAAATCATAAGACTGACATTGTAACAAATCAAGATCTAAAATTATCAATCTGTGAAAACAAATTACCGGTTTGTAATTCGAGATCTCAAATTATGAATCAAGGGGGCGAATTAGTAATCCTTAAGATCGGATTGTGTAATTCGAGATCTCTTATTATAAATCGAGGGAACGATTTAGTAATCCATGGGATTGGATTGTCTAATTCGATTCGATATCATTTTTTACTTTTTTGAAAAATTTACGTGTCCCTTCATGGCTTTCGTAGCAATCTAATGCCAGTTTTTTTTATATGTTGCGACAGAGCATAAACAGAGGTCTGGCTTTAGTCAGATTCCAATATATGCTATTTGTTTTAGTTCAGTATATTTATCATGATGGTTTACTACAAGATTGTTGAATTATCAGTCCTGATACATTGACTTCATATCATTTAACTAACTCGATCACATAATAAATACAATTTTGATTTTAAAAGGAAAATCAGTTAAATGTAGTAATTTTAGCATTCTTAATTTTATTTATAAATGTAAATTTATATACACAATTACATGTATCTGTTTCAAAATACTTAAATCTTTTACAGGATAGAAGCTGATCACTTGTACTTGACTGCAAATAATAATGTCTTGGACAAGTCAAAGACTTTCCTCCAGTCTTACAGAGAAAAGACAGTTGATAAAAGAATAATGGACACAAAGTAAAAGTGCTCTTCAACATTTTGTTGAAGATTTCAGTCTGATTTGGAATTCATCTTGCATTATTTCTGGATTTCTATATATTTGGATATAAGCGTCAAATTTTCAACTTGTTGACTAAACAGTTTTGGGCTAAATATTGCCAATGCTATCTATTATTATTATTTCCCTCCAAGATAACATGTCAAGTCTTTATTGTACCCCTTAAGCTCTGTTATACCAGAAAAATCTTGTTATGAAATCATTTAGGTTTTTTTTCTTGTTTGATTAAATCCATGAAAATAAAGATTATTTTTAATGGCATCAAGAGAATGGATTTCTTGTTTAACAAAAAGATTGTACACATGTTTTGCTAGGGGTTTGTAAGAAGCAGACCAGAATTCTTTGCTTGCAAATTTTGTCGTTCACCATTTTTATTACGTCAACTATTAGATGATTTATCCATGTATGAAGCATTTCAAAATTGATATTTACTTACATTTTAAAGCAGAATTCTGTACTGATATGACTTTGACACCCTGAAGAACAAGAGTGTCAAGGTCAATTTTTAATACAAAAATGTTCTTTCATCTTTATGGCCCATATATATCTTACAAACAATATCATGAAATATACAAAAAGTGTCAAGAATGTGTCCAGAATGTGAAATAACAAACATGTATATAGCCAAAATCTTTAAAATGTTGTTGCTTAGCAACCACTTAAAGGTCATTAAACAGATACTTGAACTAAAATGATGCATGGATATTGCAGTTCTGATCCCTTCTTGAGAGTATAATTTATTCAGAATTTTTCATTTCAGCATCCATTGTGTAAAATTATAGCAAGAATATTGAAAAGTGTTGAAAAAAATTGATGAAACTTTCGCACTTATTTGACCTTTGACCTCCTTAAAAAAGTTCTAATAAGGTCAAACTTTAAGACAATTTATCAGTTGTTTGTCCCTTGTAATTTTATGACCTCACATCTAACTTTTATATGTGCTGGGATGCATAAATGTGTTTGGGATGAGTAAAAAATGAAAATTTCTGTCCGAAAATTAAAGAATTCTGCGTTGCTTAGCAACCCCTTTTAAGTAGTTATATGCAGAATTGAAAAAAAAGTTTATGTGTTTCATATAGTACAGTATAATGCTCTTTTGTGGGTATATCCCAAATTTCCTATTTCAACATACATCATACTTAATATTTAGCTTAAAGATGAAAAAGTATCAAAAAATTCCATAAAATTTTGCACTTAATTGACCTTTGACCTCAATTTTTACTAATAAAGTCAGTGGTTGAGTAATTAAACAGTCATAAAAAATCATCTGTAAGAAATTTCCTACAAAATGGTATGCAGTATGCCTAGCTTTCCCCTTGGATAAAAAAGTTAGAAATAATTTAATAATGTCATGTCAAAAGGCCTCCAAAATCACGTAAAATGCGCCGGAAGAGAAAGGGTTAAGAAAAAACGCGAGAAGAAGAGGATTCTAAACACTTCATCGCATAACAAATATTTTGCATGCATGCCACCTCGATCGCTAAATTCTGTCATTTTCAAAAGTATGCCAGTCAAGAAATATTGCGAACTAGTCGCATTTAACTGATTGAATGAATATCAAATTTCCGATTTAACTTTTCCCCCTTACGGAAAATTTCTGTATTAATTAATTTACTTAGTATATGATTCAAAACAACAAGGCGTTTACATGCATAATTATTATACCCCGCTTGAAAAGTCGGAGGGGGGGGGGGCACATGTATATAGTGATTGGAATGTCCGTCCGTCCTTCTGTTATACACACCGCTTATTCCCAACTCCTCTTATACCACTGAATAAATTTTCATGAAAATCCACAGATTTTTTTACGTAGTGCCATAAGATTGTACACCTCTGGTCCTATTTTACTTTTTGGTCGGTTACATATTTCGGATTTCCCTTGATTACAAAACACGGGCAACGCCATTCTTTTTATAATATTGAAGGGTACCCGTCTCCACCTATACCATAGAATAAAATTAAATGAAGTACTTTCATTTATTATAAATAATGCCATTTTCACCTCCAAATATATTTTTTGGTTAAACACTTATTTCATGGTTTGCCATTATAATGCATGGTATGGGGGAGGGGGTATCATTTAGTGAGCTCAGTTTTCACATTACTTCTAGTTGATGATTTACTATTTATATTTCCAATGTCTTTGTCCGAGATAAAATTACAAAGAGTTGAAATACTTTATTTCTACATAAATCTATTGTTTCACCGATAGACGCGTTTTAAAAAGATCATGCGCGGCGGGACAAATTAAGACAGAAGCGGGACTTACAGTAGCACATGGATTTGCGGAATCAAGATCATGTACATGACTGTAGTTACATGTATAAGGAAAAAATAATATTTTTTATGGCGATGAACAATCAACTGCCTAGTGTGAAAATTTTATGCGGTGTAATTCTGCAAAATAACACGCAAGCCACTCGATTGATCACAATATAAAACCAAAATTTAGACAGTTATTCATAATTTAATCAAAAATTCTATTCCATATCAAAATTTAAAAAAAACAAAATTAATATATTTCATTTGAAATTTGGATTAATGTTATAAAAAAAAATGAAAATAAACCCTAGTAGGTACATGTAGAATGGCTTTAATAAATCAGTAATAAATTACCCGCTATTTGTATATACTTGGTATATATGTTCTTCTTAAACTCTTTGATTTTTACAACAACAAAATAATCCCACTTTAATTGTTGTACAGAGTATACAGTAATTAATTGTATTTCACAATTTTTTTCTGTCTTTATATTTAGAAAGAAAAAAAAAGAATTCACAAATTTTCACAACCCAGTTGTATCTTGTTCATTGTTGTTGCCGAGGACTTTTTTTTGAAATATTTGGGAGCAATTTCTTTCACATTTGGAAAGATTTATCGTTATTCTGTATTAAAACAAGAAAGTTGACAGCTTGGCCTACGTGCATCGAGGGCCATGATTTTCGAATGAATTCTATAAGATTTTCAATTGAACAAATCTTTACACGAAGAAATATTTTAGTATTGTGAAAGTATGCTTTATATTACAAAGATAATTGATATTGAACAGAAGTCGTTTGCTTCTCCCAGCAATTTTCCATCAATGAAAGTAACTGTTTGTTTTAAATTTCACTGTGAAATATAAAACAACCAGTTACTTTCATTGGTGGAAAAATACTAAACAGTTATTACTAAGTACTACTAAATTATTATTGTATTGTATACAATAATTAAAATAAAAGATTTAATAAGTAAAAAAAAAATATTCTAGGAATACTCAGTGATATACATTCATTATCAGTATTAACGTTACGACGAAAGGTTAAAAACGTGTTCACTCTGAAAACTTTTGACGTTTGACGTTAGTGCGAAAGTAACAGGACGTCATTATTTACCTGTTAAAGTATTAGTAATATAAATGAAGGAAAAACTTACTTAGAGTTGACGTAGGGTCATAAAAATTCATATTTGGTAACTTCTAACCTTGCTCTATTAAAATCCATGGAAAAGTAAAAATGTGTAAAAATTGCCATAAGGACCTTTTCTCATGGGGCCAATCATATCTCAGTTGATTCGATACGCAAGAGCATGCTCTAAGTATGAACAATTTCTAAAACGAGGTAAATTATTGACAAACAAGTTGATGAAACAAGAATTTCAGCTGTCTCGTTTAATGTCATCATTTCGTAAGTTCTATGGTCGATACAATCAGCAAATACAATTTATCATTGAGTCAAATGCTGACTGACGTTTTTCATACATATTGTTAGTCCATTTTTTATACACTGAATTGAAAACGGATTTTCCCGTTATTTCACGAACATGACAAGGAGCACACGGCGGGTGTGACCGGTCAGCAGGGGATGCTCAGTCTTCCATGGCACCTGATCCCACCTCTGATGTTTCGGAGGTCCGTGTTTGCTTTGCTCCTATTTTGTATTGTTTTATGGACCTTTGAACTTGAATACTGTTCGTTATCTTCATATGTTTCATTCATCAACTTGTTTATCAATAATTTACCTCGTTTTTTAAACATAACTGTCAATTTTTAGATAAACTGATCACATTCTTGTTAAACTTTCTTTCCAACTCTCTCTCCCTCTGCGAGAAAATGAAATGGCGAAAGATATAGATCTGTACATTTAGGATGACACTGAAGCCTATATTTGAATAAACAAATGTATTTTTCTCACTGTGACATAGGTGTGCATATACCTGTATGTATATTAGGTATCATACTATTTACATGTGTATGATGCTACGTTTACACTGGACTAAAAATGCTATTTAGAGGAAACAACGCAAATTGTAAATATGTGAGATCATAATTCAACAAAGGGCACGCACACTAATATAATATGTTTTCAATTTTCTGACAGGGCTGTCTGTTTTGGATCATTTCATATATATCAAAAACGCATAACTTTGCAACCTGAGGACAAGGGCAGAGCAGGGATGGCAATGCACAAATGCAAAAATGGATGTGACATCACAAGCTGTGGCCCTAACTATTGTTGTTGTCGAGCATAATAAAGTTGTGAAAGTATTTACAGACAATTACTTTGGTCTTTTCATATATTCTTTTAACTTACATATATAAATTGAAAATTTAGATTAACATGTATATCCTATTTACTTCCTTTAGCCAAATATATGTGTATGGACCATACATATATCATTTTATGCAATGTTGATTTCTCAGGATAACTGAATATGTAAAATTATATTTTGTACTATATACCAGTATTTTAACATGTTTAATTAACGTAAATTCTCAATAGATATTGTAATATTTCAGAGAGAAGTTAATATTATTTTTGATAAAAGTATTATGTTCTAAAGGCTTGGTGCAAATGTATATAACTCTCTATTGCCTTATAAAAGAATTATCATACATTGTGTCCTTTTTACTGTTGGTGCATTATTTTTTTTAAAACCTTATAAAAGTTTCAATTTATTTTTGTAAAGTTCATCTTTAGGAATATACATTTAATACGGCACTCCTTCCATATATGATGCAGTATATCATTACAACTTTGAAATATTTAAACTCTGTTGTATAGACGATTTATAAAAAAAATAAAGCAAAATTCAATTATTTAATTTGCTGTTGTTTTATTGAAAATTAGTTGCTTGTCCCAGTACTTCACCCTAAAATACTAGTGCTAATGGACTTTTTTTTATTTAGATCATAGTTTTTCCTCAAATTGACTGTTCTGTTGAGTAAAAAGACAATACATGTAGTTTGTTTAGTTTGTTAAGTTCTTACAAGTGTCTTAATTATTATGAAAATCTTGGTAATATCACTGCCTTATAATAAAGTGTACAGTCAAAACCGAAAAGATTCACTAGTAGATAGCTAGATGACAACATGTCCCAACTTATCCAAAAAATCCTTGCCTCGGAGTAACCTCTTTTCTAAATATTATGATGATGAAAATTTAAGATTCAAGAACATATATGGTAGAAAGCAGAGCGAGCACATTATTGACAAAAATGGACGTAAGAAGTACTCATGTTTGACCACATCAGATATATGCTTTTCACAAGATATTCTACTTGTTCAGTTGTAAATTTTACTTTTCGTTCCTTTAAATCCATAAAATATTATAAATTTCAGGTGCTCAGTGTGGTTACCTAAAAGGTGCATTGTGATGGTGTACCGGTTTGTATGTACATATGTATCAGTTTAATGGGCTGCTTTAAAAATGAGACTCAAGGAGGTTTGCTCCTCAGCTTTTATTTTCTCAGCAGACTTTTGTCATGGCCTTGAAAAATTCTACATTATGTTTTAGTTCTTACAATAAATTTTGATTCTATAATGCTTGTTAAACTATATTCAATTAAAACCCCATGATTAAATTCCATACCGAAAACATCTAGTGAGGAACAATATTGAACTATATTTTGTGGCGGATGGTTTTTTATTGTTGTTAAGTGTGAATTCCTATTTCTTACATACAGCCTGCACAAAGAGTAATTTTAAGCAGTGCAATGTTCTGTGCTGATCCTAAATTATATATTAAATTAACTATCATGAATTCTATCATCATATTTGGCAAATATTTCGGGAAAGTCTTGGAAAAAATAGCCCAATTTTAAGCTTAATTAGCCCTATTTTAAATAATATCTTACGATTAACATCACAGACTCCCATTTTTATATCACATTACGAATATACATGTATAAAATAATTTTAGCTACTCTGCTTAATTTAAGAAAAAATGACATTTCTGTCAAATGATTTTCTTGCTTTTTAACGAGGCCCAATCTAGTTGGAAAATACGAAAACGATATGATAAAAAAATTTCAATTCTTAGAAATATATTTGTATGTATTATGCCAAGAAAAATTAGAGTGAAATTTTGTTACCTTGCCTTTATTGTAGGTAAATGGGGACACTTTCAAGATATGGACCATTTTCGTGTTTTTATACACAATTACATACTAACCTCCCATAAAAATAAAGTAATTGACAAATAAAAAAATATTAAATGAAGAAATGTTTTGTTTTCACACATATTATGCGATTTTTATTCCTCTTTTAAAAAAATGAAAAGAAACATTTTTAACACACGACGTTGTTTTACGTGGAAAAAAGGTGGAAAGGGGGGGGGGGTAAAAAGGCGACAAAAATTACGAAATTTACTAAAATCGTGTCGTATTATATATACAAATAAAGTATTTTGGTGGTTGTATTTTAATGATTCAGAGACTTTTTTTTAACTCAAGCTAATCCATGCATATTCAAGTCCGCAGTAAAAAGGGATGTGCATAAATTCTTCAACATATTCAAGGAGAAAGCCTAAATTGTTTACTATTGGTTGCAGTGTGTTTTTGTTTTTCTAACTCACTAACTGAAATAAAACAAGATAAAATTAATGAATTTGTACCAATAAATTGATACCTCAAAGTAAATTATGTTCTACAAGTCATGATTAATTTTTTGAAAATTAGAACATGTAAATAATAGAAATGCCAGAATGAGCCAGCTTTCAATATGCACAGTCTATAGAGCTTCCAGGAATGCAAGATCAGCGAAACATTTTAGCGCAATTTGACGTCATTTTAATTGTGACGTTATTGTATTCAATTGGGACGGCAGTCAAGGTACTGTGACATGACTGAGTTGACGCTGCTGCGTTAAAAACGTATGCGCAGATCAAGCAGATTGGGCCTCGTTAAATTTTTAACATCAGAAAAATAACAGTTCTGAGTACAGAAAGGTCAAATTATTTACTATGCGAAGTAATTTGAAACTATTTTTGTTGACACAATTTTTAATATGACAGTTTAAGACAGTTTGATCCATAATACATTTGGATAAAAATATTAAATAAAACACTTGAAGAATTGATTTATGTGTTAGACGTAATTATAGTGCAAAAATTTCATATTAATTGCTCCGTAGTGCTAAAACAAGCGAGCTGGCCTCCATTATTTTTTTTTATTTAGACTTGTGTGTAGATTTTTAAAAAAATATACTTGACCAAAAGTTTTCAATACTTTTGACAACAGGAACCAGCCTCCCCACAAGCTGCAGAAGTACATGGCATTAGTTTTAATGAACATTCTGTCCTCTACAAATATTTGAATTTTTCAATTAAAATTTGTAAATTGTCATATACAAATTTTAATTGAAAAATTCAAATATTTGTAGAGGACAATTCTTTTAGGATCGGGACGGCAACAACAGCATATCTAGTTGGTCTTTCAGAAGATGAAATCAAGGGTTTAGGTCGCTGGAATTCAGCATCAGTTAAATCTTACATTAGAGTGCCAACTTCTAGATTCTCCAGTTTTTCATACAGCTTCGCTAGGCAAGGCTTTCCGATCCGATATCTACGCTACAACAGTAGATATCGGATCGGAAACCCTTGACTACCAGGATGTACTAGCAGTTCATACGACTTACGCAACCAGTAATGACGTATTTTAACCATTAGACGGTTGAGTTGTTTGCGACACGGAAAAGTAATAACACAAAAGGTTAAATTCCAAGCTTATTACATTTTGTAACGCATGTTTTAAATTTATGAAAGCAATAATTAGATTATAAATGGATGATATACATTTATGCTCTTATCAATTCATTAATATTTGATTCAAGTGGTGAACTTGAACTTTAAGAATTTGTATTCAAATTATAGATGGACAACAATTCATTTATTGCATTTTCGCATCACTTCAGCAAAACAATAATGGATTTACTTTACAATGATTGAATTATTGATCGCAGAAATTTAATTCAAAATTGAAGGTGAAAAGTTCTAAAATTGAATTATTGCACCCTGCAAATTAATTGATGAAATCTGATGATAAATAAAGATTTTTTGCTATCAATTATTATAGTTCAAATATTAATTTGGATCCTATAGAAGACCAGCGTCTTGAGGAATCCATCAAATGACATGGCAAGAGTGGCACTTAGATGGACCACAGAAGGGAAAAACAGGAAAGGCCGACCAAAAACAATGTGGAAGCGAACAGTGGAAAAAGAACTTACAGAAATAAATCTTACCTGGGGAGAGGTGAGAAGATTGCAAAGAACAGAGAAGAATGGAAATCCCTAGTCCTTGTCTTATGTGCCTCCAGGTGCAACAGTTTTGGACTTTGTAGGTAGGTAGGTAGGTAGGTAGGTAGTACACCAGCGGGGAGAGATATAATAAATACAAGCACATGAAAAGTGCATATTTTATACATGTACATGTATTTATTTTCAGTGGAGCTTTCCTAACTGTACCAAACAAGAGCACCCAAGACTTTTATTATTGCTTGAAGAACTATTTTTAAGTACGCCCTTTTTGAGTTGAACCAAGGGGTACTGTAATAGTCCTTAAATAATAACATTCAGTCATCTCTCTCTTTTATAACTGATTCAAAAGGTGGTGACATTTCTTTCTGGTTGATTTGACGATACAGAGATGATTCAAATATTATACTAGAATTCCAGTCAGTTATGGCTCCTTTCATTATATCCATAAAAGTATCGTCTCTTGTTTGTCTTTTCGGTTAGGAATTTTGCAATCAGTATTTGGCATTTAAAGATGAACGCAACCAAGCATAAACATGTAGTTCAAGCCTAAAATCGAAAGTAGAATTTAATTGTCAATCCCTGCGAGCATGTATTGGTATATACTTTTGGGTGTACATAAACGTGGTTTTGGATTTAATTTTTCATGATACATTTTGCTAAAGTAGGTCAGATATACTGTTTGTTATTCCAGAGAATTAAAAGAGATGTCTTGGAATTTGAAGGACTGTCTGATTGCAATCGGTGTTGCGTTAGTTGCAGGCTTTTTCTATCTGCAGGAAAAAAGAATTAACGATTTTCATGATTTATATTTAGAAATTCGACATGAAGTGAATTCGATGAAACTAGCACACAAAGATGAAATCCATGCGCTAAGTTTGAAGATGTTTGATTACTTAGAAAAGGAAAAAGCTAAAAATTTGTTTTCAAATATGGAAAGGAATCTGGAAGAAAAAGCAAAACTAACAGAAGAAACTCTTAATAACAATACAAGGAAGGTTATGGATCAGATTGGTACATACTCGTTGTAATGAATTTCAATTTGACGTAAAATTAATCTCGAAGCTATTCATTTTCATTGTTAGCTATAGAAAATGTAGCTCTTTGATTGAGAAAATTCGGACTGATAGTCTCTGGGGTTTATCTGTTCAAATCTCCCCAAATAGAGAGCTACACTTCTGCAGCTTAGTCGTAACTATTTATTGAAGCTGATCAGAGAACGGTGTATTTAAACTAAGTGAATACAGAGAATGACTTATCATTTCAAACTTTCTTATAAAAATGTAAAAATAAAAAAGAATGTAAGTTTTTATTTATTTACCAAGTACGAATTTTATATTTCTGGGTATTTGACAAATGGTATGTATTAATTGATATAAAAAATACATATTAATTTAGCTCAATTTATCTTGAAACAGATTAACAATTCGAAAAGCTTATAGTTCTCAATATATTTTGATATGAGCTAAAAAACAAAAAGCAAATGTACAGAAACAAATGATAATATGAATGCAAAAAGCAGAAGCGTCTTCAAAATAATAAAAAAAAAACCCACTGAGTCTATTTCTTTACAGATGGCATAGAGAAAAGATTAGGGGTACCAGCTGCATTCTACTCCAGATTAAGTCAACATCATCATAATTCACCTCCCGGAACAGTTTTAAAATTTGACGACGTCAAGTTAAACATCGGTAGTGGTTACAATCCAACCAATGGAAAATTCTCAGCTTCGGAAAATGGAATCTACTTTTTCACCTGGAATTATCTCATAAACGATGGGAATAATGGGTACATCGGGGCCTACGTGAACGGGAAAGAAGAAGTGGACACTTGCACATATTCTCATAATAATCCATTTAATTTGGCTACCGGATCACTTGTAATGAAACTTAAAAAGGGCGATGAGGTTTGGTTACAAGTATTTTACAAACAAGCTGGATTCTTACATCCTTCTTCATGGGATATAAGTTAATAGCATTGCCTTAATCAGAATTTAAGATCAGGAACTACTGGAACAAGACCGCCTGTGCTGAGACAGTTTAACCAAAACCATGGAAATGTGACAATTAAACCTTTCTTTAGTGTGAATTTTTATGACCCTTGACCTTGACTTTGAAATTTGATTCACTTTTGCAAAAAAAAAAAAAAATCAAATTTCATCCCTGGCTTTCATTCTTTTCATGGTATTTATTTTAAAAAAGACATTTTCTCGAATATATATATATATATATATTTCGAGACACTTGAAAAAAAAACTTTTAACTATGGCCTTAAGTTTTAAATACTTAGTACAAGAGTTTTTATATTTCACTGGTGTGTTAGCTGAAAGGTCGGGTCATTATCTTTTTTCCTTAACCGTAAGTAAAAAGTATTGCTGTTGCTTGAAACATGTGTAGATTACCTCAAGACAAAAAGTCCATAAAAGAATGCAAAATAGGAGAGAGAGCAAACAGGGACCTCCAAACATAAGAGGTGGGTTCAGGTGTCATGGAGGAGTTAAGGCTCTCTGTTGTTGTCAAACCCTTCTCAAAGGGTCATCATACATGTACAAACAAACTTAGGGTACTTCTGTATTAATATGACTAAACATTTCTCTGCTTGAGAATATTACAGGCATTTCAGGCATATTACAGGCATTTCCAATATGTTTATTGGTCTTAATATATAGTAACAAACTTGCATCTATGCATGTAATGGAGCACTAAAAATAAGCTTTTCTAGCTCAGTCGTTCTTGGAAAAGATTTTAAAAGATGTAACAAGGTTTTTACGATGTCTTAATCATAACTCCATGAAAGAGGGTGAGGCATTTTCTGTGAACAAACTATGTAAAATGGCGTTAGACAAAGGTAAAATTTGAAATTAGAACACGTAAAAGAGCAGAAACAAATGTTTTCCTTTGTATTGTAATATATTAGAATAATGTTCTTATCAAATCATCAACCCAGGTTCATTATTTACTCTCAGTTCGTCTGTAAAAAGTTTCAAAATAAAAAGAAAGATAACGAAGGTTTATAATTTATTATAGAATAGCAAATAATACAAACACAAAATATCAAAAATAAATACTTACGTCCGGGAAAATAGAAAATTAATTTAGAAAAAATAAGATACCTGCTAAATGGCCGAAAAAGGGGAAAGCTTGGTCCTTAGACCAACAAAGAAAAGCCTCGAATGAATGAAATAACTGCTTTATATAAGGGTAGGAACAAAAATTTTTAATAACAATAGAAAGGAGACACCAGAAGGTATTCAATATAATAGAAAATATATTGATCGAATTTCAAATTCCAGGAATTAAGCTAACATTATTACAGTATCTTTGAAATTAAAACATTTTTAGAAGTCATGTAGACCAAAAGTTGCAAAGATTATCAAAACGATTCGCAATGCAGAATGTGAAGTGTTAAGATAAATAGTACTCATCAGAGTCTTAAAAAACGCTTTAAAGTGTTCTAAACTATATATTACAAAATTAATCATTGCTTCATCCATTAAATTATTATGATTGAAACAAAATTTATCTTAAATTTTGAGCTGCTCTGTAACTCAAAATAAAATTGTAAGCCATGCAAAGAATTGCTAATGGAAAAAAGATTTTGTTAGTTGTTTTGCATGCATTCAGTTCTTGTTGTTTTGCAAACAAGGGTGTGATTCGACCATAGTAAACATGTCCTGATTCGTTGTAAAGGTTGACCAATAATCTTCCGGATTTTTGAATGATGCTTTCATCCACTGAGTTTTGATTATACCTTCAGTAGCGTAGAATACCCCCGTCCAACTTTCAGCGGATTTTAAATCACGATACTTATTTTTAAAGGCAACTGACCATCCGACAATATAGTCCGTCTCGTTGACCTTCTGATACCTCCCTTCAATGTCATATTCTCGTCCAGCATATCCGACGGCGCTGATATATTGACCTTTGATGGTTCCTTCTTTACACGTTATTGTCATTTCATACATCAGCTGATTTCTCCAAGTGCCGGACAAGGCACATAATCCCTGCATTTCCGGTCTCTGACAAAGTGCAGTTCCTGTAAGAAAACACATTGTTCCATATAGAGCCCATATATAGTTCAAGATTCAGGTTCTCATAAAACTATATGTCCTTTCTCATTTTGTTAAAAAAATCCCGTCAATAATACAAATTGATGTTTAATATCCTTTTTTTCTTTATGGATTATAATCACGTAAGATTAAAAACAGAAAAAGACTAAATTAAGAACTTTAAATGTACACGAGCAATAATTATTGTAAAATATGTAGGACAGCTTACCAGTACTTCTCATTAATGGATGCACAGGAACTACTGCGCAAATCATCATAGGCAGAAAATAGCCAACAATCTTCATACTTTACCTATAAAGCATAGTAATATAAAAACTATAAAAGTCTATAAAATTGACAGATTCAAAGTTAGAAGGAAGAAGAGTTATTTTAAAATTTGTCCATATAAAAAGCCATGCATGCATTGAATTGTTTTTACCATAAATTTTAAAACCAATTAAAAGTACTGATAGTTTTTGGATCTATTCAAAGAAATTTTTGCCTTAAAAACGGTATAGACTCTGTATACCTTAAGAAATATTGAATTATTTTCATTGATATTTAATTAAGACGTAGCCCCCAGAATCATCTTATAAAATACCAAACCCTTTAAAACCAAAATAGTATATCTCATTTTATCAAATTTAAGAAAAAGAATTTGAGTTGTAATATTTTCAATTGAAAGCTACAGTACCTGCATCATTATACTTTACAGAATACACGATACGATAGGATACACGCACGTTTAGATGGTATACACGCACGATACGATAGGATAGACGCACGATACGACAGGATACATGCACGATAGGATAAACGCCAGACACGATAAACGCAAAACACGATACATGCAAAACACGATAGACCTGATAAACGATCTTCACGATAGGATAAACACAAAACCTGATAGGATTGTTCCAAAATGTGGAACTTTTTTTACAAGACGAAAAGATTATTTTGTTTGATTATTGCAGTATTTTAATTTAAATTTTTGCAAATCTTCAAATTTAAATTATAAAATATATTTAAAGTATTTAAAAAACAACAACAACATGAGAACACTCTGGTAATTTTATAAAAGTTTATTTATTTTTCGACAATTTTTTAATGGATTATTATGAAATGCAGACTGTTTTTTTTTTTAATTTCAACTCAAGATTTGAGATTTCCGATTGTTATTGTAAATGTCGAAATTACCAAATTAAGTTTGAACTATGAATCGTTTAATTACGGATATTTAAACTTACATGTAATTGTTGCACAGAAATACCATAGATTTATGCTGTTTCTCACTGGTATATTATTATATATTTATGAAACACTATAAATAAATTTATTTTATTATTAATGAAAAAAAATACATTTGTACCTAATAAATTATTTACAAGTACAAAGTTATTTCACGGAAGAAATTTACGCAGAAAATTAAGTATTTGTATTTAATGTCTAAAGCTTACAACCTGCGTTGAATCCAAAAGTCACAATTAAATATTAAAATCTTAGAAAACAATTACATTTAGAAGACCGGTCGAAAAAAAGAGACAAAGAAAGCGGTTTTAACAAAATTAAAAAAGTTAATATAATAGTGCTCTGCGTTAATACATGTAAACTGTGTCAATAGAATAATGAATTTGCTACAACTGCACATATACATGCACGTGTAAGCTAAGCTCTCATATACATGTGTGTGAACATTTATATAACAGATACTTTAAAAAACTTCGTATAAATTAACGAACATTGAATGTAAAAATACTTTTTTCTTTACAATACAAAATATAAAAAAATAATGAATATCAAAAAAATGAAATGCGGCTTTTCTAACTAAATGATAATAAATCATTGCTATAAGAATTTGTGTGTACTGTTACTTAAAATAATTTGATATAGGTTTAAGTCGGCAAATGAATTAAAACCCTAAAAATTAGACTTAATCTCATATGAGGCATATTCTAAGGGCGGGATGTTGAAAACTATAACCAATTTAATCAAAATTAGATAAACAAGATATAACCGAATAGCCGGAAATAAAATCAACTTCTCCAATAAAGTTACGTATGTGGCAACGCACTTTGAAAAAAATTTTCCAAATGCGTTAAAATCCGGACAAAATCAATGCACTTTGAAAAAAAGGAGATGGGGGGATAAGGTGGGCGAAGTGCCTATAGTTCGACAGATAAAAATTGAAAAATATAATCTCAATTAAGGACAGATGATACAAACAAATTTGTTCTTTGAAAAAGATTTAATATCATGTCACAAGTTTAGAAAAGTGGATGGTTTTTAGAATTTTTTTCTCCTAAGAACAGGAATATAAAAAAGACTTTGAAAATATTAGTAATATTTCAATGAAAAATCAAATACAGACAAATCACATTCATTAAAGGTTTACAGGTGAAAACAAATTTCAGAATATGTTACCATGGTGCTAAAAGTGTAATATAAGCTTAAGAAAAATATACCAAGCCAGGGGAATTTTATTAGGAAAAGTTAAATGGTAAAAATCAGCCTATGTGATATTGCTAATTTTTTGTCATTTTGATCTTCCTCTTAAAATTCACCTGCATGGCTTGGTATATTTTGCTAAAGTTTATATTACACTTTTATTTTATTTGATAGTTTATCTAAAATTAAGATATTCTTTATGTAAAATCTCTACAATTTACAAAAATCTCACAAAAACTGAAAACATTTGCCTATGAAAAAGCTTACACACACCGAAAAGAACAAAAACTATCGTGTTTTTTTTTGGAAAGATGATCCTAAAAGTTTGCGATAAAATACACATTTGTTGGTTTACAAAGACATGAAGCGAAGACCCATTATACCCTAAAAGTACACTTTTATGATACAACATTCGCATCTTTCCGAGAAATCTTAAGTCCATTAAGTCGCGGGTCATATCACAAACATGATTTAATAAATGCCCAAAATCACAAAGAGTAATGTACATGTAGCATATTGGTTAACGCGTTAGTCTCAAAGCAGTATGCTATTGATACGTCGGATTCTAATTGCTAGGGTTAGAAACCTACGAATACCATCTAATAATTTTATGAAAGAAAAAAAAATTCCTAGATTTTTTTTCCTCAGAATTTTTTTTTTCAATAATACAATAGTAATTTAAATACATGTACTTAATTCACATATTGCATATGATTTCTTAATATCTGACGCTATTGGCATTCTGCCCGCCTTGTTCACTCATCTTTTTTTCAAAGTACGTTAAATTTGGGACACACTCAACACACTTTGAATTTTTTTTTCATATAATGGAAGATACGCGATAAACGCAAAACATGATACACGATCATAGAACCTGATAAACGATCAACACGATAAAAGCAAAACATGATAAACGGTAAAGACGATAGAAAACACAAAACACGATACGATAGGATACACGCACGATAGGACACGATAGAATAGTAAAGAATGTGATGCGGGTACTGTAAAAATTCCGATTCAACAACATGATCAATATACTGTACATCTCGTAAATTTAAACATAAAAAAATAACTAACTTACTTTTGCTTATGGTAAGAGAGATATTACTGGGTAAAATAACCACACCAAGAAACGATTTTAATGGGGGATCAGTAAAAACAAACTAAATTCAATGTTTACGAAACACTCAGAAAAATTCTGATACTGCACCTTTTAATATTTACCTTAAAATCACTAGTAACTCTCCAATGTATTCTTTGCATCGTTATTTGTTCTCTGGACTGTTTTATATAAAATGATATGATCACATGACATGTTTCCACTTAAGGTACATGTAACTCTCCTTAAATGTTACTGGGAGACTAAGTGAAAAAATAACCCAATTATTTTTCTTCTTATGTTCTGTTGATAAAAAAAAATCACATTAAAACTCTTTTGTTTTTGTTTGCCTTTTAGTTTAATTTGATACGATTATAAAATTGTTCATTCACATAATGAATTTCATGCATGTTTTTTTAATGCCCACTAATTACAGGAATGTTAGTTTTAGGAATGGATAGAAAGCATTTGTTAATCATGATATGCAAAGGAGAAATTTAAGCGTCATGAAGGAAAGGTACTTGTAAGAACTCTTGTTATCCCTCCAAAACAGATATTTCCAACATTTTGTAAATTTTAAAAAAAGGTTTAACTACACATGTACATGTAATATTTTTGAAGATGTCAAGAGGAAGGTGTGAAATGGATACAATTCAATTTGGAAGAATTTCGTTACTTCCAAAAAAGGTACTGAACGTTTTACTATGATTACTTTGAATAACCTTGTAATCAGTAGTAATGCTCATATTGGAGTTTTATGAGAGACTTACTTTTACAATTGACGATTGACTTCTACAATTGAAACAGAGACTTACTCCATTTACTAAAATGTAAATGTCAGCTGTCGAATTTTAAAGTAAGTCTCTTAATAAAACTCCATTTAAACATTCGTCAGCAAACAAGAAAAAGTCCCAGATTACGCTTAATTTGGTATATACTTTGACTTCTGGCTCACTGGTGGCGAAACTCATTAGGTACGATGAGGTTTTGACACAAATACACATACAAAAAAAATGCTGGAGTCCTACATTCAAGATGAACTTTCTTGAGGGACAAACATTTTCTACATGAAAAAGTCAGATGGGAAATTATTATCAATTATTATAACAAAACTAGATATGAAACTCGTTGCGAGCAACGAGAGGTCTTCCGTCCGATTCTGGAAAGAAAACGTAAAATCGAGCTAAAAATGTAAAAAAAAAAAAAAAAAAAAAAAAAAAGATTTGCACACAAGGGGGATTGAACCCAAGTCGCCAACAGGAAATTCCAAAGCACTTAATATTACGCTATCAGGACCTCTACTCTAAATCTACTTGAATATATTATGGAAACAGTGCTTCTCTCTTAAAATTATGAAAGGTGGGTCACTATTCAAAATTTAGCGCCAAACGCCACGAGTTAATCTTGAGCCTTTTCTTTGGAATTTTCTATTATATAGGTGTGATAGCTTCAATGAAATTAAAAAAAAAGAACGTTCTTTTAGCCTAAGATTCGAGGTTTAGAAAGTATATTTAACACATTTTACAAATTCCATATTGTACATATGTATGTAACACTTAAGCGGTGAAACAGTTATGATTTTTTTTCAATTTCCAGTTCATCCCCAAAGTGAACTATCTCGATTAGTTAATCGAAAAAGGTTGAAACGTTTCGCCGAAGAATATGGCTCGCCCTACGACAGTCAAGGAATCAGATATCATTTATGCTCAGTAACTTGAATCAGGTCTTTGAGACAAGAATGCTTAAATAAAATCCATGAAGCGATCTTTTGAAAAAAATTGTTTTCTTATATTTTGTTTTATTTAGTAGTTTATTATGTCACAAATGTGTATAGGAAAAACAATGGTTTTAATAAGATATATACTGACAATATTAATATTCTTTTTTGAGAAAGTATTATGCATAAGTATGATTTAAGATCTGTTTTTCAGTGATGCACAAAAGATATTTGGTATCGAATTTCATTTGCACGTTTAGTCTTTCCTTTTTCTACTTTGAAAACCAGCCAAACCAATTATAGAAGACGTTAGTTTGACACAGAAATGCAACGAAACTACGACGTGACAGTCCAAGTATTCCTTTACATTTCATTTATTCTTATGTTGCTTTCGTTCAAGCAAACGCTCGGCTGCCTCCGTAAACCCCTATTGCGAAATGTCGGCGTTGCCAGAGAGCGCCGCCATTTTGGACCCGCTTCAGATTTTTGAATGCTAATATCTAGAGTTTAGATTTATCAACATTCAAACAAATTGTATAGTAAGCATTATGAGGAGGGTTTCTATTAACATACCAAAAATAAATGAGAAATACTGAAAAACAAAAAAGTTGGAAAATACGATTTTTTTAAATTTGCATCTCGTAACGACCGGAAGTATTGACGACGCACGAGAAGGTGATTCTGCAAACCACAAACTGACAAACTATCGTCTCCAATAAGTCTCCAGATCATATCTTTAGCCATTTTCGAGAAAAAGGGGCGACAAAATTGCATTTTAAAATCAGGATATTGTCAATAACTTGGCACCAGAAGCGAATTTTCAAAATTTCTCTACGGATGTAACAACTTCATATAACGACACATATTTTGTGAAAGTTTCATGAAAAACTGCTGAATAGTTTTCGAGAAATCGCCTGCACAAAATTTTGTCAAAAAAAAGAATAATAATAATAATAATAATAATAAGAATAATAAGAAACAATAGAATCACTATAAGGTCTTCCGTGAAGACGGAAGACCTTAATAATACAACAAAGGAAGTCCAATACATGTACAGTGAAAACTGTCTATACGACACCAGTGCAATCCGTCACACTGTGGATTCTGACGTTAAATTTCTTTTCCTTTCTCCTATTTTCCATGTTACACTGTACAATCTGACACCCTGTCTATTCTGACACAATAATTGTCTCCCATTGCATGTCGGGTTAGACAGGTTTCATTGTTTTTAAATCAGAGGTCTGTTCAACAGAGCGAACGTTGGCGAGCACTCGCCAAAATTACTATAGAAAGTATAAGGAATTTTGGCTAGCGCTCGCAAACGTTCGCTCTGTTGAACAGGCCTCAGTTGTTTTATTACGTTTCCCTGCTTTAAATCGTTTTGCTGAGTATGAAAATACTGATGACATAAATACAGTTATCAACGATCATTTAATCATAACAGAGTCCAATATTTAAGGAATCCATATGTCTTATTTACCCGTAGTTATCTTTTTTAACATTATCGAAGATTTAATCATCAGGTGGGTCAGAAAAGAAAGGAAAAGAAGGGATTGCGTTTCAAAATGATTGATTGCTTGTATGTTTTTTTACGTTCCCACTAGAGATTCTTTTACTGATAGAGAGAGGTCACCATAAGTATACATGCAAAGGACTTCAAAGAACTGCGAACGATAGTATTGTTCTACCGCCTACCTCCAAGTCAATTTTCAAAAGTTAATAAATTCGATGCATTTTTAATGTTTCTTATAGATTATTATCAGGATTTTCATAAAACATTACTTATTTAGGAAAACAAAGAGAGATAACTTTAAAATTTTGGTAAAACTTGTGTTTTTTACTATAGAAATCAATGGAAAACGAAAAATATTTTTAAAACATCTTCCCCCCCCCGTGTCACAAAAATTCCTTTTTACAGGTAATATGGAATGTTATTTCACAAGTTCATACCAAAGCTTTTTGTGTGACACGGGGGGGGGGGGACATATGTTTATTGACCAAAAAAAAAACGATAAAAATGCTTATTTTCCACCAATTTCAAAGCGTTATACAACTGAAACATTATATTTAATTGATATATTTATGTTTTATTTATTTGCCAAAAACATAAGAAAAGATATAAAGAACATTTAATTAAATCCAAGACTATTTCAAAATATGGTGATGCTTGAAACTCCGATTTCAATGTAAAATATCGTCTACCCCCCTTTTTTCAAGAGCTGGAATTATGGATAATTTACCGTTTAGCGCTGGTATTAAGGCAATTCATCAATTACCATTAAACTGTTCTTTGTATTAAACAAAGATTTTATGGCCAAATTGCTATTTATATTGAATTAAATGGTTCCAAAATGTAGGCGGGAATCGAGAGTTAGCATGCGTATTTCTTTGTACCTTCCTTTACCCACCCATTGTGGTCCGACCCCCAACCCCCTAGTCTAAACAAAAATGAATTTACACAACCCGTGGTTGCTTCAATATAAAGATGACTTATTCCTTGCCTTTGCTATTCTTGGGGTGATTTTTAATATTCCTTGTAAAAAAACGTAAAAGGTCATCAAATCCTTCTCCGGGGTTTGTGATCAATTTTTTTTGATCTACAGAAAGGAATCGACGTTCAAATACGTTTTATTGTTTCTGATAGAATGGTTCTTGAAAAATGGTTTTTTTATATAATGTTTGCCATTATAATTTTTATTATTTCATCTATTTCATATTTCATCTCGCTATCAATTTGCCGTGGTCCTACTATAAGTGAGAAATTCTCGAAGGGATATTAAACAAACAGATCACTGAAAGAATTTAACTCCCCTGTATTTTCAGAAGGTTTGTGGCAAGTTCTGTTAAAATTGGTTTATGAAAAGATTCTACAAGTTTATAGCCTGACGGAAAAGGACATTGGACTAACGGTAATCTGAAAGCACACCTGATCTATCAGATCAGGTGACCTTATATAATATCACAAGTTATTTCTTAAAACAGAAAATGATTGATCGATTGTATATTATTTTACGACCCATTCGAGAATTTTTCACTCATGTACAGACGTCACAATATACCTGTGAAGGGCTTCAAATTTTGACCTTCACTCGGCTCTCAGGTACATTGAGCAGTAAGGGACTTCTATCGCGCCAACGCCTACCTAGACACTGGACCTCGGTTTTTGAGGGCTCATCCGAAGGACCCTTAACTTTCACTTCAAGTGCCGAGCTTATGGCGAAGAAACATTCGTACCAATGTTTTATCGACTTAGGTCTGTCGCGGCCGAGATTCGAACTCACGACCTCACGATCGATCTTGAGCGCTCTACTGACTGAGCTACTGTGAAAGAGCCAAAGCATAAAATGAAAATTATTCTTAAAAATGATTTTTACTTCTGAGTTATTCAGACCCCAATTACAGTGCCACAATCTAAGAAAACATACACCCTATTGTCTGCTTTTAGGTGTACATCCAAAAAATTACAGTCACGCCCTCTAATTCACGTTACTCTGTAAACAAGGGTGTGATTGGATCTTCGTGAACGTATCCTGATTGGTTGAATAGGTCCTCCAGTAATCCTCTTGATCCTTGTAGGACGCTAGAATCCACTGAGTTCTGATAGTACCTTCAGCGGCGTAGTAAACCCCAGTCCAGCTGGCAATAGACATGGCATTCCGGTATTGATTTTTAAAGGCAACGGACCATCCAACGATAAAATCAGTCTCGTTGACCTGCAGATACCTCCCTGCAAGGTCATACTTTCGTTCAGCATTACCGACGGCGCTGTTATATTGACCTTTTATTGTTCCTCCTTTACAAGTTATCGTCATTACTGACTGTAGCTGATTTCTCCACGTTCCAGACAAGGCACATAGGCCTTTCAGCTGTTGTGTTTGACAATTTACTGATTCTTGAATTGAAAAAAAAGATGAATTGAAAATTTGAATTGTTTCTAGTCCTTAAAAATATGTTTTTCATCTGTACTTTAAAAGGATATATTTGCTGAATGTATATATATGTCTTCCTGGAACTATTGTCACAGATGTTAAAAACAAGGATTTAACTTTTTAAAAAAAGGAAAAATTAAGCTTTCAATGTTGAATAAATAAAAGGTGATCTAAATAAGTATAATATACTGTAAAATCACATATTTTCGTGGGGTCAAATTTTCGTGGTTTGAGAAAAATCTCTTGGTTCGTGGGTATTTGATTTCGTGGATCAAGAATTAATGAGTACTTATCTATGTAACATTTTACATTTCGTGGTGGACATGAATTCGTGGGTCTCATCATTACTCGAAAACAACGAAAATTAAACCCCCATGAAAATTTGTGATTTCACAGTACCGGTATGTAAACACTCACCAGCATATTTTATCAAAGGTACTACCACACAAATGAATATAGGTAGAAAAGAGCCGGCAAATTGCATGTTGTATCTACAAATATTATCAAAATACATACAATAAATAAATAGTAGTCAAAAATAAGAATAAAGGCTATACCTTCTTTGAAAAATCATTTTTAAAAATATTTATCTAGATATAAATTTCTTTTATTTTTTCAAAAAAGTCGTCATGGACTAAACAAAATGTTCGCCGCCCTGGTAACAATACGTGAAGATATAGATGATTTATGCACAAATTAATAAATTAAAATGCACTTTGTAGTATCAATATTGAAAAATCAAGTTCTTTAATCCCTGAATACTGAACTACATGTAAATACTATCTTGAAAAATTATAAAGAAATCTATTTCGCATTTGTTCATAAAGTTAAATCAAGCTTCATGTCTCTGGAATCTGAAGATACTCATTATATTTTTGCTATAGCTAACTTACCCGACAGTTGTTTGCTAATTCTTGACTTGTGTCCTATTGGCAACATAACTCACTTCACTGCGAGTGTTTTATATAGAAATATAAGATCACGTGACAAACATGTATACGTCATCTCTAATAATAGAGACATTACTTTTTTCTTATGTGCCCGAGACGTTTTAAGATTTTCAATTTTAAGTTTAGTTGGCATTACTTCTACGGACCAAAATAGAATTCAGTTAAAGTATTGAGAATTTATTATGTAGTATTTGGAGTCTTTAAAAGTTCAGAGTGCTTATTTGATTGATTGATTGATTGAATGTATGTTATTTAACGCCTCTCTCGAGAATTTTTCACTTATACTGAGACGCCACCACTTGCCGTTGGAGAGCTGTAAATTTAGCCCTATACTCGACACATAGGGACATTGAACAGTGAGGGGTCTTTTTCGTGCCAGCACCTACTGCGACACAGGACCTCGATTTATACTATCTCATCTTAAGGACCGGTCTCCACGTCTCACAGTGGGATTCGAACCTCATAACTCCTTACTTCGCAACTCTAGAGCAGACACTCTAACCACTGCGCTACGCAGGCTTTTTTGCTTATACCTACAACCGATTTGGTATCATATACCGATGGTTCAAGTTACTTCTACGCTTCAAATTAATGCTTCATTTCATTTTACTTGTTTTAAAGGTCACCAGCATAGCGCAGTGATAAGAGTTTATGCTCTAGATTTGCTGAGCAAGGAGCTGGTCCTTAAATTGCAACTTTCGGATGAGTCCTGTATGTTCTAGGTCTCAGTAGGTGCTTGAAAGAAAGAGATACCACATTGCTTGATGGTCCTGAGTGCCATGTATAGGTATAAAAATTTTAAACCATGAACGTGAAGTTCTGGCGTCTCTATTTGAGTAAAATATTCTGAAAAGGGACGTTAAAAATCAAATAAACAAACAAAACTTTCTTTCAAGGGGACTTAATGATTTCTCATATACAAATATTTTCTAATTAAATATGTATATGTTCGTTTTTCCTTTTTTGTTTAACTTATCTATTGCTCGATATACTATATTTTCATAACGTAGTTACATGTATATATTAACCTGTGCACATCTGTAGCTACGCCTGAAAAAATATTTCATAGATGCACAGTTTTCAATTACGCGCTTTGACTTCGAAAGTTTCTTGTTTAAATGGAATATTCTAGTAAAAATCTTTGATTGTACTTTAAGGTTATATCGTCATTTGAAAATGACTGAAATCATTAAACTTGTTGAGCCTTCAAAGTAAGAAGTTTTGGATTATTTATCCCTTTCAGGTGAATGCAATGGGTCCTTGGGATAATTTCACATCGAAAAGTAGAGTGAAAGAGGAATTCTTTGGATCATTTTTGGTAGTCAAGCAATCCTTTTTGATCCTTTTTTTAATTTGGGCACCAAAGCCATAGGAACTCTGAACAACAGGCGACGCCCTTGAGACACTAAAATACGATTACTTGTAGCTTAGTCAGTATTCATTTATCCTTGTTCAAATTTAATTCATTTTAACTGTTAGCCTAAGATTAATTGGACCATCAAAGTTAACCATTAGTGCATCTTGGAACCTCAAAATAATTTGACCCAAGAGAAGATCTTATATTAGTAACGTACCAGGCACGTAGCAACCGAGGGAAGGAGATTCCAACATAACAATTTACTATTCAAATGTTCACTAAAAGACGGGTAAACCCAAGTGTATTCTAAATTTTGTTGCAGCAAGTCAAATATGGATAATATATATGAATAATGATAAAGAAAAAAAGGTTTGTTTCTCTGTTGATTAAATAAAAATATGTTGCATTCGATGCAGGATATTGAAACATATTTTTTGCTGTCATCAGGATTAAAATATGTAAAGTACCGTGTGTTTCACAAAACGATGATAAATAGAATGAAATATATTTGACATTTGTCCTTGACTTTATTATCCCTAAACCCGTACGCTATTTTATATAAATAAGTCAATTCAATGAAGATTTGCATCTTTTTCCACTTAATATAAATGCTACATCCGTGAAATATTATATGAATTTGATGTTTAACAATCAAAAAAATACTGAACCCTAACATTAACACGTATGTTCATGCAAGAAAAAAATAAACTTTGGACAAGTTGAGATTTAAAAAAAAAAAAATTGGTTACCATCTCCCGACCGACTTTCTAAAAATGACCCGATTCATAACTTTTTTTTAACCTCCAGAAAAAAACTGTTTTATATATGCAGTAGAATATATTATTTAAAAATGAGCATTGAAATTATTTTTTTTTTCCGAGAAAATATTTTACCTACTTACCTGCCTAGTATTTTTAGACCGAGTTGGGAGGGAGCAAACATTTTGCAAATGTTTGTCTTGTTTTGATCTTATGTTTCCAAAGATTAACGGCCTTTTATCTATTTTTGAACAATATACAATGTATATTGTCATTATTACATCACACGCAACGTCTTGAAATTCTTCATATAAAAGATGATGTCTTATTTATTGAGAGGGACGCAACTGGTGGAGCAAAAGCAAAATGATTGAATAGGAACTAAAAAGGATTATAAGAGTCATTCTCTGTAAGAATCAAAGAATTTAGAAAAAAGTTGGAAATGGTACATCACAGATTTTGCTGATTTTTTGCATGCAATGTAGAAACACCATGTATAGAACATTTTTGGGGTTAATTTTTTATTTTTAGTCCCGGTTGCCATGGTAACCAAAACCACCATTTTGAGGCCAAAAATACAGAGCAACCTATTGAAAGTATACAATCTTCATCATAAAATTCTATTTTCTGCGTTTTATTTACAGATTTAATTGTTGCCTACTCTGATAGAATATGTGTTGTAGTAACTACCACAACTGATGAAATAATTCAATAGTTGGTCATAAAAGAGTTGTCTTTCAGTGAAAAGTGTGAATTTTTCAAATTTTAACAAATTTGAAAATATGCCAATTTTTGGCATTTTCTAAGCGTAGTAGCAAGAAAACGCGGGCAATCCATAACAAACAACTACCATCACTGGAAAGGTCATTCCTTACTCATGAAAATATAAAATTTCTAGAGTGGTAATATTTCTTAAAATAAAATGAAACGAAAATGAAAATGGTTGCCATGGAGATTTTGGATTAATTTGTAGATTCAACATTCGGCTCCTTTTTGTACATTATAGCTTTAAAAAAATCAAGAGTTAAACAAATCACACTCCTAAACCTCATAATTTCAAAATAAAATGATAAAAATGCAAGTTCATAAATTAAACAAAAATAATGTGTTACTATAGCAACCAAAAAGTCAGGAAAAATCACTGTAGCTATTGGTGTTTTCATTATGCAGAATCTGTGGCCTCGATCAGTGCATTATTTAATTTCTTCAAACAATAGATAACACTTATCATATTTGTTATTTCACTTATGTACATTAAAAAAAAGTAATAAATAAAAATTTGAGCGTCCCAAATCACATTGCTATGGTAACCAAATAGTTTTTGAACACTTCCTTATAATGGTTGCTATCACAAATATTGTGATACTGACAAGTATACAGCAATATTATAAAAGCTTCATTCGTGATTTTTTTCTCTTTTTCAATAAAATAAATTGAATTTAATTGTATTTATCTAAATATCAAAATAGTAATTCATAATTTATTTTAAAAATGGTTGCTATGGCAGCCAATAGTTCAGGAAAAACCTTATCGTTGATATGTTTAATATACAAAATCTACTGCTTTATTGCCCGATTATATTTCTTCCTCAATGAAATAAATTCCACAAAACAATGTAAACCTTAGAATGTCATTTCACTAACATGAAAATAGAAATTCATAATTTTATTTAAAAAAAAAAAACAGTTGTTATGGTAACCAAATAATTCAGGAATAATCCAAAATCCAAATAATTATTGATGTACCAGTATACAAAACTCATAAAACTGCCACCAGTGTTTGATTATACTTCAGTCTAATTTATTTACCGGGACAAAAAAAGATGAACTCAAACTTAAACTGATCACATATATCTGAATTACTGCAGCAGGATTTGTTTCCATGGAAACAATAAATACCTACATAAAATCATGACCTATCTTTTGGAAGCAACTTGTTTTATTAATTGAAACATATATAGTTTATATACACGTTTTAACCTGTACATGCACTTCTTAGTTTAAGTAGGACAAGCACATAGTCAAGAGTCCCCCCCCCCCCCCTTCCTCGATTCAAATTGTTTTCTATGTTGTTCAGATGATATTTTACAGTTCCTTTCGTAAGGATTTATTATACCACCGCTACGAAGGAGAGGGCGGTATACTGATTTACCTTTGTGTGTCAGTCCGTTTGTCTGTCTGTCTGCCTGTGTGTGTTTTTGTAGTAAGTGTTTGGTTGCAGTTTTCTCAGGAACTCGATCAGCTATTAATTGAAGATGATTGAAATTTTAGCACAGTGTTTGCTAAGGCATGCCATATGCATGGTGGGTAACACTTGAGGTTAAATCTGATGTCAACTTCCTGTTTATCCCCTTGTCAGACACTGTCTGTCCGTACCATACATAAACAAGCATTCTGAGAGTATTGCATAAGCAATACATGTCCCCTACCGGGTTCCCTTTTTCGAAACTGAGTTTTTCTTCAGGATGTCATTTAATAATATGCAAAAATTATGTCCAAGGTAAAACTGCTTGATTTTGAGGTTGTGGATAAAATAATCTACATTTAAACGAAAATTCAACTCATTTTTCCAACGTCTTTTTCTTGCTTCTTATTTATGTCGACCATCGGAAGTTAGCGCAGCATGATCTCAATTAAACGAATGTGAAAAATTCAAAATACCATTATTCTGTCAAAAACCAATGAAGCGATGCGAAATTCAAAATTGAAACTTGATGTGTAACTAATCAAGATACAACCACATACCAAAATTCAGCTCAATAGATGCAAGCGTTTAGAAAAAAAAGTGCGGAAAACCAAGACAGACTGGCAGACAGACGGGACAGACAGACGAACGGACAGGTATACAGACGGACGGACAGACGCAGAGGAAACCTATAGTCCCCTCCGATTTCACCGGTAGGGGACTAAAACAATTCGTTGAAGTTTTCCCAGCAGAGATAAGTGTCTTTCATACACATTAGGAATGACACTCAAAATTCAGAATGTATTTTAAAAATTTTGTGATTTTGTTCTTCCTCATAAAGGCAAAGGGTTAAAATAAGTATTAGGGAATGTGCAATTATGCAGATGGAGAGCATATAATTACAAACCGCCACTGCTCTTATTAGGTCGAAAACACTGTCCGTAGGGGCTATGCCCCTGGGAGTGAACTCCCTATAAGCTTTTGAAATTCAATCAACAGAAAACCTCATTTTGACTCAAATTGAGAAAAATATAATTATCTGAAATAGTTTTCTGGAGGGGGGAGGAGGAGTTAAGTGGGAGGGGGGGGGGATAAAATGTTACCAGATCCTCCTCCAATATTTTTTAAAAAAGGGGGCTTGATTTATTTGCATTAATATTTTTTTCAAGTTAAATAACTTTTTTTATCTAACACTACTCAGTTTTTTGGAACGCTTCTAAAAATATTTTCCAGAACATAAAGTCTGTGATAAATGGAATACTGAGATGTCTTCATAAAATAGGACAAAATCAAATATAATATTTTTTCTCAGCTGTAATTTGGGCACATAAATCTATGATTTCAACAATGACCACTTTTACAAATCTCCAATTTCTGCATGTACCTGTCTCCATTACATATTGCTTCATTATACACTGTTTGAGTAAAGTGTATATAATTTTATTGACCAAAAGTAGAAAGTTTATTTTATTAAATCATTTATTGGGGGGGATTACATGTATCACATACACCATACAAAACACTGAAAGATTGTCTCAGATCTACATGTATGTAAAATTAGGTTATTTTAGTTGATTGTAGATACTTTTTTTAAAAAATAAGAAAATGTATTGACTGTTTACTGAGATTATTATCAAAAATTTAAAATTTACCTTCAATAAAAAAAATAATTTCCCTCCCTCCTGTGTCTGAAACCCATCAGGCGGCAATTCCAAACAAACAATTTTTAAAGGATGGCCTGACAGATGGTTTATATAAAATAAGTTAAGGATCAAGGTTTTGAATTGTTTTCCCAAAACAATTATAATATATTTTTTTACGTTATAGCTCAACAGTACTTTCTTTAACAAGTTATTGATACAAAAATGCTACCTGTAGGGTCGTGCAATTCATGCCCAATTCATGCTTTACGGAATGCCGATACAGTGTGAAAAACAAAGTGATAAGGGTATACACAAAGTAAAAGAAATTGTTAATTTGAATACCTGTTTTAAGTTGTGGGTATTTTTTGATTACCCTGTGACATTTCAAGCCATGAGAAGTCACTTAACTGGCTTTGAGGCAGCCCAAGCTGTAGGTATGCTCTAATCTGGCAGTACTCAAAGAACTGTTGCTGCACACTTTAATGTCTCCCAAAGTGTCATTTCACGATTATGGAATCGATTCCAACATACTGATACCGTTGCTGAGAGACCACGTTTTGGTCGTCCGAGGTCAACCACGGCTCGTCAGGACCGTTATCTTGTCAATATGGCAAAACGGCACAGGTTCCAGAGTGTTGTTAGGCTAAATACAGACTTTCAAACAGCAACAAGAGTGCAAGTAACACCACAGACAGTTCGGAACAGACTCCATGCGGCTAATTTCCGGGCATTCCGACCGGCAGTCCGGCCCAGACTGACCCTAAGACACAGAACAGCCAGACTCCAATGGGCACGAAACCATGTCAATTGGCAACTGCGTCACTGGACCCCTGTTCTTTTTACAGATGAGTCGCGCTTTAGTGTAGACTTTCATGACGGTCGTAGACGAGTTTGGCGTACGACTGGTGAAAGTTATGCAGATTGCTGTGTTGCTGAGCATGATCGTTTCGGGGGTGGTTCAGTGATGGTTTGGGGTGGTATCAGTATAACCGGAAAAACTGAGCTGCACGTTGTCGCAGGAAATCTTACAGGGATAAGATATCGAGATGAGATACTGCACCCTATTGTCAGGTTGTATGCAGGTGCTATCGGTGATGACTTTATTTTAATGGACGACAATGCTAGACCTCACAGGGCTCGCGTCGTAACAGACTACCTGGAAAATGAAACAATTGAGCGAATGGACTGGCCCAGTCTTTCACTTGAATTGAATCCCATAGAACATGCTTGGGACTTTACTACAGCAAGCCATTTCAGCGCGCTCAGTACTCCCTAGGAACCGTGAGGAGCTTTCTGCAGCACTCGTCGAGGAATGGGCTAGATTGCCGCAAATCTTCTTTCGGAGACTTATCTGCAGTATGCAGAGGCGTTGTCGTGCCGCCGGGGTGGCCATACAGCATATTGAACACATCAAAACACTGCGCAAACGGTTACCTCTGAATTTACCATCCTTTACCAAGGCTGTTTTTCATTCTGTTTTGGGGGTTGTGTGACAATTAATCCCAATGCACGTTAACGCTTCATTGATTTTTGTTAAACACGATAAAATTGTTTGTTTAGTTGTTAAAGATTGATATTATATAGATATAATTTAATATATTGTAATTTGTTGTAAATGAAATAATTTATAAATCATGATCCTTAACTTATTTTGTCCAGTATATAATTTTCATTCACATCTGATTTTAATAAGATTGATAATATGCCTGTACTGTTAATGATATAATTAGAATCATGTCATTATATATGCTTTGGGTACTTTAAAGTTATTTTAATAATAAATAGTCATGCCAAATTATAAATAAACTCATACAAAATATGTGCAACTTTCAATGTACGTAGTCAATATTTCATTAGTACTTACCTAGTGCTTCTTATTGTCATGTACAATATATATTTCTTCATCACAACCTTATTATCCCACCCTTAGTGCTGAAGTCCATTTAACTGACGATACCTACTTTTTTTAAAAAACACTTTTTTCAATGATGCAGCACTTGTCACATAGGCAGGGATTTCATAGAATGCAATCCATTGTCAAGTTTACATGTTACTATTGTATCTATCACATCTATACACAAACATGTATATCTCTCAGACACAGTAAAGCTTGAACAATCAATTACCTATGGGTAATGTTAAAGCCATATATGGCGTATGTACAATGAAAATTATTGGACTAAAATAATAAGAACTTATTATTTGTATCATTACTTTATGTAAAGATAGAACTTTTCCGTAAATTACAAAAATCTAAATCAATTGCGTTATAAAGATATCACAATTTAATTTGGGTTCTCCGAATTTTCTCCGACTCGGAAGAAAATACAAAAGATTTAAATAAAACATTACAGAGAAGATAAAATCGTATTATTAGATGAAACGAGGTGTTCTCCGTGTTCAGCATTGTATGAAAAGCTTTAATTTAAATGTATCAACTATATTTCTTTACTGAATTTTATATTTTTCAAAAATATATTTTTTTGATAAGTTACGCCATATATGGCTTTAAATACTTCACAAGTTGGATTAAAACCCCTGAAAATATCCAAAACACACAGTATTTACTCCTCAAAGTTGCTTTCTGCTGTGAACTTTTACTTTCATTTTCATCGATTAAAGCAAAAGATTTCCGAAAAGGGAAATAACTCTTGACAAAAATTTGTGTAAATTTAGAGATTTTTACAAACTTTACAATCAATTTATTTTCTTAAAGTAAATATTACCTCTCCAGTTTTTTCAAATGTTCTTCATAATTGTATAAAGTTAAATTCAGAGCATCAGAATATTCCACCAGTGCCTGCGTTTTTCGTGTACATTGTTATGTTCAACCCCCCTTTTTAAGGCAATTTTTTTTATGTTATTTGGCATTTAACGGCAGGTCAAAAATTTTTTTAAAATTTTTTTTTGTATAGAAAATACAAATTACAAATTATTTCAAAGGAAAAATAATAATAATCACCTTTATTTAATTAAATGTACATTAATGGGAAGAAACATCATTTTAGGTATTTACCACCTATGTACAAAAACAGGTAACCTGGTTGCCATGGAAACAAGACCAATTGATCACTTTTATTAATATTTTTGTAAATAGGGCTTATAATGTAATTATTATACAAAGTTTCAGCAAAATCCGTGATTTTCAATTTCCAGCCCATTTTGATGCTTACAGAGAATGACTCATAAAATGTTTTCACACATTTTATCTGTATACAGTGTATTGTGTTCCAGCCTTTTTGACATCATTGATATCTTGTTTTTGCAATGAAAATAGAACACGTAAATTTTATTATCTTGTCATTGGTTGTTTGCAATGTTATTTATTCTTAACACAAGTACTCTAAAATGATATTTAAAAGATGCATGAATTTCTATTTCGTTTTTTTTTTTTTTTTTTGCAGACAAGGTCCATTTAAACTCGGTTGAAATTTCCATGGATAACAATTGCGTCCCATTGTTAGCGGACCTATTTATGTATTCATATGAAGAAGAATTTATTCAAATCTTATGCATGAGATGAAGAAAACACTTGTTGTAGCTCCTTGTTGTAGCCTTAAACTCGACACCTAGAGCATGTAGAGACGAAGTATTATCAATTAACAATAGTTAGTTTCATTCATATATGGACAATATATGTGTGAGCGTGAAATAAAAGATATCACAGAGTCTTTTGCACCTGTTTTATCTGAACAATAAGATGCTTTCTTTGTTTGTTATTACTTTTTGCAATAGCTGCGACCGTTAATTCCAGTAATAACAAAGAAAGACATTTTATTGTTTATATTTATATCTCTGTAAATAATCATTTAAGTAGAATTAAAAAAAATGAATTATTGTATAAATGATGCGAACGTCTTTATACGTTTCATAGATGGAACAGCCACTGATCAAGAAATCTGTACATGTGACATGCAGTGATTAACGCAATGGGTTTTCTTAAGAAATAACGGAGAAAATAGTCAGCGTATGTAAATATATTTGAATTTATTGATTGTATGTTGGTTAACGTCCCATTAGAGAATATTACTCTCATATAGAGATTTCTCCATATACCAGTGAAGGATTTCAAATTTTGACCTTTACTTGACGATTACGGCCCTTGAGCAGTGAGGGATACTTCCGTCATACGGGGCCTCAGTTTTTTGAGGTCCCATGGAACGGATGGCAAATTTTAATCCAAAGTATTAGAATTCACGAACTTCTGAACACGGTACGAGCACTCTGCCGACTGGACTATCCTGGCAGTGTTTCATAGTTTGATATTGTAAGCTCCCCACGGATGGCCATCCTGGAATGGGGGCTATACAAAGTGATATTACACACAATACTTCTCAAGGTCAATCCTTATTTCTTGCTTCATATTTCTCAGTAAGGACAAGGCTTGGTATCAGTTTAATAATTGGTTTATTTATTGATCATTCAACTGGAAATAACAACACGTAAACAAACATCTATATTGGATACATATAGATAATTAATATTCATTTTGGTCCGTAGTGTCACCCGTACTTTCAATGGTAAAAATGGTAATAAAGTTAATTTTGGCATTAAAAAGCTCTAAAAATCTAACATCAGGTGTCCAGTGTGTTGGGAGATAATTTACAGTTGTCTCACCTAGGATTAGGCTACTCCTGCGATGTTGCTTGTGCAACTTATCTGCCAGAGACTGGCGAGGCACTTATATTTATAACCTTCGGAAGTAGTCATGTGATACAAATAAACCAATGAAAAAGCTGAACTGCGCCACTCAACCAATCACAGCGCTGTACGGCGCCGTACAAACAGAGATCTGCCAAACAGTGTCAAACAAGGCTGCCGTACAATGAGGATAATAACTATAAAACGGAATTAAAATGTGAACAGACAAAATAACCAATAAATATGGATTACAAAAGATGTTTTCATCTACTGTAAGTAAGCAATTCATGTGAATTAAACGCGTAATCCATGATAGAAAACTGCAATCGTATAGCAGACGGTATTCTAATAGCCCTGTCATAGTAAAAATATGTAACTACTATTAAATCCCGTTTGAAGTAAAGTCCCTTGATAAATCGTAGTAAAACATATTCAAACATTAATTTTGTGGATATTCACAAGCAAATATAAGATCAGATTGCATAACAAAATACAACTTGCTCAAATACGAAACTATGGCTGATACAAATAAGATGTCGGCGGGATGTAAACAACTTCCATGACTCCAACAATCGTGTGCAATTATGGCTATGTCAAGCGCTTATTTGACTCGTAAATAATCAAGTAAAATACAGTAACATGCAAAGATTCTGAAGGTATGGACATGAATTCATAATATATAGGATTTCCTGTATAAATCCAAACAACAAATGTGTCAAATGTGCTAAAAATAGACTATATCTTCTTCTTCCGGTAAAGTGAAGGGCCGCTGCTGCGGCATATTCTCACTATGTTTAAAAGCGTGTACGTGAGGGGGAGTCCACGCATCTATTTACAATATTAAAAACTGATAAAAACGTGTCCTGCATGATTTATGGTGTTTTATATCCCTGAATCCTGGTCTTAAAGGACTCCAGGGACATGGCCGTGATGGTGTTTTCTGGCAGCTGGTTCCATATCCTGATGGTAGTAGGAAAGAACGATTCCTTGTAGACGTTGGTACGGCAGAATGGGATCCTGTACCGGTGTTGGTGTCCCCTGGTGGCTGCTCCTGTTTGGCTGAATTGTGGGGGCAGGTCTATGGCAACAAGGGAATGGACAACACGGTACATCATAATAGCCTTTGCTTTAATTCTGCGTTGTTGTAGACTTTCCCATTCTAGCCTGTCGATCATCGTTGTGACACTACTGGTGGTGTTGTAGTTATTGGTCACGAACCTAGCTGCCCTTCTCTGCACAGCTTCTAGTTTGTCGATGTTTTTCTTTGTGTGAGGGTCCCAGACAGTGGATGCATATTCTACCTGGGGTCTGACCAATGTCTTGTAACACTTGTCCTTGATGTTGCTGGGACAGGACGAGAGGTTCCTCCTTAAAAAGGCAGTGGTGTTGTTTGCCTTCTTACATACACTATCAATATGATGGTTCCACGATAGGTTGTTGGAGATGTTGACCCCTAGGTACTTGGCCTTGGTGGTAGTGGCTAGCTCCTTCCCATGGATGTAATATGGGGTTATGCGTTGCTTCCGTTTGGTGGTGATACGGATAACCTCGCACTTGTCTGGGTTGAAATGCATTAGCCAGTCTGTTTCCCAATCTTGGAGGTTGTCAAGGTCCGTCTGGAGTTGTCTGGCATCCGCCTCTGTAGTGATGGTCCTATACAGAAGGCAGTCGTCCGCGAATAACCTGGCCTTGGACCTCACTCTGGAGGGTAAATCATTTATGTATGTCAGGAATAGCAGTGGGCCGAGGACTGTTCCTTGGGGCACTCCAGATGTTACCGGTGCGGTTGGTGAAGAATGGCCCTCGACCAATACCTTTTGTGTTCGTCCGGACAAGAAACTCCTGATCCAATTGAGTAGGCTGCCTCGTACCCCGTAGTGGTCTAGTTTGGCTAGCAATCTCTCATGTGGGACCTTGTCAAATGCTTTGGAAAAGTCCAGTAGCACTGCATCGACCTGGGTGTTGTTTTCAATACTCATGGCGAGGTCCTGGATTGTTGTTATTAGTTGGGACTCACAGGATCGCTTCTTCCTGAACCCATGCTGGTAGTCGGTTAGGATACTGTGATGCTCGAAGAAATTCATCAGGTGGCTGTGGATGATGTGCTCTATTACCTTGCAACACACAGAGGTCAGGGACACAGGACGATAGTTTGCAGGCTTGCTCTTATCACCCTTCTTGAATATAGGCGAGACATTAGCGGTTTTCCAGTCCTCAGGTGTTTGACCTTGGTCAATGGATGCCTGGAAAATCTTGGTGAGTGCTGGTGTAACAGGGTGAGCCATCTCTTTCAGAAATCTAGTGGAGATCTCATCCGGTCCAGTCGCCTTATTGGGGTTGAGTCCTTGCAGGAGCTTCAATACGCCCTTCTCTGTTACTCTAATGTCAGGTGCCGATGGGGTGGAACTAGTGCCTAGGGATGGAATATCAGATGTATCCTCTGTGGTGAACACTGACGAAAATTGTTGGTTCAGGAGAGAGGCTTTAGTTTGTGGATCTCCATGAAGGTTTCCGTCAGATCGAAGTGGGGCGATCCCAGCACTGTCACACTTCTTACCCTTAATGAAGGAGTAGAGTTTCTTACTGTTGGAATCCTCCTGCACCATGTCTGATACGTACGAGTTATAGGCACTTTTGCATTCATGTTGGGTTGATTTCTGCAGGCGCCTGTATCTCTGTCGATCCTTATCCTTGCCTGATCTTTTATATGTGTTGTAAGCTCTTCGTTTTCGTCTTGACAGTTGCTTGATCTTTCTGTTACACCATGGCTGGTTAAATCTACTTGAAGTCCACTTGGTTGGTACGTGCTTCCTGATGGTGTTGAGGCAGACTGTCTTGAAGGTGATCCAAAGGTCATTTATGGGGGTGTCATGTGTAGAGCCATCAAGGAGGTATGCCAGGTCGTTGTCAAGGTCTTCTGCCATCTTCGTTGTGTTTGCTTTCCTCCATAAGTGGATGAGGCGTCTGACCGGTTTCTGTCTGGAAGGCACTATGTTTGTGTCGATCATGACCATATCGTGGTCACTAAGGCCCGGGCAAGGTATGCACCTGTTTAATAAGGAGGGGCGATTTGTGATGAAGACATCTAAGGTGTTGGTACCTCTGGTAGGAAAGTCTACCATCTGCTCGCCTCCAATGTCAAACACAGTGTTGATAAAGGTGGTGTTGATACCTGCTGGGTTATGTTGGGTAGAAGTGCTGGAAGACTTCCAGTCGATATCGGGCAGGTTGGCATCGCCTCCAATCCATATGACTGAACCTTGATATTTCCTGGCAAGATTCTTGACAGCTGAGCACAATTCCTCTACGTATTCCATTTTACTGCTTGGTGGCCGGTAAATTGAACCAATGATCAATGGGTCTTTAATGTGTTTGCAGGTGATCGAAGCTGCTGTAAATTCGGTGGTGGTATCTGTATCTACCTGGACCCCAGCAATGTTGGATTTGGCTATGATTGCTACACCTCCATGTGGGTCGCCTAGTCGATCCTTCCTGGCAAGGAACTGGTAATTATCTGGGAGAACTTCCTTTTCCATAATTCCCTCGTGTAACCAGGTCTCTGTGGCGATGATGATGTCAGGATCAGTATCCGATAGTAGATTCCAAAGAGACTCTTTTTTGGCTTTAATGCTTTGGAAGTTGATGACTATGACGCGCAACTTTCTTTTGTCAAAATCGTGCTTGATGGCTCTGTTAGAAGCTTGTGGTGATGACGTGTGTTGGGGTGGTCCAACTGTGTCAGGGTCGAAGTCAGAGGCTATGGAAATATGTGATGAGTGTGACGGCGTGCCACAGCTATTTTCCATGCTGGCAAAATCTATGTCCTCGAAGAGGCTAGTATTGAAATTTGGGAGCCCACATTGGCAACAGTACCAACTTACGTCTGTTTTACTAAAAGCTTCATAAACACAGGTGTTCATGTTAAGACATTTCCTGTGGAACCATAATTCGCAGTTGTTACATGCTATGGAGTGTACATCTTTAGACCATTTACAGGCTTTACCACATATTTGGCATGGAAATTTTGGTGGTCTGGGTCCTGGATTAGGGTGGCAGTCATTAGCATTTAGCATGACAAGACAAAATAAATACAAAAGGGCTGGCCTTTCGAAACACTTTTTAGGTGCCATTTTGAACTGATGTTTCTCTACAGTACTTACTGGGCATGTGAAAATGCTGGCACATATATGAAAATTATGAATATTCACTGACCTCACATTCCCATGATTCTGCTCGTAAAGTTGAAGTGATATAGTTCTAGCTGATATAATAGCTAGGCTAACGATTATGACTATGTTACTCATGTTATTTTCGTTTACATTCACGAAATGAAAGTGAAAGTAGTATTGTTTACTTCCGGTTGTAGATTTTCCATATCATTCACTGAAGGAAAGTTTTGTTTCTGAAAATCAAACATTTATGCATGGTCAACATTTGATCTTGGTACTAAATGGTCTGTTTTCCATCGATGAATACTAAACATCGTTGCAGGTACATTAGTATATCAGAAAAAGTTTTGATAGAGACAAAAGAACCGCCGACTCCCCCGTCACGCATGCGCATTTCACATTGAGTAGATAATCAAAGGACTGAAATGTAATAGAGTAGTTAGTGCATAATAAAATCCACCCAGATAATATTCCCAATACACATTGACACAATTAAATCATAAAAAAATAAACTTATTAATTCTACCCCAGGCCATTGCAATATTTTATTCGATTGATAGAATGTTGTTGTTTATCGTCCGTATAGAGATTTTTTCACTCATTTCGAGACGCCACCACTTGCTGGTAAAAAGCTGCATATGTTAGTTGTCCTATACTCGCCACTTACGGCCATTGAACAGGGAGGGATCTTGGTGTCAGTGCCTATTGCGACATGGGGCCACAGTTAATATGGTCTCACCCAAAGGACCAGTCTACACGTCGCTCAGTGGGACTCAAGCCAACGACATAAAGATCAACTTCTTACTTTGCGACACGATTTTCTTTAAAAAAAAAGTTAATAGTAACCAAACAACAAAGATTTATGGTAAACGTAATGGCTTTTCAACTTTTCAATTGTCTGCTTCCCCTGCTTATGCAGAATAAATCCTTTGGGGTGCAATGTGATTTTATGTCCCTCAATTGATTCGATACACAAGCTAAGGGCATTGTTACAACGCGAAATGTAATAACAACGCGAAATGTAATACATTTTGCGTTATTACATTTTGCGTCGAAATCAACGCAGAATGTAATAACGCAAAATGTAACAAGACATTTTTTAGGATTATTACATTTCGCGTTATTACATTTTGCGTCGAGATCAACGCAATATGTAATAACGCAAAATGTAATAACATGATTTTTGGATTATTACATTTTGCGTTGTTACATTATAAGTCGAGATTAAGCAAACAGCAAGAACGCAAAATGTAATAACACACTCTTTGGTCAGGCAGATTGAGTACAATTATTAATAGAGTAGTAGCCGATGAAGAGGATATTAAACAAAAGGAAAAGACAGATATATGTAATTTCCTACAATTAATGAATTTCATAATATATTGATAAAATAAGCTACATGTGTTTAAAATCAGTTTAATTATTGTATTCAAATTATAGTTGTTGCAAATTAGAAACGCGCGTGAGTAGCAGTGTACTTTTACTTTTTTTAAATAGAAAATGCAATGAATCTAAAAGAAAACCTATTTATTTGTACTGGCAGGTGTAAATATATATCTGATGGGTTTATTGACCATTGTGATACCATTCTGATCTATGCAAATCACCTGCATTGCAGACAAGCAAAAACACCACCTCTCTCTCTCTTTATCCAATATAAATTTGGCTGTTTCGTAATACAATGATAGATATGCTTAGTAAACACTCCACCCTATCCCTGCCCTTCCTCGCTTGACACACACATACATTTCTTTGTTAACCGATGTACACATGCAAAACATGCATATCAAGAGCTAATAATGAACTTATGGTCAACTCTTTGGTAATTAAATAAATTGTGTTATTGGTTAGAAATTTAATAAGACTATCAATAATATACCAATTAAGTTAAATTAAAGCTTTATAATTTAGCATAGTGTATTCAATATTACTAAAGTTAGAGTCAGAAAAACGATACATTTTGATGTATTTATGTCCGTAAAAGGCCTAGCGTTGTTCTCATTGTTTTAGTTCTAAATATTTTGTACAGCGTTTTTCCCATGTTGGTTATATGTATATTTTGAATCAATTTTATGATCCTTTTTGTTAAACGCAATCAAAAAAAATTATATTTTGTTTTATTACATATTGTTGTATTACATTTTGCGTTGTCTTCAGTGCAAAAATAAAATAACGCAAAATGTAACAACGAAAAAGCACGTTATTACATTTTGCGTTGATCTCGATGCTAAATGTAATAATCTAAAAGTCGTGTTATTACATTTCGCGTTATTACATTTTGCGTTGATCTCGACGCAAAATGTAATAACGCAAAATGTAATAATCCAGGTTTATTACATTTGGCGTTGTTATTACATTTCGCGTTGTAACAGGGCATATTGCATAAACAATTTCAAAACAAAGTTAGTTTTTGACAAACAAGTATATGACACAAGAATACATAAACAGTTTCATTTAAAGTCATCATTTCGTTGGTTGTATGGTCGATACAACGACGATGTCAGCAAATACAATTTGCAAAAGTCAAATACAGAATAGCATTTTTCATACTTATCTTAAGACCATTTTTACAAACTGAATTGTCGACAGATTTTCACTATCAAAACAAGGAGCATGGTCACACAGTAAAACATAACATCACACCGTCACTAAGCAGAAAGCTTTGTTACAACGCACTTTGAAAAATTACGCACTTTGAAAAAATTTTTCAAAGTGCGTTAAAGTTTGGGACCAAGCTAACGCACTTTGAAAAAAATAATTTTTTTTCAAAGTGCGTTAATATCCACCATATTAACGCACTTTGAAAAAAATGTAAAGATTGATCAATATTTCTTCAAATAATCGGTATGATAAATAACAGATCCTGGTTTGATAACTGTTTTATGAAAAAGTCACTGTAGGACCTGAGATATTGACGTTTTAAATATTTGAGGTTTTGATACCAGGCACGTAGCATCGTTTTTGAAAGTGGGGTGGGGGGGCAATCAGAGAAATTTTTTTTTACTTAACTGAAAAAGTTGACAAGCAAGAAAAAAAAAAAAAAAAAACGAAAATTAAATGTTGCTCAAACTCGAAAATTCTATTTCGTGGGGGGGGGGCAACTTTTTCGAAGCCAACTTACTATCACTTCCAATTTTTTCCCTACAATCCTTCACATCACTATACTATGGTATGAAGTGGGGGGGGGGGGGCAACCACCCTTTCAATAAACATTTACTATAGTAAAGGTAATGTTGGGGAAAAAGCGGGGGGCCAGCCCCCCCCCCCCCCCCCCCCCCCCGGTTGCTACGTCCCTGGATACAATAAAAGGGAAATGGGTCTTGAAGAGTGACCATTGTTTAAGATCATTAATTCTTTTTTTATTCTAGTCTTTCATAAGTAGATGTAAAGGTGTATAGGGGGCACTAACAGAGGACAGCTTCAAGCAACTTAGCAGTTTAATATCATAATAAAAGGGGGCAATTTGATTGTTCAAAACTATGAAAATTCTTTCTCTCTTATACGTTTTACTGTACTTAAAAATTTCTTGTTTTCATCTGTTTTTATTAACTCATTTATTATTGAAAGTTTTCAACGTCATACCAGTTAGGTAAATACATAATTATATGAATGCTTTGAGTACATCATAGACATCGAGACTGGGCGAAGGACCAGGGGAGGGGATGGGGGGCTAAGCCCCCCACTTATTTTGGAAAGGTATATACATCGTTTAAGCATTGAAAATGCAGCGTACCCTTTTTAGCTTAATTCAAAGTGCGTTAAGTGTCTCCGTGGTAAAATATATTGATGTAGACTCTTAACGCACTTTGAAAATTTTTTTCAAAGTGCGTTGAGTTGGTCCCAAATTTAACGCACTTTGAAATTTTTTTTCAAAGTGCGTTGATTTTGTCCCAATTTTAACGCACTTTGAAAAATTTTTTCAAAGTGCGTAATTTTTTCAAAGTGCGTTGCCACAAAGCTTGGAGAGTCGCAGGGGTATTAATTAAAACACCAAACTGTTGGTTGACCTGTCAGAAAAATTGCTCTTAGGTGGGTGATAGAATCAAAAATGAAAAACAAATAAGAAGAAGCAATATATGTAAACTTGTTAAAAAATATTTACTGAAACAATATGAAATTTACGGCAAGACATTACAGCAAGACTTGGGAACAAGACTTACAACAACCAATGTTCTGTTTGCCAAAATTCCACAAGTTATTACTGATTATGTTTGATTGACTTTATAACAAATAGCAAATGTAATATATATATATTTTTTGGGTAGTTCACAATGTCTTAAAGAAACATTTACTAGTAAACATAAAAATTGGTACTCAATATCAAACCTATGTTTTGAAAGAAGAGTGTAAACGACAGTTTGTAAGAATATCTAAACAATTATTTAAAAAATCAAAAATTGTAGCTTTCTACCTTTGACTGAAATTAAAACAGATAATGAAACTTGAATTAATTACCTTAAATCCTCAAAACAAATTAACAATGAGATACACTTGACAAAAACAGGAAAGGCCTGAGAAGAGCAAAGATTTGCAAGACTACAAAGAAAGTTTTATGTGCAATTTTCCTAAATATAAGTGATCTTGTTCAAATTTTTATTTGGGGAGGTAGGTCAATTTCTAGTGGAGTCTAGAAAGCAAAATTTATGACAAAAATCGAAAGGTTTATAAATTAAATTATATAAATAAAGAGGAAATTAAGGACCCAAATACAGGAACTAACTACATTAAATTTCTTCATGACATCGTCCAAACCCACATGCCCGAACGAATAAAAGAGTTTGAGGATAAATAGAACGTTATTGTTTTGTCACAACAACAAAATTTGCAGGATCTTTCATCCTTTGACTTGTTTGATTTTCCAAACTTGAAAAACACCTGTAAGAAAGATGAAACAAGTCCAGGAAATCATAGGATATGTTATATTCCAGTAAGGAAGGGCCATGCTCTAACATGTGTTCTAATACAATCAGAAATTAGATTATTATGTTTCGGGAATAAATTTTAATTAAGATATAATATTTAAGTGAAATCATTAAAACCAAAATCATTGAAAAGCATTTTTGTGTTTCTTTGCTAGCACCGAGGACATTTTTACTTGAACAGCCTTCATAAGAGCACTTTAATACATAATAGTACATGCATATTTTGACGTAGGCCCTTTATGGAAAAATTGTGGTTATTAATTAGTATTTGTATGCAGTACTCCTTCAAGTACATCCTTACGCTTCAAGTCAAAAGAATCTCGTCGTGAACCTCTAGCATGCTGGAGTAATGTTTGCAGGTACTCGTACACTAAGAACCCGAATCCTTCGATACACAAATTAATGTCTCCTCGTATATTGTATTCCCTTGTTAAAATTCTGGTAAGTTTATTCAAATATAAAAAAATCTTGACGATAATGAACGTACGTACATATTGTACTGCACATGAAACACTTTGTAAGGAAAAAGTTGGGACATGAGAGAGTTCAATGCACGACAAAACATGCTACAATGTAAGCATGTTGGGATTTCCTTTTATTTTAAACCAAATACAGCATCAGATGCGTAAAAAAAGAGAAAAACTATAAGGAACATGTATAAATTCTTATTTTATGATATGAGCGATATACATGTACTAGTATTTGCATTATATGTAAGACTTCTGTGTAGATATGTGTCGTTTAAGATTCGGATGTAAAATTGGTTGAGGATATATCTTTTAAAGTATTCGGGATTTCATAAAAATACCAGGATTTTATATTTGAAGTAAAAAATATATTTTCTGATCAGTTTCAAATGAGAAACTACTTGACCATGTATAATGATATAACAGATTGTGCATTAAATATAGAATTAATCAAAAATAAAATAAAAACGGTTGTGCGCATATCGGCAGGTAAGTTCTTAGTCATATTATTTCCATAAACATTTCAGTAGTGATTCGGAACTCTTGGAACTATGGATTAATCACGAATCCAGAAAATGTTGTTCGGCCATATACATCGTTACTGTACATGGACCCTTGACCATCATACTTAGAAAGAATCTTTACTTCATCTCCAGCTGTCAGATTCAAAATCACAAATCCGGTAGCAGTACCTTGATTACTTTTCATCTCTGTATCTGCAGCGATGGAGCCTTTTATAATACCATTTTTTTCTAAAAGTGCTCCCATCTCGCCATATTGTCCAGATTCCCCGAAAAGGTGTCTACCGGCTGCATGCAATGTCCAAGAAAAGGCAAAGACACTGAAAGTTGGGGCGATGAATGCTCCAGTACTTTCATTATATCCATTTCCAATATTTGTAATAACAGTATCATAGATGAATCTTTGACCTTTCGGTAAAGACTTGAAATCGGCGGAATAATACGCATAAAAAGGACATTGTGTTTTCTGACCAAGACTTTGTGTTTTCCCTGAGGAAACTGAAATAAGAAAAAAAAAATTCATAAAAGGCAATTGACGAATTGTACGACTATATTGTATTAGTAACAAGCCATTTGTACCTACCTTTTCTTTCGTTCCATATCGTCTTAAGAAAAGTTAATCGATTTTTAAGCTCTTGGTTATCTCTTATAAATTCATTACGTTGTTCCAGCATAAGATTGCGCAAGTCTTCCAATTTCTATAAAAAGTCAACTCCTGGTCTACACTCGGCCACAATCCTAATCATGTAGTCGTTGTGCGTTTGTGGACCAAAGGGATGATACAAAAATAAGTGCTACCACTACTAAAGAAGAACTCATGGTCTAGCTTTGTAATATTTCCTTGTTATTTAATCCTAACAACTGATTATTTTACGTTTGATGCGAAAGGTTACAGTGTATATTCATGTTTCATTGTTCTATTTTTTTTTTTATATGTGTATATAAATAACACATCTTGCAAATTTAAGTGGTATTTAAGAGCGTCCCTTTTGCTGTTGTCCTGAATTACACCATTTTTGTTTGCTGTGCAGATTGAGACTACATTAGCAATTTACTTATACAATTCATGGACCCTTTCCAACAAAAGGTCTTACACAGCTGGACAACAATGTGAGTCTCTGATAAATGATAAATAATGTTGGCTTTAATAATTGATTTATTTAAGTCTTATAATAAGTTTTAACAGATGAAAAATATTCAATAAATTTTATTTTTAATGATATGAACTTAAAAGAAATGTTTGAAGAACTATAAAATGACAATGGAACATCCATATATTTTTATCAATAGATAAATTTCTTGCAGTTGCTTTATTTTTGATTCATTATATACATTATTTCCCGATTGTACAAAGAGCACATGATGACCGGTGTCGCATAATATTTGGTCCGCCTCGTTTAAAGGTCCGGCCGGACCTAATACGATAACATATTTGGTCCGCCTTTTATAAGAAAAGGTCCGGCCCGTATAAGAAAAGGTCCCCCTGCGTTTTAAGGTCCGGGTGGTGCAAATTGTTTTAATCTTGACTTTATCATATGAAATTAAGGCTATTTTGTTTATACTATATGATGAAAGAAGGATTAACCCTGATGTGCTTTATTTTTTGCACAACATACATGTATCTCTAGACAAGAATCTACTCGTATAGTGTGCTTTAAGCAGTGCCATTTAGGGCCATGATTTCTTTAAAAATCATGCCACAATTATTTTGCAAGTGTTTGTTTTTCCTTAGAATTTGCTTTTTGTAAATTAGTGCGATTAAAGGTGTGAAATCTGTCGGTGTGTATAGCTAATAAAACAATGGATGTGTGACGTATTTGTTTACCTGACAGGTACCCACAGGTAGAGCCCGCGGCAGATGGCGCTGTCACTGAATGGTCGGTGAACCTAATGGTCATGTGTTACATGTAGATTTACATATAAATAGATCTGATTTTTTTAATAATAAATTATGCCAAGGAATATTCAGGCGTACACTTCAAAACTGCGACATTTATGATAATTATAACCATACAATGTCATGTATAATCTTTAATATTTGAATATTTAAAGATAAATATGACGTATCTGAGCTAAAAATTTAAAAAACAAGATTAAGCGTAGATTTACATGAGATTTGATGTTTAAAATATTCACCGATATTGAACTTAAATATCCCCACGTTTCTATTAGTTAAATTCAAACTAATTGAATTAAAACTGTGTCTGATATTTAAATTCCAAGTCGATAAGAATAGGCCATTGTTTTAATTCTCGGATATCTATGAAACGCGATTGATTTAAATTGTTTGATTTTCATTAAATGTTTCAGTCTGCATTCCATTTTGGATTTTTTTTTTTTTTTAAATTTTAAATTTAAAATTTTTTATTTCCGACATTTTTTAAAGCTTTCATTACCGACATTCTAAAGTTGTCATCCTCATTTTTCAGGAAGTGCTTTCCGGTAATGAAAAATTTTTAAGAATAAATTATAGACTGTTTAGTAAATCAATGTTCGGCGCAGTTTTTGACATTTAATTTAGTGAACATTAAATGCGATGAAAAAATTGCATGCTCATTAAACTCTGTTAACTAGACTTAGTGCTTCATGTACAGATGTATATACATGTTTACAGAACTTTTATATCAAGAGTATTGTGTACCGGGTATAATAAATTCTTTCAAAATTCCATTTCTACATACATGTACCTGGTAAACATTAAATGCCGGAGAGGTACCTTGCAAAAATTCCGGAAATGAAACGAAATAAATGTCGGAAAGAAAAGACAAATTGTCGGAAATGAAATAAAGAAATGGCGGAAATTCCATGACGATTTCCGGAAATGAAATGCAGCGGTCCTATCTTTTCAGTGATATATAAAGTACCAAAACAAATAGAAAGATTTTTTTCATATTTTCTGTCTGAACTTATAAAAAAAAAACGCCTTATATGACTTTAAAGTTTTTAAACACAGTATAATTTAAGGTCCGCCCTCTGTATTTCATACATCTTCATGTCATAAAGTGAAATTTTTGGACAGGTTTATTTTCGTAGCTTAAAAAACTAGAGAAAGAGACAGGGCGGACCTTAAAACGCAGTTATCAGAAAAGGTCCGCCCTTTGTATTTCAGATATTTTTAAGTTGTAAAATGAAATTTTTGGACAGGTTTATTTTCGTAGCTTAAAAAACTAAAGAGACAGGGCGGACCTTAAAACGCAGTTATCAGAAAAGGTCCGCCCTCTGTATTTCAGATATTTTTATGTTATAAAGGGAAATTTTTGGACAGGGTTTATTTTCGTAGCTTGAAAACTAGAAAAATAGACAGGGCGGACCTTAAAACGCAGTTATCAGAAAAGGTCCGCCCTCTGTATTTCAGATATGTTTATGTTACAAAAATGTTGGACAGGTTTTTTATCGTAGCTTAAAAAACTAAAGAGACAGGGTGACCTTAAAACGCAGTTATCAGAAAAGGTCCGCCCTCTGTATTTCAGATATATTCATGTCATAAAGAGAAGTTTTTGGACAGGGTTTATTTTCGAAGCTTGAAAACTAGAAAAATAGACAGGGCGGACCTTAAAACGCAGTTATCAGAAAAGGTCCGCCCTCTGTATTTCAGATATTTTTATGTTATAAAGGGAAATTTTTAGACAGGGTTTATTTTCGTAGCTTGAAAACTAGAAAAATAGACAGGGCGGACCTTAAAACGCAGTTATCAGAAAAGGTCCGCCCTCTGTATTTCAGATATTTTTTATGTTATAAAGGGAAATTTTTGGACAGGGTTTATTTTCGTAGCTCGAAATCTAAAGAAAGGGACAGCTAGGGCGGACCTTAAAACGCAGTTATTAGAAAAGGTCCGCCCTCTTTATTGCATCTCGATTTACTATTAATAGAAAATCACAAAAGTCGGCTGACCCCTACCACAGTGTATGGTTTTGTTCTTTATATTTCGTGAATTTCATCGTAAAAAATTGTTGAATCGTATGGTTTAGATATCATTTAATGATTGATCAATTAATGATTTGAGATGAAAAATTTGCTAACTTTGTTTATTATTTCACATTTTACCAGGGCTCATAAGTGCATTCGTTCTTTTCTGAAATTGTGTCTTTAAACTCAAGCTCTTTATATGTACAATATCGGTATACTTTAAAACTTGAAACTTTTTTGACAGGTATCTGTGTGATTTTACTACACTCCATTACCCCCCCCCCCCCCCCCCCCCCAAAAAAAAAATAATAATAATAAAACATTTAGGAGGGGGTATAAAATGTTCGGATTTTATTGAAACTGAGAGACATAAGTATATATAATATATCATAAATGTACGTGCACAGAGATTTTATATGAGCAACATGTATATTAAATATGAAAAATAAAGGCATTTATAAATCCAGCAATTTATCGACTTAATTTGGTTTGATTTCGCCAATTAATGCACATTTACCTTGTCCCGGAGTAATATTTAGTAGGCTGCATTTCATTTCCGGAATTTTCTGGTCTTTTCATTTCCGACATTTTTAAGTTTTTACATTTTAAAAGTTTTCACATTTGTCAAATTCATGTCAGTACTTTTTCGTCAATGAAAAAAGAAGTCATACATCCGTTATAAAAATAAAATATTTTAGATAATTTATTCAAATAAAAGACTTTGCTCTTAGCTGTCAAAGAAACTTAATTGATTTTGCCCTGGAACAGATGTAGGTAAATGTATTGTGAATGTGAAGTTTCATTTATATGTAACTGTTTCCATACTTATTAACCAGTCTTAATATTGTTTACAGAGTGTATGTAATGATTAGAAAAAACGTGATTTGAAATAGATAATACTATACAATGCATATATACACTACCCTGTTAAAATTCTATTTCCATCTTTGTTATATATATATATGGTAAACTTAAATTGCCGTAAAGGTATCCTAAAAAAATCCGAAAATGTGAAAAAAAGAAATAGATTACATCGGAAATGAAAATAAAATTGTCGGATTCCGAAAAAAAATAACAAAAATTGTCGGAAAATGCAATGTTAAATTCAGAAAATGAAATGCAGAGATCTAGTAGATATAAAAAATTAGCCTTTGAATAGGTAAGAAACATGGTACTTTAGGTTTTCTCAAACGAATTAGGCTAACCCCCAACTGCCCAATCCGTAAGCATGTTGTTTTTACAATTAGGGGTGTAGGGTAATACATGTACACCGTGACATACGCCCCTGTCACAGCTAGTGACCCTCCAGTTATTTACAACAATATTAAACGTTAAGACTGACAGATTTCTTTTCTTAATACTATAAAGATATATATTTTGAAAGATGTGAACTTTAGTTTTTGTGAGTGGATTAGTCAAATGTTTATCATGTTAATAGGAAAGAGACTGTAACTAAAGGATTCGTGTTGGACTTACGAACATTTATCTGTTCATTCAATACTGATTTTAAATCTGCCAGTAAACAAGGCGGTGAAGGTAAATGTATGTTCATTTGTATTCTTAATAGATTTTTTAATGATAATGTTGACATTAGTATATTAATTTAAACGACAAAAGAAGCATGCCCCATCTTCCCGATCATGTCCCATCTTCCCGACAGGAAACCCGATCAATAAATCTATACATTCCTTTATTTATGTACATGTATTAATTTCAATTTCTTACTTATTGTTTACTACATTTTCTTGGAGGAAACACTAGCTATTAATACGACTATATATCCTTAATTAATTTTAAAAAGAATAGTTTTTTAATCAATATCGAACGAACCACATGCATACAATTTGTATAAAAGGCTGAGGGTGGACCTTTTCTTATAGAGCCAGGCGGACCAAATATGTTATCGTATTAGGTCCGGCCGGACCTTTAAACGAGGCGGACCAAATATTATGCGACACCGGTCGACAGGAGATGCTCACTCCTCCATAGCACTTTTACCACCTCAGTTAAGAAGGTCCATGTTTGCTCTACTCCTGATTCGTATTGTTGAATGAACTTTTGAGCTTGAATAGAGTTCATTATCTGCATTATCAGCATATTTCATTATAGACGTAATAGTTAGGTGTGAAATCACGTATACAAAGCAATCGCTTATTATGATCTTCAAATGGAGAAACTTAAGTGGCATGGAGATCAGCTAAGGGGCACTTCTAGTAGTATTCCAAATATGACCAACATTTCATTAATTTAAAACAAAGTGGTATTATAATATTCACGAGTTTCAAGTTAAACTTAGAAAATAGACAACATATTCGAAATTCGTTACTTAAGAAAAAGGACAATACGTCTTTAGTTGGTTAACTTGGGATTACCTTGAATCCGTACACATGTAGTAATGCAAAATAATGAACCATTGGAGAGCTGGAAGTCTTGACTTGCATATTATCTAGCATTAAGTATATGACTAAGCTTCTGGTTCACTTATGGCAAAACCAATGTGATGCGTAATTAGAATGATATTTTAAGGAGCCTAAGTGCAGGGTCATTATAGAAAGACCATCTCTTTGTCAACCAACTTAAAAATATTCTGCATGCAATTAACAGTTGAATATAGTTATCTATTTAATTCGTCTCCATATGAAAAATTCTCGAGAGGGACGTAAAGCAACATACAATCAATCAATCAATCTTGTGCTTCTACCCAATATAAAATTGGACGGGAAATTTAAAACGCATTTTGTGGCACTTTTGACTTTTTTGTCGGTTGATCTATTCCTGTTTCTTCTTTTTAAAAAAATTTCTGCTGGGTGTAACATTCAAATCATTATTTACTAGTAGTCTGAAAATATGAATACATATATTTTTGAACGTTTGGATATTCATTTTGGTTTTCCTTGCAAACAATTCGCCTGTGTGGAGCAGTGGTTAGAGCGTCTCAAATAAATCGCGAAGTCAGGAGTTGATCCTTACGTCGCGGGTTCAAATCCCACTGTGAACACCTGTCCAGTCGCAGTAGGTGCTGGCACGAAAAAGATCCCTCCCTGCTCAATGACCCTAAGTGCTGAGTATAGGAAAAAATTTGCAACTCTCAAACGGCATGTGGTAGCATCTCCATATATATGTATGAAAAATTCTCGAAAGAAACGTTAAACAATATACAATCAATCCTTGCAAAAAATGATACAAGATGAGTAGTGTAGAATGCGTCTAGCATCTTTAATTTTTCTCATTTATTGTTTAGGGATTGTTCTTTTTTTGTGGCAAGCGACTATATAAAAATTCCCAAATTGCTTCTAACCTTGAAGGCTGTAAATTACCTATTGTAAAAAGTTTGAATCCGCTCCAAAGTCAGGATGGAAACGTCTTAGAGTTTTATTGAATTTAAAAAGTCTCAACAATGTATACTGTATACAGGGTTATTTTCTCCGATTTTATTTTAGCGCTTTCACATTTGGAAACAACTTTACCCCGTTTTAAGTTCACCCAGAAAGATTTTTGTTTCAAAGATATTATACTATTTACTTTAAATTTGCCAATACGGAGGCGAATGGGTCGAAAATAAAATGGGGCGAAAAATCCCCCTGTATACAGTAGATATAAACTCCTTATGCAGGTGATGAGGGTGCATAGCTGCATGAGTAAGGGAAGTTGACGATTGAAAAGTTTAAGTCATCACAATAATCATAGAATTTCGTCGTTATAAAACCATTAATGTCTTTCACTACAAATTAGTTTAAGTATTTTAAAGTGGTTGTGAAAATAATCAAATATTTTGGTCTGATAAAAAATTTTAAAGTCAGAGATATACACACATTGACAGATTATGCACTTTGTAGTATTATTACTAATACAAAAATCTAGCCCTTATTAGCCATGAGTACTAAACTTGGTATTATTTGGCAAAAAAATGATATCGAATTTATTTCACATTTGTTCATAAAGTTTAATCTACATCCATGTTTCAGTCTCTGGTATGTTTGTCTGTTAGTATTACTATACACACACTTTGACTTTAAATTGTAGTTTGGCGCAGAATAAGTCAAATACCCACATTTTGAGATATAGCTTTTGATGCTGATAGAAAGAAATATTAAGCATCAATTGTATTGCATTTAATATGAAAGCTTAAAAATTATTCAAAAATTTTAATACACGAATTAAGGCAAAACCTTGAGTAAACTTTCTACTACATGGTGAGTATCTACATATATATACATTCCTCTCACAAATACCGCATGGGCAAAAAAAATCTTCACTGCGGCAGGGAAATCTGTAAATCTAATAGATGTAGATTAGGGGACACAGTATTTGAAAATTGATCTACATGCATTGCATCATTTTTTATGAACCATCATAATCATTAGTGAAATATTTTGAAAACTTGCTCGAAACGAATTATTAATTGTTGTTATTATGTTTCAATTTTATTATCATTCCTCATCAGTTATTGATCATTTATGCTTAAATAAAAAGAGTTTACAATAGGTAATCCCAAGCCTGGCAAGATGTAAGATATCAAAGGAAATCGTCATGATTTTCTGGATAATAATGACGTGGTAAAAGTGCAAGGTGAATAAAAAACTTGAAAGTTGTTAAACTATTAAAAAATCTTTTGACTAAAATTTTCACTACATTTTGCACCAGCATATCCTACTCTTCAGTAATCATGGTAATTATCACGTGACGTTTACTTTAGCATTTACAAATTTACAGATTTCCCTGCCGCAGTGAAAATTTTAGCAGACTTATTTTTATATTCATATGAAGCAGAATTTTTGCAAAATCTTATGCGTGAAAAGAAGAGAACACTTGCTGTGGCCTTTAACTCGACATTTAGATATATCGACGACGTACTGTCAAATAATAATGATAATTTCCATTCCTACGTCGATACGATATATCCTGGTGAGCTTGAGATAAAAGATACCACAGAGTCCGATATTGTGCTTCATACCTGGATATTTTACTTGAAAAAGACACTAATGGTAATCTAACAACCAAGCTATATGACAAACGTGATGACTTTATGTTTTCTATCGTCAACTTCCCTTACAATATACCTTCATCACCTGCATACGGAGTATATATATCTCAGTTGATTCGATACGCAAGAGCGTGCTCTACGTATAAACAATTTCTTAAACGAGGTAAATTATTGACAAGCAAGTTGATGAAACAAGAATATCAACAGTCTTGTTTAAAGTCATCATTTCGTAAGTTCTATGGTCGATACAATGACCTTGTCAACAAATACAATTTATCATTGAGTCATATGCTGACTGACGTTTTTCATACCAATTGTTAGTCCATTATTTATACACTGAACTGACGACGGATTTTTTCCGTTATTTTCTGATCATGACAACGAGCACACGGCGGGTGTGACCGGTCGGCAGGGGATGCTCACTCCTCCATGGCACCTGATCCCACCTCTGATGTTTCAGAGGTCCGTGTTTGCTCTGATCCTATTTTGTATATGATTTATGGACTTTCTTATTGAATACTGTTCGTTATCTCCATATCCTTCTTTAGTGATAACTATGCATGACACTTTGATTTACTTGTGATTACTTTGTCATTTTGATTTACTAAAGAGATAACTATGAAAAATTTAATGATTATAGTAATCAATTTGAAAACTTTGATTAACAATAGTAATAACTATGACACTATAGTGATCACTTTGAAAATTTTACTTTCGTGCTAAATTTAACACTTTAGTGATCACTTTGAAAACTTTGATTAACTATAATAATGATCACTTTGACACTTTGATCTACTAAAGAAGTGAACTATGGTAAATTAGAGTATTTTTTGCTAGAGGATGGCCTTAAACATTTTCATTTTGATGATAATTAATTCTTATCTTTTTATTTATCATTGACTTGATTACATCGATGAATTAATTTGCTGAGCAAATGCACTCAAATTTCTATATATTTTTTATTATCATTCAATTTGCTTTTAAGACAGCCTGAAATAAAAATAATCACTATTTAATATAGCTTTGCGTGTCTTGTGCTTTCCTTGCATGGATACTATTAAAATTATGAATTCAAATGCTTTTTCAAATGCTAAATTTTGTTTGTGGCCGAGGTGATGCTTTGCGTCATTTTTACTTGTTGAACAGTAAGGATAAACACGTACTGAAAACTTAGGAATATAATTACTTTCGGAAAAAAATAGCACATATTTCATTAAATCTTTCCTTTTATTTTATAGGTATTAACTCGTTTATACACCTACTTAACCAGTGTCTCTGTTTTTATTGCTGTTTTTCTGTCTTCCGAATTGTTGCCTTGTTCGAAAGGTACAACTGATGAGGGATTTTTTTTCATAATTAGAAGTAGTGTTATGAGTGGACTCTGTCATGGCAATCAAAGAAGCGGGGATAAATAAAGCTCCGGCAGCACATTCCAAATACCAGCCAATCCCAAGCACAATTAAACTTATCTAAAGGATATGCGCGATTTCGATCAAAGGCGAGAAAATTTGCCGTTTTCGTGTACTGGTATTTGTACAGCAATGCACCACTAGTTACTTCCAATGCTGAAAAAAAATTAAACACTTTTTAAAGGGTAATGTTTTTCTCTCATGCAGACAATAATGAGTTTTTCACATCAAAAAGTGGATATCAGTCTATGTTATACTGAACAATTTGATGTACTTTATTGATGGTTTCAATTTAAGCAAAGTCTTTACCCATGATATTTCAGAAAAAAAGATCAAGATAATATTTTTTTCCTTACCTTAACATAAATAAGCGCTCAATGAAATCCCGCTATTTTTTTTCTTTTTTTTGGGGGGGGGGGGGGGGGGGAGGGATGTTAGGGTAGGGACTTAAAATTCACTGGTACTTGGGCCTTGGTTGATAAATAAGTATGTTCCTGGCTTTACTACAGAATTTTATAAAGTTTTTTGGAACAAATTGGACATTTTGTGGTTAGGTCCTTAAATTTTGGATACAGTATGGGTGAATTTTCGGTAACACAGAAACAAGGTATTATCACCTGTATTCCAAAGGAGGGTAAAAGTAAATTTTTCTTGAAAAATTGGAGACCAATAACTCTTTTAAATGTAGCTTATAAAATAGGTTCTGGATGTATTGCTCAAAGAATAAAAACTGTTCTTGATACAATAATTAGTTCTGATCAAACAGGCTTTATACCGGGTAGATATATTGGTGAGAATACAAGATTAATATATGATTTAATGCAATACACAGAGGAACATGACATCCCTGGCGTTTTACTGTTGATCGATTTTGAGAAAGCATTTGACACATAGTGTCCTGGAAATTCATACATAAATGTCTAGATTTTTTCAATTTTGGTCCATCTATTCATTCGTGGATATATACTTTTCAAAGCAATATAGAATCATCTGTTACACAAGCAGGACACCTCTCAGATTTTTTTAAACCTAGCCGAGGCTGTCGCCAAGGTGACCCAATTTCTTCGTATTTGTTTTTATTATGTGCAGAGTTTCTTGCTCTCAAAATAAAAAGTAACAAAAATATAAAAGGTATTGAAATTAACGAAATAGAATATCTAATGTCTCATTATGCTGATGATACTGCAGTAATACTAGATGGGTCTGAAAAATCCCTGAGAGCCACTATTGAGGAATTGAATCATTTTAACACACTCTCTGGGCTAAAAATCAATCTATCAAAAACACAATTAGTTTGGATAGGTAGCAAGAAATACTCAAATGAAAAATTATGTAATGAAATGAATTTTCATTGGACAACCAGCTTTAAAATATTAGGCATTCATTTTGATGTTGACCTGACAAATATTCCCAAACTTAATTATGACAAAAAGCTGGTAAAAATCAAAAGTATTATTACTCAGTGGAACAAAAGGCATACCACTCCTATTGGCAGGGTTACGCTGATAAAATCTCTACTTATCTCACAAATGAACCATCTTTTTATCTCTCTACCAACACCGTCAAGCAAATTCATAAAAGATTTGAACAATATTTTGTTTAATTTCCTTTGGAAATCTAAGGTGGATAAAATTAAAAGAAAACAAATTACTCAAGACTATCCAAATGGAGGCCTAAAAATGATTGAAATAAATAACTATATCAAAGGTCTGAAATCATCATGGATTAAAAGATTACTGTTCAGTCAAAATCCAAAATGGAAAACTTTATTAAATGAAACTGTCAATTTTGACAAAATCTTCAAAACTGGATCAGATTACATTAAAGATATTTTGCACCTTATAAGAAATCCTTTTTGGAAAGATACATTAATTGCTTTTCGAGATATTCAAGATAAAATGAAGATAAAATCATGGCAAGAATTTATAGCTCAACCAATATGGTTTAATAAAAAAATTAAAATTGGAAAAAAGTCCATTTTCTATATTGAATGGTATAATAAGAATATTATATATATTAATGATTTGCTTGATGAGCATGGAGCATTTTTGAGTTTACGTGATCTCCAGAATAAGTTCAACATTAAAACTAATTTTCTTACATACTATGGTATACAAAATTCTATTACAACCAGTATCAAAAGTGAGGATATTGTCAAAGAAAACAATAACCCTAGACCAATTATACCATTTTACATAAGATTATTTTGTTCATCCAAAAAAGGTACCAAAAATATGTATGACACACTAAATACAAAAGAAAATGTCACATCTTTTTACAAATCAAAATGGGGAAAATATTTCACTCTATCTAAGTTACAATAGAAAGCAATTTTTCACTTACCTTTTATCAGTACTAAAAGTACAAAACTACAATGGTTACAATATAGAATTAACCATCAAATCTTAACTACTAATGTATTCATGTTTAAAGTGGGGATGAAAGATAGTAAAATGTGTAATTTCTGTAATTCAGCTGAAGAAACAATTTATCATATACTGTGGGAATGTCCCCTTGTTCAAGATCTCATGAATCTATTTTTTGAATTTTGTCAAACAAGGGATATTGTTATTCCAAGAGATCCTTGTTCTTTTATTTTGGGATTAGATCTTGACTCAAGTTGTAAGAATCTGTACCAGATATTCCTAATTCTCAAATCCTACATATACAAAAAGCGGTGTCTTCATGAAAAATTATCAATCCATGGACTACTTATAGATATCAGAACTCATCTTTCAACTTTGAAGTACATAGCTACCAAAAATTGTAATCTTGAAGATTTTCATAAAGATTGGGAAATTTGGCTTTTCATACTTAGAAGGCTCTGACGATTTTGCTCGATTCTTAGAATCACCAACAGTGATCAAATAAATGTTTATACAGACAAGGTTTTTTTTCCTAATTTGTTAATAAGCAGCTTCTCTTCCCTTTCTCTCTTTTCTTTTCTTTCCCCTCAATCAGCAATTATGAGACTTATCCTTATTGTAATGTATATGATGTTATAAAAAAATTGCTGATTTGTACTTGCACTTGTGAAATTAAAAAAAAAAAAAAAAAAAAAAAAAAAGTATGTTCCTGACTGATATGTCAGGAAAATGGTACTTGATTTTTTTTTTACATATCCATTGTTATCAAAACTGCTTATGCGTCATAACTAAACGTCAAGTGTAAATTGTTAGAATGAGAAAAGACAACCACATTAAAAAGCGTCTAAAAAAGCTTCTAATCGCCCAATATTTTAAAAGACGATTTTTTTCGAAAATTTCTCGTCTTAAGTTGAAAATAAAATGACGTCATTGCTTTTTGATCATCAACATTGTTGTTTTAATCTGCTATATCAAACATAGAATATGTCGAAATGAGGAATTACCGCTGAACAGAGCTATGATGCATTTTTGCTACAAAATGGGGAAATCGCACATAGAAATCGTGACGATAATTAATCAGACATACAGAGGATAAAATGCAAATATGACTTTGTTTATAGATGGTTTCAGCGATTTTTAGTGGGTCATGGGTCACTGAATGATCAGCAAAGGAAAGAGAGGCCGAAAAAGAAGGTCGGGTGGAAACGTTCAATGGTGTCTGACGTTGTCCAAAAAGAGAGCTGGTTATAGACATTTACAGCGATATGAGAAACTTTAAGCTTGTCTTATGGTAGTGTTCAAAGAATTTTGACAGAGGCTTAATTATTTATAGAGTGAGTGTAAAATGCATATGGGTGCCAAAATTCTTATAAAAAGAGAAATATATGCGAATGTGTTCCTGTATCTCAAATATTTATTAATGAAACGAAGGGGTTAGCGTTCGAGAGTATGACGGCGCGTAACCGTCATTTCATGTTATTTAGGTGCGGCGACTACCGTAATTGCAATGTGTATATAATTCGATATTTTAAACGTATGAAACATTTTGATTTGAATTTTCAGGACTGATTTGTAATAAATATAGCTTCAATCATGTATACCGCGTAGTAAAGCAATTTTATCGAAGTAGTGACATTAGGTTTTGATCAACACTCGTATATTCATGGGTAGGTATTGTATTGCCAACTTCATAAGAGGAACGATGTTCCTAAAATCTGAAAGAACGTATATTACATATGCAAGTGAAAGAAATTGATATACAAAATGAAACTAAGATTCAAACCATGAATTTTAATTATTAATATGCATTTTAAGCTTCCGGCTACATGTAAAGAATGCAAAATCATATTCAAAAGGGCATATTTTAATTATTTCAATGTATCGCAGCATAAGAAAATGATCATTTTGCCAATTTTATGTTTTAAAGAAAACATCGAAATATTTAATCATCCTTTTTGAAAACACAGGAATGTTTTACTTTCGGGAAAAAATAGCACATTATTTTATTAAACATTTCCTTGTGTTTAATAGATATTAAATCATTTATATACTATATTTGACCAGTGTCTCTGTTTTTATTGCTGTTTTTCTGTATTCTTTCTGTCTTCCGAATTCTTGCCTTGTTTGAAAGGTACAACTGATGAGGGATTTTTTTCATAATTAGAAGTAGCGTTATGAGTGGACTCTGTCATGGCAATCAAAGAAGCGAGGATAAATAAAGCTCCGGCAGCACATTCCAAATACCAGCCAATCCCAAGCACAAACTTATCTGTGGGAAAAGCGTAATTTACATCAAAGGCTTTATTACTCGCCGTTTTAGTATACTGGTATCTGTACAGCAATGCACCACTAGTTACTTCCAATGCTGAAAAAAATTAAATTATTCAGGTTAATTGTATGCAGAAATTAATGCATTTTTTTTACATAATAAAAGTCGATATCAATCCGTGTTATACTGAACAATTTGATATCCTTTATTGATGATTTCAAAATTTAATCAAAGTTTTTATCCATGATATTTAATGACTTTAACTTTTCTATCGTCAACTTCCCTTACTTATGCAGCAATATACCTTCATCACCTGCATACGGAGTATTTATATCTCAGTTGATTCGATACGCAAGAGCATGCTCTACGTATGAACAATTTCTTAAACGAGGTAAATTATTGACAAGCAAGTTGATGAAACAAGAATATCAACAGTCTCGTTTAAAGTCATCATTTCGTAAATTTTATGGTCGATACAATGACCTTGTCAGCAAATACAATTTATCATTGAATCAAATGCTGACTGACGTTTTTCATACCAATTGTTAGTCCATTATTTATACACTGAATTGACCACGAATTTTTTCCGTTATTTCCTGATTATGACAACGAGCACACGGCGGGTGTGACCGGTCGGCAGGGGATGCTCACTCCTCCATGGCACCTGATCCCACCTCTGATGTTTCGGAGGTCCGTGTTTGCTCTGCTCTTATTTTGTATATTTGTTTAATGGACGTTGAGATTGAATACTGTTCGTTATTTCCATATCCTTCATTTAAGAAGCAAGGTCAAGATCATATTTTTTCTTTACCTTAAGATAAATAAGGACTTGATGAAATCCCGCGCAAGCGCGGTGAATTTCCACTACTAACAGCAAGTACATTATATTTAAGCATTGAATTCATTTTTTGGGATGTCTTCGGTCCTATAACACACCTGCCGACAAATTGAATACCGCGCGTTAGCCCGAAGACATCCCAAAATATGAATTCAATGCTTATATTTACATTCTCTAATTTACCTTCTCCATAATTGCTTATTTCGCTAATCTTTAATATGAATTTAGCGCCCTTCAAAACTGCCGTGGTTTGTAGATGTAAGAGCCGTTTGTGACGTCAGATGACGTTAAATGACGTTGCAAAGTTTAATTACGCAAACAAACATTGCGAGGAAAATAGTGACAAATTAATTCTTAACGCACAATTAGTTAATTCTTACGTTAATTTTTCAGGGTTATAGTTCTTCATTAAATTGAAATAAAACGTTTTACATTTTGTGTTCCTAGAGCATTGAAATAGCATATAGTTCCTACTATGTATTCTAACGCTCGGTAACAAGGTTTCGCGTGTGTTATAGAAATTTGAACGTCGTAGATTTCTAATGGATTTCATAAGGAAAATTACACTGAATGTAAATATTTTCTACTGACATCCTACACACGTATAGAAGGAAGGAATACTTTAAATATCAAAAACTCCGTATGATGTAGATGTACGTCTCCAACCCATCACCTTTTTGTAAAAACTTGAAAAATAATAATATTATTTAACGTTTATTGTGAAACATGTCTTTGTTATGGATATTATATTTAAGATGGCCTTATTTCAGTTATTTCATTTTCGTGAGGGATGAAAGCAGCGCGAAAATGTAATTTTACTAAAAACATGGTTTTTTTTTTGTTTTTTTTTTTTGATGGGGGGATTCACAGGTACTTGGATATTGGTTTATAAATATGTATGCACCCTACTGAATTCTAAGCAAAATGTATTTGATATTTTTTTTTCATACCCTTACTTTTCAAAACTGCCTATTCGGTACAAATTCTGTTGTAGGCTTTTGCATATTTGTAAATAAAACAAATGAAATTAGGCAAATGAAATAAACTTACATGTGCAAAAGAGCGCTGCAATAGGAAGCATTCTGATCAACAGCAGAATGATATAGTTGTGTACGCATCTTTCTATAAAGGCTGATATTATGAGGAAAACAATGCTTATGGCACCAAGTACTATAGCAGACAAAGCCATCATCCTGATCGGTTCTTTCCATTCTTTGTAAAAAGATTGAACAGAGTGAGTAAGAACTTTTAATGAAATATTAATATATTTAATTCCCCATGATTTAAAAAATGGTGGAAAATATCTCTTTCATGCATTAAACATTTTTTTGAAAAACGTTATTTGTTTTTTTTTTTTATTTTATTATTTTTTTTTTTGAATAACTTAACAAAGCGTTGCTAATGACCATGATGGTCTTTTCAATGTCGTTGGTTGTAAAAAAAAAGTTTTGTAGTAAGTCAATGTTGTACTGTTAACAGCCTAACTTTAAATTCAGAGCACATTTCACAGAAAGTTTTATAATTCATCTTCATGTTAATGAATAATGTTATATAAACTGCCAAATTTCTCCTAATATCTTGAACATATGGGGGTGATCAAAAAGTTCGCGAACTAATTGAATAACTTCCATAACAGAAATAATATTTGGTTTCAGTGTTGATTATATTTTAAATTAATCCTCTCCGATTTTAATTCACATCTGTCACCGTTCTGCGCATGCACGAATCACGTGATATAGGCGGTCACGTGACCCCCTCCGTAGCGTTTTGTCACAAAAGCTGAATGATTTTTCTGAGTTTTATATTTCTCTCCATGTAAGTTTATTTTTATAACAAGAACGGTTAATTTGTCAGAAATGGTCAAATCTCGACAACAGAATTGGTGGATAAGAATATCCTTTTCAAAAATAAGCATGGCGACCATCAAAACCCAAATCTTCTGTCTCGGAAGAGACGTTTATTCAAGATGGATAGAGAATGGGTGCCTTCTTTTTATCATATCTAACATGCTTTAAATCTTAAGTAAACGATATCTTAGGTATTTCATAATTATATTATTGTAAAAATATTCAACTATTTTTCAAATTGTAAATTGGACGTCTTTGATAGCAAATTGGTTAATTAAAACGCACCTCCTCTTAAACTTGCTTTCACTAGGCAACATACAAGTATCATTTTTAACCATCTGCCTTCCTTCACTAAAACGACCATGCCAATCATTGATTGAATTTATAGGAAGTCAGTTGTCTTAATAAACTGTGTACAAATTATTATACGTTACTTTCAAGGAATTTTCAAAATATACAATAAAATTTACAGTCGTTTTTTAAATGAGTACGACTGAGACAGCCATTTTTCGTCACAAGTGACCTACATAGTGACGTCATTTTCACATTGTGACGTCACAAACAAGGAGCAAAACTTTATTCAGCATATGCTATTTATAGAACTTGTGTATGGCTATGTGTGTACCAAATTGTTTTTTAATCTGAATTGTGGTTTTGTAAATATAGAGATAGTTTGCGAACTTTTTGATCAATCCTTGTACATGTACATGTTTTAAGTTGTGAAAAAATAGTGTCTTTACGATCACAAATAATATTTTATAAAAAAAAAATAAAATGTTTAATATAAATTCATATTATAAATACTCGCAAAAGTGAACAAACCTGTATTCATCGAATTTCTTTTCGGTGGAAAGAATAAATGAGTTTGATCAATCATAACATTGAAGTTCCAAAGAGAACCGCAAGCTTTAATCTTTAAACCCACTGACACCACTGAGTTTGCTGGTCTCCATGTAGCATCAATTTGGTCCCAAACAGTATAAGCCACAGCAGCTATATGTACGACGACAGCAATTCCACTAAAAACCAATGTTGTTATTTTTAATGGAGTGAATCCTGTTTTAGGGCGGTTCATATCGCAACTTTAAACTTTGTAAACTAATAATGTTGAACAGGTAAAGATCAGACGGATTTTTTGGTCCTACGGACCTTTTATATTGTGCCCTGATCAATAAGATTAAAGCCACCTATATATGTATTCATATATTTGCACCCTTCGTTAAAGAAAAGACTGTAGTGTGTGCTTGCATATTGTGTTTACACGATTTGTAAATATTTTCCTGTTTAGTGTACATTATAGAAAATTAAAAAATGATACCTCCCAATATGCAGCACATTGTCATAGTTTTTCATCGGCATTTTAACACTTTATAGTAAATCAATACAGAAAAAGTTTGTACTTATTCCGAACATGTTTGATACGATTGATGCAGACAAAATATCTATGAGCATTTCAATTAGGATTTCAGTTCAAAGAATAATTATAAATATACAAACTCTATGAGTACAATCATTTTTTTCAACAGAAGGTATGACACTGATAAATAAGTTGATGCTATTGGGCTTCCTGCATTCTCGATTAAATTCATAATTTTGCAATTTCTCTTGTCACTATGATATCGCTGACTAACAAGTTTATCTTGACTGCGGATACTGCTATAAATAAGAACATAAGTGTACGCAACGTAGTTAAACTTTGTCATTTTCTAGAGTTGAAGAGTAACCTGTGTACTATTCTTCAAATGTCTACATTTTAGGTTGCAAACGTCGCAATCTTCAAAAAGCATGCTTTTTGTATATTTTTCTTAAAGAACCAGGGCAATTCCTTTTTCCCATCATTTTACGAAAATCGTAAGGTTCTTTAATTTTAAATAGTGAATACATGTATCTAGAAAAATAATCAGTCTAGATACGTTGTATATGTCCTTAATTTCCTGAGAAATATAGAGGGCTCATGAAATATAAGACTGATCGAAGAGGGATACTTATTCCTCTTTAGTACTTAATTTCATCTCTGTTTTTCAAAGGGTCCCTAATTTATTCATTATATATTATGTTCAAATTCCGTATTGATTACGGGATCTACTAAAGACACTTTTTTCTTCATCCTTCTTTTTAATGTAGAAGATTAATGCATCATAGTTTGCTTTACATCTTTGTATCATCTTAAAAGACAGTTTGAATAATTTTGTTAAATAAATGGTATAAAATTATCGAAATATACCAAACTTGAGATAAGAATGATATCGTTAAAAGGTCACCATTTTCGCTAGCAGAGGGTTTCCGAATAGATTTCGGATCGGAACGGAAACCCAGTTACATGAACTGTCGTTTTTTGTTTTTAATTAAGAAATAAAGTCCGCTTTTTTGTGAGTGTTGCAGAATAACCGACGAGGTCGAGAAATGTTGTTTGAAAGATAAAAGCCGAGGTGTTAGCCGAGGCTTTTACATTTCAAACAACATTTCGAGACCGATTCACGACAACAAAGACTTTTTTTCTATTCTACTGTCTACTAAAATCGCTAAAATATGGCTGATTGTTTCCTCTATAGAGAAACGAATTAGCTCATTATGTCTCGATTACGCTGTTCCATTTGACACCAGAGGTAAAATTTGTTTGCTTACCTGTGTATGGAATCCAGACGATTTGAGCTTTCGTTTCATAAAAAAAGTAGCCTTATTAAATTACTGAATATATGTATTGATCTGTTATAATGAATACACAATAACAAAATCATGTTCCTGTTTTACTACTCTATTGGGACTAAAATCACGTTGTCTAATTGTGCAGGGAGGTCCGTGGAATAACCTCGGTTAGCAATAAAAACCGACATTCATCAGCAACTTAATGCAATTTACAGTGTTTATACTGCAGAAGACGACACATCGATGCTGTCCAAACAATTGCAAGTTTTTCATTTTACAGCCAAACTTGCATTTGAATTGTTCAGATTTGATACGTGCTTCTGATCTGATAATTTTTTGATGACGTTCGTGATTTTTTGGAGAATAATTTCCGCAGTTTTTCTTTGATCTTTGCAATGATTGTGGTAGAATGTATAGTATTTTATTTATTTATTTGATAAACTGACGACATGGCCTACTGAACGAAAACTGAGAAAAGAAAACCAAACCAAAATCTATAGGCAACTAAAGAGAGAAAGGGAGAAAGACCTTTCTTCAAATCTGAACGATTTTCTGAAACGCAGTTTTCGGGCCTTGACCTGTTGGACATTGTAGCATGCACTGTAAATTTTGAATGCGAAGAAAATGGTTGACGTTTGATGAATTAAATGTAAATTGTTAATTAATTTTTGTGATTATTAAATCCACAAAGACTATATTATTTCTTATTAATTATGTTTGCAATTATTTCATGATTGTTAAGGAGAGGGTGTGAAAGAGGAGAGTGTGTCCATAAAAAAGCTGTATTCATTCCCAGTTGCCTCTGGACGCAAATTATCCAATCCCTCGTGATGACTTTTGCGAATTAAGAAGAAAACTTGTTTTATACTTGTATATACACTAAACCGATCTTTTAAATTAAGTGTTCATCTAACATTTTTTAAGTTTTAAGAACAAATGCACATTATAAATAATTTCTAAATTCATGGTTAATGATGAATATTTTGGTTCGCTTTTTTGTGAGTTTCACTTAATGACTCTTAACAGAATTTTAAGCAACGTTTCAATGATAAGGTGTACCCCCAGAATGAAAATTCACCTAAAATAATCTTTGTGGAGTAAGAAAACCACTCGCTCTAATTACTGCAAGACATCCTTTTCTCATTGTTACCATGTGCCCCTGAATAAGAGATTGGGCCGCACTTATCGCATGGATCATTCTAAGCTGTTGAAATTGTGTGGAAGGGGGTGGTTTGATGTTCTTTACAAAAATCCAAATGTGTTCAATGGGGTTCACATCCGGGGATATGATAGTGCATCATCAGTACGATCTCTTCTGGTCAATATCCTAGGGCGTAGCACGTAGGTTTACCGTCTTAAGGATGATTCAGACTGTTTGAGATAATATTAGACTGCCCCGAGCACCCATTTCTTATCATTTTCGTACCATTGAAGTTGTTTGTTTTGTTGCTTCTAAACTTTTTTTCAGGACAATGTTCCAATCTTTTAATATCGTTGTGACGCGAAACCATGGCCTTAGACGAAGATCCAAGTCACTTTCGGTTCCTTTTAATTTGTCCAAAGCTTTCAAATTGTGATAAGTTGGCATTGGAAATGACGCACAACTTATTGGAAAATTATTTTAAATGGATTTTTATGGTGGTTGTTAATTTTTAAATTCAAAGAATTGTGGTCCCCCGCTTTCGATGTCTTTGTGGATGAGATTTCATCTTTATGACATATTGAATCAAATATGAATGCCCTATGATCTATATATCATAGGTCATTTAGAAATTATCACTGAAGATGATTTTTTTTAAATAAGGCCAATAGTCGATATCATGGGGTCAAAAATCATATCATGCTCGGAAATATCTTGTCACAGGTAATGCACATGTCAAAATCTTCTGACACGCAAAAGAAACGCAACACCTTACTTTAGGGGGAAATAATTATGCAGATTAAAGAATTTTGTATCTTAAAATTATAAATATCTTCAATTTAGTAAACATCGGTAATTTAACGGTTGAACGATTTCCATACCATAACCGGAAGTCAAGTTTGAGTCTGCTTACCAGAAATCAAAAATTGCGTCTCTTTGTGATCGGGAGGCCCGGGTTCGATTCGCGTTTGCGGCGCCGCGTCAAACCTAAGACGTAAACAAAGGTAGTGACTGTTCCTTCGCCAAGCACTCTGCACTAAAAGTGAAAGTCACGGGTCTTTCGGTTATGATCTAAAAAACGTAGGTCAAGTGTCACGGTAGGCACTGGCACGATAAAGAACCCTCACTGCTCAATGGCCCTGAGTATAGGTCTAAATCTGAAGCCCTTCACCGGCATACGGTGACGTCTCCATATGAGTGAAAAATTCTCAAAAAGGACGTTAAACAATATATAATCAATCAATCAATCAAAAATTGCATGTTCAACAAAACAATTAGCAATGTTATGGACTTTTAATAGTTTTTTACTGATCATCATAGGTAATGCAGCAATATTTCAAAAAATAAACTCTCCTTTCCTTTCCCGTAACGATGCTAAGGCCACTTGAAAATGGCTTTTGTACGCATTTCAATTGCTCTAGCTGGAAAAGTTCAATGTAAAGGTGATGGAGATTTGCTGATGTGAAATTTCACTACATTACACCTCAACAAAGTCTTACGTATCATATGCATGAAGGACAGTCCTTGTACCGGAAGTCCAAAGGTGGCTACACTGCTCATCTGAAAAACGGGCATTTAAAAATGCCAAAGAATAATTTCTTCGCTCAGATCTCGATATTAATGAACCTATTGTATCGTAGAAATAAAGCTGCAATTGTTGTTTAGGCCAGCCTTGCACATTTTACTTGAATGGCTGGGAGGGAATGTTTTAACAGTCATATTTTACTTAGTAAAGTAAACAGATAAACATTTAGCATTTTTATCAAATCTCTGATGTTCTGAAAAGTGAGTTTAGCCTTTATTTATTCGCTTTTAAAATCATAAGATAAAAATTCAAACATTTGTAGATTACTGCTTGTTGCGTTTCTTTTGCGTGTCAGTAAAAAAGCCCTATCTCTTCTCAATATAAGGAACAGAATATGTTTGTGAAACACTGATATGGCAACATAGCGAAGATTAAAACCTTTCTTGAATGCAAATAAAGTATATTATCATCCAAAGAAGGGTCTTTTCACAAGAAACACGATTGTTCAACCTGTTCAAATGTTATTGCCAAGGTAAGTGTTTTTGAAAGGTAAGTCAAACTCCAAGGTCGAAGGATCAAAGTTGTAGGTTTTTTAAGAAAGGTCTTGTCACAAATATTACATACGTGAAGATGAAAGCCTTAACCCTAACAATTCAAAAGTTATGACCAAGGTTAAAGTTGTTAAAAAGTAGGTCAAACTGCAAGGTCAAGGTCATTCTTTATATCCAATGAAAGGACCTGTCACAAGGATTAAATATTGAAGTATGAAAGCCCTAACCCTAACCCTTCAAATGTTATGATCAAGGTCTGTTTTCTAAAAGGTTCAAGGTCAAAAAAATTCCAAGGTCAAAGTCTTTGGTATTCAGTAAAAGGTCTTCTCACGAAAATTACATATGTGAAGTATAAAAGCCCTAGCCATTACCATTCAGTTATGACCAAGGTTAATTTTTTTCATGAGTACTGAAATCTCCAAGGTCAAAATTCAAAGTTGTTGCTATGCCATAAAATGTCTGGCCACAAAAAACACAATTATGAAATATGAAAGTCCTAGTATTTACTGTGTAAAAGTGATGGCCGAGGTTAAAGTTTTTTGAAAGTAGGTCAAACTCCAAGGTCAAAGGGTCAATGTACTTGATATCAAATGAAAATACAATTCAAAAGTATTAAATATGTGAAGCATGTAAGCCCAAGTCCTAACCCTTCAAATGTTATGGTCAAGATTTGTTTTTAAAAGTAGGTCAAACTCCAAGTTCAAGGTCAAAGGGTCCATGGTTTGGATATTCAACAGAAGGCCTTCTCATAAGGATTATATATTACAAGTATGAAGGCCCAAGTCCTTACCGTTAAAAGTTATGACCAAGGTTACAATTTTTCGATAAGTACGGAAATATCCAAGGTCATGTCAAAAGGTCAAAGTTGTTGGTATCCAATGAAAGGTCTTGTCACAAAAACTTATGACCAAAGTAAGAGTTTTTGTGTAAAAGTGTGTCAAACGCCAAGGTCAAAGTCTAAAGGTAACATTTGGTGGTACCCAAAGAACGGTCTTGTCACAAGGAATACACGTGTGAAATATAAAAATCATAGCTCCACTTAACCAAAAGTTATAGGCAAGATTAAAGTTTTTGTGATGGAAGGATAGACGAATAAGATTTAATGTCCCCTCGCTTTCGCGAATGCGGGGGACAATAAATTAAAATGAGTAAAACGTGGCGCAAGGATGATCTAAATATCAACATTTCACGGCTTTCCTTCCCTTTCGATGGTCATTTTGCCATTTTTTGTGTCTTTTTTTTCTTAAATCGGTTTCTTAAAATTTATTATTGTCACAAAACGATACTGATTATACGGAAAACCTGTGTCACAATGTATCTTTTGTTGTAAAGCTTGGCCACTGTACATTAGTTGGTTTTCTTCCGTGAAATTTGATTTTCTTTCAAAAATTGTTGAGAAGGCTTCATTGGTTATATTGATTTGAAAATATCATACTCTTCTATCATTTAGTTTTTAAAATAATACATTTATTAGAGTGAATTCTTAGTATTATTGTTAAGTGTATGTTCAAATGACTTTTTCACACAACACAAGGACTTTTCTTTCTGTAAAGTAAGGGACCACAGAATTTTTTTAATGCTTTATTTGCACCGGCCCTACAATGGTTGTGATATTTGAGTGACATTCCCCAGTAAATGTCTTATCTGAAAATAAAGCATTTTCAGACAAAAACAATAATCAAACAGGGATTAAAACATTGATTGTAATGATACCAAAATCTTTATCAAAGGTCGACATGACCTTAAAATACAATGTAAATTAAATTCTATTAAAGAAAATGTCTTTTCATTCGAAGATTTCATTTGCAACGGCCCTACAATGGTAGTAAATATTAATTCACCAGTTAATGCCTTATCTGAAAATAAACAAATTTCAGGAAAAAGGGGGGATTAAAATATTAATTGTAATAATACCAAAATCTTTATCAAAGGTCGATATAACCTTAAAATATAATAAATTATATTTAAAGAAAATATCTTTTCATTTGAAGATTTTGATAACACTTTGATCCAAATTTAAAATCATTGTTATTGTCACGCGCATCGATTTTTTATAGCCATTTACCAGCTGTTCAAGTCAATAAAACCAGATTTGATAAATACAAACTACGATGATTTATTTGTGCGTTGGTAAAACATACCTTTGCGAGTTTACACTTAATTTAATTTTCCCCTATTGATCAATTGTTTCTTCATTCATATTTTTTAATCATTTTTATGAATTATGATAAACAATTATATCAAATGTTCTTGAATGTTCAATTTATTTAAAACAGAATAAGTGAACATATATTCAACAATATGTACGAAAAGTAAATAACTGGACAGTTTACATTTTGAAACAGCAGCTTCAAACCTTCCTAGCATTTTAGTTGCTTGATCAATTCAATATCACCATGAAACTTTTTCTACAAGTGTTCATTCCAGTAGATATTACTACGATGTCTTCCCACTTAGCCTACATATAGGAAAAAATACAGGTAAAACACAGGTAAATCTGTGATGGCTAAGTTGGAATGGGGTGCAGGTGGGGAATAAAGGAAAGAAACAGGTAGACTATAGTCTGGTTTAGCTAAGTGCTTAATAAACAGTAAATTATTTATATAAGAATAACATGAATAATAAGGAGGAATTTAATGTTTTCTTCTCTTAAATATTAAAAAGTTCATATATAAATATTAAAATATGTTTTTAATACTTTTTAAAACTATGATCTCATTATGTGTAAAACTATTTTAGATGTCTTCTTATTTCAAATATGAAATGAATGAAAAAAAACCCGCTTTCTCTATAGAATTATATTTAGTTATACCTGAACATTGATGTTAAAATAAAATAATAAATCCTTTCATTAGATTATTATTTTTTTCATCTGGAAATATAAATATGAAAATTTATTAAGCTAATTTATTTTTAGAGATACATATACTACTATATTTCAAATATATTCTTCAAGAAATATTGTTTCCACCCTTAGCTTAGATTTGAATTGACACTTAATATACCATTTACAATGGCTTCTAATCCTTCGTTTGCCATATCTACAGCTTGGTTTAGAAGTGATTAACAGGTGCTAATAAGTGCCCTAGGCTCATTTACATAGGTGTTGACACCTGTTTTGACTTTGCTTATTGATACTCTTGTACAAACATTGATCTTTGTCTTAGAAAGGTTACCTTTACAACTGATTAATAGTGAGATATTTATTTCGTGATTCTTTTTTTATTATGGGAAATTTAAGTAGTTTGACACACAATATGTCAAATACCCAATGTTTTGAGATACAGCTTAGAATGACGAAAAAACACCCATTAATAAATACAATTGATAAATACAATCATGTTTATTATATAAGCTTAAACATATTTATTTAACAGTTAAATGAATTAAGGTAAAAACTTAAGTAATTAACTGCTTACTTGCTACAAATCAGTATTTGTGTATTCCTGTAAAATTGCCCCTTCGTTGTGCCATAAAAAATCTTTAAGCCTAATACATGTAGGCCAGGCAACACAATATTTTAAAATTCAATTAACATCTAAACAACTGGGAATAAAATTTGTTAAAAAATTACCCAATCTGCTTGAAAATAAATAAACGTTCATGACTATAATTATATTTAATTTTATACGTTTTTTCCTAATGTAATATATTCAATCTGCATGATGTCAATGTTATCCCACTAAAGTGTGCAATCACATTGCAAGCACAAAATTCAATGAAATGTTCTAGGACATTTGAGATAAATGCCGGCATTGTCCATCAAATATCATAATGAATTATCTAGAATTACAAAATACAACAACAATACGAACAAACAGGTGCAGTGTAGAGGTCTTGTGTTGAGCACGAGTGCCGGAAAAGTCTCAACTCTTCACAACCCACATATGGTCTGAGACGGACGAAGATATATCTGTTTAATCTTTGTCTAAAAGATTTCCTCCTGGTCTGAAATTACCTACTGAGTAAAAGTATATCAGACGTCCTTTTTTAAGAGTTAAGGCATATATAAGGCGTGGATTAAACTTGTAGAATCACAACCATACAAAAATATTCAAAAACATTCTCTCTGAAGATTATAAATGTATGCGTTTTGAGAGATGTGTCTTATCATTTCTAAAACATTCTGTTGCATTTGCAGGTATGATTTGGTGTGATGTAACAGATCCACTTTAATCCAGATTAAATTACAGGGGTTTATTCCAGCAGTTTTAAAAATAGGGGTATCATTACAAACATTGCAGTAAAAGTAAGAATGTAACATATTTTATAGGTTTGCACTATTTGGAGTTGCTGCAAATGAACTCCCCTTTTTGCATGTATGTTGATACAGCCTAATATGTTTGATTCCTGCTACTTGCCTGCATGACAGCCACCTGTCGTTCCAAAAAGGAATTCAAAACTTTACTTTTTTTTAAATATCTGAAAAAAAACATTAGGCTTTCATTTCTAGATGTTTCTTTGAATTAGTCAGAGAAATAACAGTTACCTATTGTATTCTGAAATAAAGGGAGTACATTGGAGACTTCCACCTGCCTGATGCTACTCCTGACAACATCCTAAAAAAATACCGTGTAGGAGTCCTCCCTAATCGAAAATTTCTGATACAGAAGCATCCTTAGTTTATCATTTTAGATAAGGACTTTCTTAATCTAATTGACATACTTCCAATTTTGCTTCTACTTTGTAGATCATTAGGTATACTTGTTCAGATTAAAAATGTACAAACATTTTAAGAAATATAATCTAACATTATACTTGGAGTAGTGGGTTCTATTTTATCCAATAAAGTTACATTTTCTTAGATTTGCATTTCCAATTCAGTCTACAAATGCTAATAACTTTGCCAGAGGTGTTTTAATCTAACATTGAACTAAGTACAATTTAATCTAATTGAATTAAAAATGACTTCTAGTTTTCAGTACTTTTAGTTACGTGATTTATTATCAGTCAAAATGAAAGTAACTTGGCAATGGCAAGCGTTAATTATCGATATTTGCATGACTGAATAATTTTAACTTTCAATCAATATATATTAAACAAGCTAAATATAATGCAAGAAATATCAATTTATATTAATGGAAGGAAAGGGGACTTTCTAAAATTAACACACAACTTAGATATTAATAAAGTAACTATATCTGTAATCCATCACACAATTATTAATGTTTATTTATCTGACGTTTATCATGTTTATATACGAGACATTAATTGAGAAGAACTGGAGTGCTGCGAATCATGTTTACAAATCATCTCGAGATGTAAACTTTATTTTTAAGTTCAGTACTGAAGGTTGAATTAATTTCTACCTACCCTTTGAAAAAAATGAGAAAAAATAGAGCGCTCAATGACTTACATTCGTGTAAGTGGGGAAAGAACATTGACAGATTCCAAGCACTTCATTTTTAGCTCGCGCTGACAGGGTTTTCCGACTTAGCCAACATTTTAAACATAGATAATGGCTACATGTAGGAAGAAAGCAAAAGATTTAGTAGATATAAAGATACATGTATTACATTAGCGCAGACACAACTACGATAACTGGCCACGGTTCAATATACGAGAACCATCAATTGTTCATACATTGATCATGATACATGTTGTTTTATAATAATTTTATCTGCGTATATGTATATGGTTTAAATATAGTTGATTGAATTAATCATTAAAAGAATTTTTTGAGATAAATTAATTTTATCTTTAATGACTGTGTTATTTTTAGTATCCTGGAAAAGTGTTAGTAAAGCAAAGCTTCATTATTATATTTTCCCCTGAAAAAATCATGTTTCTTTCAAAAGTTAACTTTGAACCTCAGTTTATTTGTAGTTTTGAAAGCTAAATAGAAAAAAATCATCTCAAATCTCTCTTGCGTTGCAAATATTACTAAATATTTCATCTCTATATATGTAAAATTCAAATTCTCGCTTTTTCTTTATCCAGATAAAGTGCACTAGATTTCGACCTGCTCATAAATGAACTCTCTTCTCTATCTAATACATACGAGGGCTTTTCAATGAATAATGTCCTCGGTGATAAGAAAGAAGAAAACGGCGCTTTTCAATGTTTTAGTCTTCATGATTTACTTATTAATCTCTTTTAATTCAAACTCATGTAAGTCACATTTTTTTATCCAATTTCTGATTGTCTTTAGAACTCATTTTTGGGTATGACTCTTAGTATACAGGAAAATGACAGATCCAATGATTTCCTGAACTTGTTTTTTTCTTCTAAAAGGTGTTTTTTTTTCAAGTTTGGAAATAGAAACAAGTCAAAAGGTCAAAAATCTGGCAAATATTATTAATTTGAAAATACATTAACTTTCTGTTTATCCTGAGAACCCCTTTATTCTTCGGGGCATGCGGGTTGAACGCTGTCGTGAAGAAATTCAATGTAGTGGATTCCTGATTCTGGGTCCTTCCTCTAATAAACATTTCGATGTTTTTGCAAAAAAAGTGCTTTCTAGATTCCATCAGACATTAAACTGTCTCCCCGAATACGAATTTGAACAACAATACCACTAATATTTAAGAAAATTGCATATAAATCTGTCTTTCTGCTCTTGCATACCTTTGCTCTTTTCAGAACTTCGCCGTTTTATCAAGTACATCTTATGGTAAATTTCGTTTTGATAGTTTTTAGCAATAGATTCATGTTCTAATATCTGTTCCAATATGAAACAAACGTGGATAACTACAAATACTGATATTTTAAAATAATTGTTAAGACTTTCGTACACGCTGTCGTTTTCACTCATTTTAAAGAATATAGGGTGACCTATGAGTACTAAGCTTTTTTAACTGCAAAATGTTTCTTTAAAACAGTGTAAACTACTCCCGATATGATGTCTATCAAATTTGCTATGTTTCTTAAAGTCAATCATACATCATCAAATATTATTTGTTGAAATTTGGCAAACAGTACAGAACATTTGGCAAAAAGTTGTTATATTTTTGCTGGCAAGGAGGTACCCATCTTTGATGCCCATTATATAATTTTTAATCATTGAAATCCACCTGCTCATTTGTCTATAAAACAGGCATCGGTTGCTGTAAATGTCACATATTTCAGTGAATATTTGTTTGGGATTTTTAACAAGTTTTACAGCAGCTTTAATGTAGCTTTTATTTTCATTCTAGTTTACTGATTTCATACAGGTATATTCAAGGCAGTGATAAAACTTTGTGTCCCGTGAAGTAAGTATATTTGGAATGCAAGAACTCCGCTTCCCGGTGATACACTTGTAACCACACTTCATCATTTTTCTTCAATTCCATCACAAATGTACCTGAATTCGAAATAGCGTTGTTGTTAGAGTATTGTCTGTTATACTCCGATACACGGTTTCCATCGGAATATGTGCATGTATCCACGAACTGTTGGCCATTTACATATGCCCAAATATAAATATTACCTCCAGTTTTTGTAAGACAACTCCATGAGAAAAAATAAATTCCGTGTTCTGCTGCAATAAATTTGCCATTGAGAGGGTTGTATCTATTTCCTATGTTTAATATGGCGTCATCAAATTTCAAAATTGTTCCTGGTTGTGAATTCCGATAATCTTGACTTAATCTGGAGTAGAATGCAGTTGGTGTTCCTATATTTCTCTCTACAATCTCTGTAAAAGTAAATGCGCTAAATTATTCATTCATCGCCTCAAATGATGCATAAGGTTCATTAACCCTCTGCTCACTCATATAAAATGTTGCTTGAACCATGATAATTTTCCAAAAGAAATATATTTTATGAGTAAAATACAAACAACTATAGTATAGCTTAGGGGCAAAATTGGACAAAAAAGACACTTCAACTTGGCAAACCTATAAAGGAATAATAAACATTTATGTCATTAAGAGTTATCTCTCTTAGCAGAGTATCGATGAACCTTAATTACGTTTTTTTTTATATTTTAATCGTTAGATCATTATCAACACACTAATACATCTTTTATTTTTCTTCTCTTCTCCCAGATCATGACAAGCAGCACATGTAGGGTGTGACTGGTCGGAATGGGATGCGCACTTCTCCATGGCACCTGATCCTATTCTAAAATGAAGCTTATTTAACCTATGTTTCACGATATAACATTACTAGGGACAGTTAACTCTTTACAAATGCTTTATAAATTTATGAAAGTTATGCTATAAAATAGATAAAATGATCTTTTCATATAATTGAATTTCAGTGTACAATTAAGGCAATATTTCTCCAAAACTAGCTTCAAATTGAGCATATTTTCAAAGTTATATCAATCGGAGTAATACGTTTTTGGCATAACTCATTGCGACGTAGGCAACTTATGTTATACGATATAAAGTAAATCTTATGTCCTCTCAATTGACGTGTTACTAATAAAGTTATTTTATCTTATGATGTTTTAGAGGTCAGAGTTTGCTTTGCTTTTGATTGGGATTGTTTGAATGGACTTCCGAGTTTGAATACTGTTTGTTATCTATATTAGTCTATGCTAACGTCACCAACTAATTTTAAATTTCAACATTTTGATTGGTTTTTCATAAAACGGTAAAATAATTAAGATATGAACCTACCTAAGCGGGTTAAAATATCCTTAGTACTATTTGACAAAGTTTCATCCAACAATTTTATCTGTCCTTCAAGAGTCCTTTGAAGATCCGACAGTTTTCGATTTGCTTCTATTTTGTAGAAATCAAGCAACTTCAACTGCATGTCGTATAATTCACTGCCGTGCTTAAGTTTCATAGTGTTCACCTCTTGTCTGAATTCCATTTGAATGTCATGCATCCGTCTCTCCAACTGCAGATAGAAGAGGCCCGCAGAATGAGCCACGACTACAACAACTAGGGTATCCATCATATTGAATTTAGAGTCAACTGCTGTAAAGTGTAATCCAAACATACTTTTAACATTGAGACTTTGATATCGTTTATCTGTTCGTTCAGATTATTGTGTTTCTATATACATGCATTTGTAATAAGAAATGTCCTTAATGAAACGCAATTGATAAGATATTTTATCTACAGGTATTGTTTGCATAAGGACTACATAATTATACTTCCAGATGAAAAAAAAAAACCTAAAATCAATATGTACTGTTATTCTATAGGAAACTATATGTATTTGCAACGATGGGTTAAAAGGAACATTTAATAAAGTAACCACTACTATATTGATAAAGGAGTAGAGAACTACGGTTATGATATGAAAATAACGAATCGTTATCTAGCTTAGTCCATAAAAATAATATAAAGCGGGAAGCAAGCAAACAGGGACATCGCACAGCAGCATGGAGAAGTATGCATATTCTTGCAATCGTTCTCACCACCATAGTTCTATTGGGCAAATGGAAAAAAAAACCGTAGATGAATCAGTTTGTAAACTGTAAGGACCAAATAATTCGTCAGTCAATATAACAAACGGCTTTGCTGCTCTTTAGCAGTAGGTTTTTTAAGTGTTTTCAAAGATGCAGTGTATTCCATACTTAACACTTGATCCCCCATTGTAGCATCTCCCTACCCATAGGTATGTTTTGCTGTTTTGTTGTTGTTATACTTTTGCTGTTCTAGAGAAGGATTTTATTTTTTTTCCTATAGATACATTCCTATTTAAAACTTTTGTGGTCATTATGGTCCCAACCTATCGTAGGGAGTTGTGACTTATAAACAGACTTGAATCCTCACTACCTGAGGATACCTCTCAATATGACTTAACATGGCTTTGATGATTCGAAGAGAAGTTTCTAAAGATGTGTTTCTTTATTTAAAATATTAATATGTTACTTTAATAAAAAAAAAAATAGGGCATATTAATGTCACAACTTATGAATAATTTTAATTTTTACTAAAGTGTGACCAATTCGTAGAAAAAAATTAAATAGCTGTCATATCAATTTTCGACGAAAAATATTCAGTTTTTCTTTGTATTTGTATTCTTCCATATGTACTGATCAAAAACTCAGGAGAAATGTTGCATCGTTTGCGGCGTTTGACATTAGAAAAAGCATGGTAAAGCAGACAGTATTGCGTCTGCAGGGGGTTCCTTTAGTGAGAGAAATTAAAAAATGAAAACAATTAAAAGCTTACGAATTCCATCCATGAAAAATTGTTGCAAATAGATATACAAATATAAAAATGTAAAATATATATTTAATAATAATATAAAAATCAAAGTTTCGGTTAAACGATGTGCAATTATTTTAAAATTATTCAATTTTAATTTTGTCTTTGAGGGAGCTTATACGGACAAATGTTTCACAGACACAAATTGTTTCTGAATTGACAGTGGCACCCAGACTCCCTTGTTTGTAGATCTCCTAACAGTCGTGATACCCTTTTTAAAGGTTCATCATAACTCATATGGAGGCAATGACAATGGTTTTTTCTCTTAAATGTACAATCATACATTGTTGCACAAAACTTCGATGAGAATTAATTTGATTTTGTGGATCGACTCAACAACGAAATTGGTTTTCATGAATAATGATGAAACCATAGTATATCCTAACTACCCAAGCACCATCAAGAGATCCTGGGCCACTTGCAATGAAACTTCAAATTTTGCTTATAACTTTATATGGACTTTGCTGAATTTCAGACGCAGGGGAAGAATTTTGAAAAATAAAATACTTTCACTTTTACTTCCATATAAAACCAAAGCTTCTGACCCAGGAGCCATACAATTCACAATTCTAGGAAAAACGCGTTTGTCTATCACAGATAAGTACGTCTTTAAAGGATTAATCGTTTTCATTGTATCAAGAATAGAGATCCTTACTAAATCAAAATCTATGACACAGTTGCCATGAAATTCACAATTGTAGAAGAAGCACCCCCGCCCTTCATATCTAAGAATTTAATCTGTATGCGTAATATCCAGGAGCAGAAAATAATACAATTATCAGTAAACATTGAACTTTCAGTAAGGCGTGGCGTTCTCGGCTCTATGTAATAAGCGTCTGTTAGATGGCATATAAATTCTCATTGTTTTAGAAATCTATAACATCAGGGACTTTAAATTGTCGTTGTCAACGATGACTTAACATGCTTAAGTCCAACCCCTTCTGCCGTACGAGACGATGTATCAAATAATTGCTTCACTTGTTGACATTCGCCGAATTCTATGAGCAACCCCATGTATATTTTAGCAGTGTATGAAAGCTGTGTAAATTTCAGACGCCAATTGTGTAACGTCGAGAATGCCATTTCTAACTAGGTATTGTACTATTTATGAAAAAATCATGCACTTTCATCATATGATCTACATAGCACTGCTCTGGCACCAGAACCCTTGACTTCAGTGCTATGAATTTCATAGTTTTGGTAAAGGGCTTTTTGTGATCAAATTCATGCCAACTGTTATACTGTTTGATATCAAGGAGTTAAAAATATTTTTAAAGATTTCCTTTATGTTTATGGTTTAAACCCAACCTGTTATGTCACAGGGAGGCACAATTTTGTTCCTTTTAGCCCATGGATTCTTTGAAATTGGTAGAAATTGGTTCAGCAGTTCAAGGGATGTACTCGATAAAAATAGAATTTTAAGGCATTATTTGAAAAATAAACCAACAACAAACTCACTTAAAACGCTTAAATTTACAACTGAAGAAAAAGCATAATTGAGGCATTCATTTATTGATGAAAGAAATGGACAGAAAAAGCATCAAGGAAAAATTTTCATTTTCTTGGGTTCAAAGGTTTTTTTTCACATTTCCAAACCAACCTTCAAAAAGAAAGCAAACTTAATGGCAAAGCAACATTTTGGTAAAAAAAAGTATATTCGTTGGGAAAGAATTTGCCAATTTCAATGTAAACAATATTATCACCGAAATTAATTTCACACCTGAGTGCCCTTCATTCACATACTGTTGTTTATTTTATTTCCAAGTTTTTATAGATGTTAATTTTCCAAAAGCCACCACAACGTTGCCTTCTATTCCCACGACATCTCTTGTTGCATTCTCTCTCTGGTTTTTGAACAGGTTTTGTAAGAGTGTTTCCACAGAAGCACCATCCTCCATCCTACAAATAAATGACAGAAATGTTTATAGCTTATTCAATGAATTCCTATACAATTTAGATAGTAATGATAATTTTCTGCAATAAATTGACGAACCTCGAGACCAAAGAACTTGTTTTTTATCTTTCGCACACCAATCCCTGCACTTTGGAATGGTCATCATTCCATCTTGTTTATATTTTCCGGTCAGTACTCGGTCCTTTTGGTCTTGGAAACATCCTAAATATCCTAACAACAAAGGACATAGTTTTTGTAATAAATGTACCTTATTCACAGCTGGCTTCATTTTATAAAATGGAAAAAGACGATATTTACATTTTGAAGTCATTTAGATCATTTGGAAACATATAATAACATTTTTGAAATGGACATTGACTTCTGATTTCGAAAAAAGAAAACTAGCTATAGGAAGCCAACTGGAAAAATTATTAGTAGCTTTAGAAATATTGCTGACATTAAATTTCTTTTTGTTTTTTCTTAATAAACTTTTTCACACTGACATGAGGTATTGATCTGTTTTAATCTATTTCTTTATTCATGTGCAACGCGTGGGTGACCGAAACTTAAAAATACTAAGAAATAAGGTATGTTTCAATTTGAAGAAGAAAGAAGATAGTTACACTGTATTACAAACATGTACATAGAGTCCAATTATTTTTTTATATTGTTCTATATCATATAACCCATAATCTTCGGAATTTGCATCCAAAATGAATGAAAAACGAAAATAAGTTTCTTCTTGTAATTCTGCCTTCAGGTAAATCAAACACATATCGTGTAATAGTATCCAACTGGACGTTAACTGAAACTTTAATAAACATCACACCTTTATTTAGGAAGAGGTTCATTCTCATATGTCCACCACAAGGCTGTCTTCTATTCCCGGCGCATCTCATGTTACATTCTCTCCATGGTCTTCTAAAAGTTTTTTGAAAAGTGTTTCCACAGAAACACCATTGTCCAGCCTACAAAGAAATAACAGAAATGTTTATGGATTATTCATTATTATTCATTGATTTCCAGTACAATTAAGCATAGTAGTGATTATTTTCTCTTATTAATTGACGAACCTGGACACCGTAGAATTTGTAGTTATGCTTCATGCACATACTGTTGCACTTGTTAATGGTCATGTCCCCGGATTTTATTGCCTTACCGGTCAGAAATCGGTTAATGTGGGCTTTGACGCATCCTAAGTACCCTGGCAACAAAAACATACTTTTTTTTAATAAATGCACCTTATTTACAGCTGGCTTTACTCCAGTATTCGATCCTTACGTCGCGAGTTCGAATCTCACTGTGGAACGTGGAGACCGGTCTTTTGAATGAGACCGGTCCGTGTCTCAGTAGATGCTGGCACGAAAAAGATTCCTCCCTCCTCAATGGCCCTCAGTGCCGCGTATAAGACAAAATTTGCATGCTCTCCATCGGCAAGTGGTGGCGTCTCCATATGAGTGAAAAATTATCGAGAGGGACGTTAAACAATATACAATCAATCAATCAATATTCCAGTATTCAAGTTCAGATTGTTTGATAATTTTCATGTATTTTAAACACTATTCGGAAGTATTATAAAAAAACAATTCCGTTTATTTTTCTTGTGATCTCAAGTTGATTTCAATTTCTATATCCTTTTTATAACTTATGTAGTGAAAAATATTCTTATTCAATAAAATTCTGTTTTCCTTTTCATTCAAGGTCCGAAGACTTTTTATGTTATTTGAAAACAAGATGGAAAATCTTTTGAAGTAATTCTGAAGTGAACCTCTCATACCACTTAAACAACATAAATATACCCTTTCCCCAATTAGTAAACCAATGACTACAGTTCCATATCTACTCTCTCGGTGTCAAAGACCATCACTTTGTGGGAGATAATGCCAATACATTTCCCAATGTCAGCTTAATAAAAGCTTGGGCCCTAAATTATTAATAATTTCTTCGATGAAGTAAAACCTGTCATTGATATTATTTCATTGATACATAAACAAGAATATTTGAAACAAAGAAAAGGTAATGCACACATTTTAAATTTTTTAAAATGATGAAGGTGTAGACTAGATATGCAAGATGAAGACACAAATAATTACGTACCTGGAATAGCTTCCGAACTGAGAAAGCATACTAAAAAAAAATAAAAAATTATCAAGATATTGTTGCAGTGTTGTGTTGTTATATTTGAATGACTAATACTCAGTAATACATTTGTATTGATTCCAGTTTATGGTTGAAATGATGCACACGAATGCAAAAATATAATTAGACTTTACTAGCCTAATTTCTCGCGTGAGTGGGTAAATGACTAACCCTGATTTTTCTTATGAATGCAATAATAATCCTTATCGGTCCAAAAATGTGCAGCAACTAACGTAGATATCTTGAGTGTGCAAGGCCAAACCCTTATATCTCAAAGGGAACAATCAATCGGACGACTCTGCCAAACCAGGCCATCGGACTTTGGCGTTTCTATGAGTCACTATTTAGATATAATGCCTTCATCATATAAACGGGTCATTGATTAATTCATATTTTAAGTAGATTTACTAATACATGTAATATAATTGCTGTTATATATGTAAAAAAAGTTCATTTAATCTTCAATTATTGCCAAATTCCAACAATTTTATACTTGCTCATATTTATTTTCTAATTAAAATATTATTTCAGATTATTATTTACATTAGAGTATTAAAGTGTTTAATAAAACTCAGGATGATGTTGCATAGCAATTCTGTAAGTTGTAAAGAGTTAATAAACTCAGGATGAATGACTATCCGTACATATCTATTGACTATGTGTACAACATTTTTTTTAACAGAAAAAGTTTTATACAAACGATGGGGTTTCTATCTAAACAACAGAAGAAAACAGGCCTGATCCGTTAGGTCGACTAGTTGGTAACATATTTCTTACCACAGTTCCAGGAGATTTCTAAGTAGCCTAATAAGATGTAATTCACATTATTAATTTCTTACTTTTTTCCCTTAGCTTCTGAATCTAGCTGCTTTACAATTAGTTGAGATCCGCTCTAACTCATTACATACTGACTTATCTTTCTATCCTCTTTCAAATAATTCTATGGAAATTTGCGCTACGTCTATCAAACGTTCAATATTTTATTCCGGAAGCTCATACAAATGTTTCATTACAGAACTACTCTTTCATAGAATATTCTTTTTATCTATACGAGAACATACGTATTAAATGTCCACTGCTTACGCCAAAAAAGGGATATGCAATCGATACTAACCATGATAACACGTCTACGCTTGACACTATGATGAAGCCCTAACAATCCAAAGAAAATTGAGATTATTGGAAAACAAATTAATTTTCCAGATGTATCTTCACCAGATCCAAAATTCACTCCCGATGCATATGATATATATATATACAAAATATTGTGTAAATCCGAACGAATATCAAATTTGTCCGAACAAATATGTAATATGTCAAAACAGGTACAGCCTAATGCGTCTAAAGAAATTCACGATTCATTCAAACAATCATCTAATTCGTCCGAACGAATATTCCATTCGTCACAACAAATTTCTGATTCGTTCGAAAAAAAAAAAAATTAATTTGTACGATAAATATGTAATTCATCAGAACAAATTTCTTATTTGTCCTGTATAATAATACATAAAGACTGCGAACAATAGCATTCTTTTGCCGCCTATATGTACCTTTAAGTCAATTTGTAAAAGTTGACTTATTTGAATAATTATTCTTATTTATAATATTATGTAAATTTGCCTAAAACATAACATATTTGGGAAAACAAAGAAAGAGAACTCTATAGTTTTGGTAAACCTTTTGCTTTTTCACTATAAAAATCAACAAAAAACGAAAATTATTTTACACCCCCCCCCCCGGTAATGCAAAAATTTCTTATCTTTTTACCGACATTGTAAATTGTTATTTCAAGTAAATACCAACGATTTGTTTCACGGAGTAAAATATGTTTATAGACAAAAAACACAGCAAAAGCGTTCATTCCTTCACCAAGTTCTATTGATGACAAATAAAAAAAATATTTATTTATTATAATACGAGGGGCGTTCAATAAATAATGTCATCGGTGCTCGGAAAGAAACAACAAACGCTTTTCTATGATTTAGTCTTAATGATTAAGCTAAAATATTGTCTTTTGATTAAAACACATGTCCGTAACATTTTTGTATAATTTCTAATTGTTTTTAGAACACATTTTTGAGTATGACCCTTCGTATACTGAAATATGGCAGATCCTATGATTTCCTGTACTTGTTATTTCTTTCTGAAAGGTGTTTCTTTTTCAAGTTTGGGAAATGAAACAAATCAAAGGTTGAAACTGCTGGCCAAAATTGTTGCTGTGACCAAACATTAACTTTATTTTTATCCCAAGAACTTCTTTACGCTTCATGACCTGTCGGTTTGGACGCTGTCGTGAAGAAAATAAATGTAGTGAATTCCTCATTCTGGCGCCTTCCTCTCATAAACCTTTCACTTTTTTGCCAACAATTTGCTTTCTTGACTCTTCCAGAAATTGAAATTACTCCCCCAATAAGAATTTGAACGACAAGACAACTTATATTTAAGAAAATAGCATATAAAACTGTTTTTGTTTTTGCTCTTACAATTCTTTGTTCTTTTCAGGCCTTTGCTTTTTGTCAAGTGTAGCTCATTGTAAAGCAAAATGGATTCAAGTTTCATTACCTGTTTGAATTTCAGACAAATATGGACAAGTATTTTTTTTTTACAATAATTGTTTAGATATTCCTAGACGCTGTCGTTTTCACTCATTTTTCAAAATATTAGGTGACCTTTGAGTATTAAACTTTTTTTACTATCAAATGTTTCTTTAAAACATTGTGAAGTACCCCCAAAATGATGTCTATCAAATTTGCTATGTGTCTTAAAGTCAATCAAACATACTTAGTGATAATTTGTTGAATTTTTGCAAATATACATTGGTTGTTGCTTGTCCTTGTCGCCAAGAATGGTACCCATTTTTGTTGCCCATTATATCATTTTCGTTTATTGAAATTGCCGTAAATTTCACATATTTCAGTTAATATATCTTGGGATTCTTAACAGGTATTACAGCAGCTTTAAAGGAGCTTTTAAATTTCACTCTAGTTTACTGTTTCTTGACTATTCATTTTAAATGCAGTGTTTTCCAGCTTCTCACAATGGAACTATGTGATGAAAAGTGGTCAAATAAGATTTAATAATTAGAGAAAGTCAATCTTAATGGCATATGATTTCTATGTTGTATGTTCTCGAGCTGATGACATGAATAATTGAACGTCCCTCGTGTGTTGAATTTTACATACGAACACATTTTAGAGTTAATTTTATCCAATTTTAATGAGTATTGGAAAATCCGATAGTGTTTAAATGCCTGATTACAATGAAAATAGTTTTTCTATTCCCCTTATGAAAATGCTTGTTAATATAAGCAATGATTTTTTTTTACTCTGCTTGTAAAATTATTATCATAAGCAATTACTAATAAACTCTTCTGTGTATTCAAATAAGTTTTAATGACCAAATTGTTATTTACATTGAATTAATTGAATTAAAATATAGACAGAAATCGAAAGTTAGTGGTTGTAGTTATAATGGTCCTTCAGCGGAATGAATTTTCTAATTTGTCGAAACAAATCTGAACGAATTCCGTATATGTCGAAACAAATTTGAACGAATTCCTAATTTGTTGAAACAAATTACTAATTCATACGATCAAATTTCTAATATCTAATTCGTCGGGACAAATATGCAATTTGTTTGAAAGAATATTATATTTGTCCGAAAGAATAAAAGATATATCTTTAAATTTAGCACAAATATTATCAAACCAAGTTGCAACTTACCAGTTTCAAGGATCAGGAATACAGCTACAATCTTCATTTTGTCTCTATCATGCTTCCCTTTTCGAATACCTGCTTTTATAATGTCCCTCCGCTTATTTCCTCCAATGTTTCCACCAGTGAACTGTTTACGACTATTGAAAATTGTAACACCTGTGTGAAATTCAGACAATGTACTTCGACTTCAAAAAGATTTTTGTCTTTTTTCTGAACCATTTGCCGTGTTAATTAAATGATATTTCCGCAAAGCCTTTTTCCAAAAAAAAACTTATAAATAATGCTTGCTTGCACTTCAAATAAAAATTACCCTTTTTCTCAACCATTTGCCGAGTTAATTAATTGATATTTCAGTAAAGCCCTTTTCAAAAGCAACTTATAGATCATACTTATTTGGTATAGAAGTAGTCACTGGTGAGATGGAGTGAAAAAAAAATAATTAAAGTGTCCTATATGAAGATTCCTGCTGCTTATCAAGAATAAGTATGACGCTGTATAAAAGAGTTTTCCTTAAGTATATAATTTCAGGAATGAGGTTGTCCCCTATTGCGGTTCTATTCTAAACTCTTTGAGCATGATTTGACCATATTAGAATAAAAAATATTTCACAAAAGTGTCATCTTTTCTGGCTTGGTTTTTAATAAACTGACGATACATATTTATTTACCATCTTTTGATTATTTCCCCTCAGGATGAGACAAATCAATGATGAATTTGATATCAAAGGTTGTCTTCTTCTATCTTTTTTAATCATAGATGGACAAAGATATAATATAACAGCAGAAGACGTTTGTGTTAAATAAAATAATCACAACATTGGTCAACATTGGTCAAATTTGTATGAAATATTTGATTTATTCTCCTTTTTATTTTGAACTTTAACATGTTTAAAGCAAGGCAGCTTTTTGTTCTCAAAGATTATGAAATATCTCATAGAGTTAAAAAACCACTGCTAAATCTTATATGAAAATGTTTCAAAGGAAAGTCCTATTTGTAAAATAAATTCACAAGAAATTCAGGTGTTCATTATGCACTCAAACTTAAATTGTAGTATTGTTCTATGTATGTATGGTGTAAAAGATTTGAATACTCCTCCCCTTTTAAGAATAGAAATGCTTTTATAGTTATTTTTTTTAAAAGCACGGTTTAAAAACATCTTTTAGAACAAATTAAGAGGGCTAGGGGGTCGCTGCCATTTTTAGACTAATAGTATATTGATCTCCTTTAGAAGAAGAGCTCCATATGAAGATATACAAAAATGGTCAAATTTTAAAACTAAAATATATGAATCTTTTCTTTGCCAAATGATAGCTGACAGCTTCAGATATCATATATAAAAATTTAAGTTCAATCTAATGGTAAAGCCTCCTTAAAAAACATAAAAGAAAATGATCATATTTATGATTGAAACTTAACTTTTCATTTTATGATACAAATGAATATTCTATGAATATTAAATTCTAGGTTCTTTATTAAGATATCTAATTTTGCTGTCAACGTACTTAATTTCATTTCTCATTGAAGGTGTTTTCTTTTAATTAACTGTTATTATATTCTCTGTAAATAGTACTGCCCATTCTTTTATTTGCGCAATTGAATCTAGTTAATGTCTTATTAATTCTATGCTTAAAATATGTATATATATTTTTAATGGTTTTTTTATAAGGCATCTCTTATTCGAAGAAATATAATGAATTCATATTAGGTACAACGTACCTCTGAAAATATCTCATATTTTATATAAAGAATCTAGGGGGATTAGACGACTCATATGCCCATACGGATTTTGTCGCTTTGTTTATCATATCGGAAATTTCATAGTTTTACGATTCACCTAATCATTTAAACTTTGTACGAAGACTGACAGCTCCTGTCTCATTCGTATATCGAAGATCAGACAGGCAAGTCAGTCTACTTTGTACAGCACTATCCAAAGACAATCTCTATATTTTTAAACATTCGTTATGTACAGTATCTTTTAACATGACATGCTTTTCATACTGTATGTTAATTGTTCTATCAAATATGTTTTCACGGGTAAAGAGATGGTACGCTTTGCCTTTCATTTTAACCGTTTTTGCATTACAGAAGAGCATATCGTGCTGGTCTACCCATGCTTGTTTACATTTCAATCGTGTAATATAGTCTTGAACTGAATGCATTCAAAATGTTATATATATCTTGAAAACGTGTTTATTATAGGAAATATATTTATTGACCGTAAATAAATTCATTGTCTTATTTATTCATTTTGATTTTAGTGAAAAAATTTATTTTATCTAAATTTCAATCTGAACTAAAAAATATCGTGATTCAAACAATTGCGACAAATAACTGGTAACTTCAACACCGCCGCTATGACATCGTCTCAAGCCACGGTCCGGAGTCCGCATAACGCTCTCTCCTACATGGGAGAGGATCGTACATTTTGGCCGTGGTTTGCGACGATGCCGCCATAACCACTGACCCACGAAGTAGCATATACATTGCCCTTTAAATAACAAACAGTTCTATATGTATAATAAACACACAATTGCACTTGGAGTTTTTGAAATTTGTGTTCCGAAATTTAAGTAGGTAAACTAACTTTTTATATAGAGTGGGTAATCGTACCATTTTTTTTTAAATGGTGAGAGGCGCGCGGTACATCCTTCCATACGTACCCTTTCAATATTTATTTACAAAAAAATTGGTACGAAGACAAACTCTGTATATAAAAAAAGCACAGTTTCAACATTCAATTTCTATCATTTTTACGGTTATTAAAGCGTGTAACCATTTTGGTGGGTTGATTGCAATTAATTTCTGAGTCATTTGATTCAGGTTTTATCTTTACTGTATGTATATGGTTATAAATAACTCCCAAGTTTAACAACAAATGGAATTTATAAGAATTTTTTAATTGATATTTAACCTGCCCTTGCGTAGGCATATGACTCGCCTTACCCCTCCCAGATTCTTTATATTGTCTACATTGAGCGGTGGCGGGTCGTGTGAAATGTGGTATTTGTGTGACAGGTCGTGTGTCAGGCGCGGATCCAGGAATTTTTCCGGGGAGGGGGCGGTCCACCCCAGTCAAAAGAAAATCCAACACAAAAATTTGTTAACAAGCAAAAAAAAAAAAAACTTGCCCAAACGTGAAAATCCAATTCGTGGGGTGGGGGTGGGGGGAGGTGTAGTGGTTGACTTTGGACTTGGTTGACTTTTGACTTCTAATGTTTTGTACCTACTGAAGTATTACTTTTAATAACAACTTGATAAAGGTCCGCGTTTTCAAGGAGGGACTCCGTTTTCTGGGGGGGGGGGGGGGGCTCCATGGTCACATCTTATTTGGTTTAGTGTATCAATTTAATATCGCTGCGAATTCCAGGGGGGGGGTCCTGACCCCCCGACCCCCCGACCCCCCTCTAGATCCACGCATGCGTGTGTTGGCGTAACAAGGCGTTTGTGTGTGTGTTAATAAAATATAATATACTAGTAATATAATATTAAATAAATATAAAGAGCATAACAAATGTGGAATGTCTTTATGACATCAGCTGAATCCAGTACACATTTATATAGGTTAACGACCAGGACATCTGCTTGAAAGCAACTTTGATGTATTTAATCATTATAACTTTATCACCAGTCAGTCTGTTACCTGATGCTAAGATAGGAATAATAAAGTTATACCTTGTAGGTGCAGTTGATGAGGAATTTTTTAAGGCTAATCAATTTGGTTTACTTTAGTGTTTTATATGAATGAAAAATCAAACGGAATAAACGATAAGAATACAATATTCTGTCAATGAACATATCTCATTCTTCAGATAAAAACGTATATTAATGATTAAACATAGAAATTTGTACGAGTATTATTGTATTTAAAGTTTGATGTAAATACCCTGGATAATTTTTTTAACTAAGATAAAGGGATGCCACATTAGAATTTTATTTAATAGATCGTTAAGACACCTTTTTTAAGTTATGGTTTAGCAATGAAAGACCGATATTAGTTCAATTTCTATTATTTTATAATATTTTATGCCCTTGGATCGAAAGATCCCGAGGATATATTGTTTTTGTCCCATCTGTCTGATTGTCTCTCTGTTTGTCTCTCTGTCTATCTGTTGTCAAATTTTACCTAGCTCATAACTATTGAATGGGTGGGGCCATGGCTTTCATTCTTCACAGGTGTATTTCTTGTGACCAGACCTTTCCATGGGTACCACCAAATTTGATCGCTTGATATTGGAGTTTAACCTACTCTTACAAAAAAAAAATACAACACTTTGACCTTCGCCATAACTTTTGAACAGTTGGAGCTAGGGCTTTAATCCTTTACATGCATATTTGTTGTAACAAGACCTTTCAGATGGTATAAATATTTTTGACCTTTGGATCTTGACCGAAGAGTTTGACCCACTTTTTATAAAAAATTAACCATGGTTAAAAAAAGTTTTCATGGAAAATTGAATGTTATCTCTGTTTCCCAAACTTGAATTAGTCATAAAAGTCATATTTTATGCATTGTGTATAAATTTTTGTATGCTTTGAATGACAATGGACGGATTTTATAATTACATAACCTGAATATTGATGACAACGAGCCATTTTAAGGCCTTAACTTTAAAGATTTCTGACAAGGGTACTGTCTAGGAACTTAACGTGTTCATGGCGTGAATATAGGCATTATGCATGCCTCGTTCTCCCATCTTCTTTTGTTTTGCAAAAGTGGGTCAAACTCCAATGTCAAGTGGTCTCGCCACAAGGAAACTATACACCCCCGAATCTTTAATTACAGGGGCATAAAATCCTTCAAATGATGACCCCCCAAGGGTAGGGAGGGACCACCACTGGAAATAGAAGTATATCAAAGAAATATACAGTGAAAAAACTTTAAGACCCCGCTGCTGAAGAACACAAACCGTTTTAAGACATTAAGAAGGTAATAAATTACTATTTTATTTATTTCGTGTTAAATTTGATTTGGGTTTGTCCAAATATCAAAATAATTACTTTCCCATAAGTTTTGAAATTTCAATTCAATTTTCTGTTAAAATTAAATTAACTAATAAATTCTCTCTACTTTCGACTAGTTTTGTGAAGATTTGAAACATAGTTTTAAAAATATTCACAAATCGTGTGTTTTATTTTCATAAATATTTTTTTTATTTAAAAAAACTAAAATGTAGATTCAGCTTTTCTGAACATATTTGAAACCATAAAGCATCTTATTTGATATTTTTTATTTTCACTGGAAAAAAAAAGCAGGACAAAAATGCTATTAAATAATAGAAATTGAATTAATATAGGTCTCTCATTGCTAAACCATAACTTAAAAGGAGTATCCTAAAGATCTATTAAATAAAATTCTGGTGTGGCATTACTTAACCTCAGTTTCAAAAACTATTCAGTGTTTACAGCATTGAACGTTAAAAACACTAATACTCGTAAAAAATTTATGATCAATCATTAATATACATTTTTAATCTAAGATAGAAATATGTTCATTGATAGAATTCATAGATATTGTATTCTTCTTGTTTATTCCGTTTAATTTTTCATTTATATAAAACATGAGCGTAAACCAAATTGACTACCCTTAATTAATTCCTCATTAACTGCACCTACAGCGTATAATTTCATTATCCCTATTTTAGTTTCAGGAAACAGACTGACTAGAGATAAAGTATGAAAATTAAACATAAAATTATTTACAAAAAGATGTCCTAATCGTTAATTATAACTTGCTTCATATATGTACATGCATTGGATATAGCTGATGTCATGAGGACACTCCACATTTTTTATCCAATGTATTTTGCTTTGTATTGTCGAATAGCACAAGTTTAAGTAATTATGGTACCGATAAAACCCTTTGAAATTGAAGCTTAATCTCATTTTATATAATCAATAGATATTATATCATGTTCTCCTTGCAAATGATAAGTATTCAAATTGAATGCTTGTATATCAAAACGATAGGATAAAAGCTATGTATTGCAAACCCTGTATTTTTGTGTGCAATCTTATAATTGTTATAAGACCTTTAATTCAGTTGGTAAAGATGCCTGATATATTCGACCTTGCCTTTAGATTTTGACCAGCTTTTTAAAAAATGTAACCTTGGCCATATCTATTGAACAGCTAGGACCAATTTTTTTAGAAAGTGTAACCTTGGCCATATCTCTTGAACAGCTAAACCTAAGATTTTCATATTTTACAGGTTTATTCCTTGTAACATGATCTTTCCTTTGGGTACCAATTTTATTTACCTCTTGACCTTGACCTTTGGAGCATGATGTGTATTTGAGGAAATTCAACCCTCGCTATAACCTACCATACGGGGGCATCGGTGTTTCACGAACACATCTTATTAAGAGAGAGTCCTGAGTAGATTAATCGTTTTGTCTCTTTGTTCAATAATCTAAAAGTGAAAAAAGGATTACTAGATAGATTAAATTATCAGTACGTACTGGTCCCTGCCGACAACGCAGGTAACAATATTGTCTTCGTTTGTAAGGCTCATTATATAAATTGTATTTTAGAAGAACTTGGATTTAATTCTACAAGTGGTAATCCTACTTATACTAATACTTCCCTTTCTAAGGAAGAAATTCTTCAAAATCATATGTCAGTTTTAAATATTTTTAATATTCCACAGAGCCAAAATGAATTTGAACTACCCTATATATATTGCATTCCGAAACTTCATAAAAATCCTTACAAACAAAGATACATTGCGGGTTCCAGTAAATGTTCAACCAAGCCTCTTTCGTTATTCCTCACTAAGATATTGACAGTAGTAAAGGAAAAACTTCAAGAGTACTGTGCAACAATATATTCAAGAAGTGGTGTGAATCAGATGTGGATACTCAAAAATTCCAAAGAACTTTTGAACAATTTGAAATCTCAAGATTTTACCAAAATCAACAGCTTAAATTTTACGACTTTTCAACTTTATGCACAACCATTCCCCAAGATAAATTAAAGTATAGGCATTTTGATATCATTGACAGCTGCTTTTTCAATAAAATTTGAACTCGTAAATTTACTTACCTGGTCATTGGTCATTTGCAAAATTATTTTGCTAAAACACATTCTGATTGAACACACAAGTTCTCTGAAGTTGACATCAAAAAGATGCTTGAGTTTCTGATTGACAATATTTATGTGGTTTTTGGAGACCAGGTATTCAACAATCTATTGGAATTCCCATGGGTACCATTTGCGCTCCGTTATCAGCAGACCTATTTTTATTTTCATAGGAAGTAAAATTTGTGCAAAATCTTATGCGTGAAAAGAAGAAAACACTTGCTGCAGCCTTCAACTCGACATTTAGATATAACGACGACGTTATTGTCAATTAACAATGGTCATTTCCATTCCTATGTCGATACAATACTAGTATATCCTGGTGAGTTTGAGATAAAAGATACCACAGAGTCTGACACATCTGTTTCATACTTGGATATTTTACTTGAAAAAGACGTTAATGGTTATCTAACAAGCAAGCTATATGATAAACGTCATGACTTTAACTTTTCAATTGTCAACTCCCCTTACTTATGCAGCAATATACCTTCATCAGCTGCATACGGAGTGTATGTATCTCATTTGATTCGATACTCAAGAGCATGCTCTACCTATGAACAATTTCTAAAAAGAGGTAAATTATTGACAAGCAAGTTGATGAAACAAGAATATCAGCAGTCTCGTTTAAAGTCATCATTTCCTAAGTTCTATGGTCTATACAATGACTTTGTCAGCAAATACAATTTATCATTGAGTCAAATATTGACTGACGTTTTTCATACTAATTGTTAGTCCATTATTTACACACTGAATTGACGACGGATTTTTCAGTTATTTCCCGATCATGACATGGATCACATGAATATCAAATTGTTTTCTTGCTTGTAAAATAATTCGCATTCATCAGCAAGAATATTATCTTTCCACTATCACCCTTTAAAATATTCTTTAGTGAAACAAAATATTAATTAAATGTTTATAAACTATTCTGCATCTGAAATTTCTGTAACAATTAAATGATTAATGTGTTCATGGTGTTTAGAAAAAGAAATATCTCAATTTACACCGTTTAAATGAACTAAGTATAAATGTTTTGGGTGAACTTTTTAAAATAATATATTAATTAAGATTTTGGCAAAAGAAACAATAATAATCAATATCGGAACGATAGGACAAATTCGATTGATTTTACTATAAACTAACTGTAAAATCGGACATGACAATTCCTTGAATTTCATGAAAAAATATCTCGATCACTTAAATATCATCTTAATTAAACCTTAACACCTTAATTAAAAAGTATTAAAAATGCGCTTAGTCAAGTGTTTGGATGCATATAATATTTCTTCAAATGGAAATGTAATTTATAATTTTATTTTTGTACACTGTTAAAATACACTCTTGAAAATATCCATAGAAACTTTGGAATAAGAAAATTTAGCACATTTTATAAACTTAGAAAGAAAAAAAAACTTCACAACACAAGTCTTTGCTCCAGTATTTGCAAACCCAAAAATGTATATTTCATTGCAAACTTTTAGGATCATCTTTCAAATAAATGGAGCGAAGACCAACTCATATTTAGAAATTTTGTTTAATATGAGAAAATGAATTTTTTTTGTTCTTTTTGTATGTGTATGCTTTTTCATAGGCAAATAATTTCAGTCTTTGTAAGAATTTTGTAAATTATCGAAATTTAAACATTAAGTGTAATACTTCAATGTGAGATGAAATGATACCCCCGTCTATGACCCGTTATCGAAGATACAGGGATATCTAGTCATGTGTGTACTTTTGCCCACTTTGAAAAAAATATTATCCTCGGCCATAACTCTAATATCGTTAGTACCTGAGATTTCATATTTCATAGGTGCATTCGGTGTGGCAAGACCTTCTTTTGGATACCAACAATTTTGACAGAGTTTGGTCCACTTAAAAAGAAAATTAACCTAGACCATGCTTTTAACCGTAAGTACTAGGGCTTTCATATTTCACTGGTGTATTCCTTGTGAGACAGTTTTCCATTAAGTACCAACAATTTTGACCTTTTATCCTTAGCCTTGGGAGTTTAACTTAGATTTGAGAAATTTCAACCCTTACCATAAGCTGCCAAAAGGAGGCATAAGTGTTACACAATCACATCTTGTTTATTATATAACTAACCATGACCTAACTGTTCTTGATAAGATTACGTAAAATTAATGAACTTATATACTGACATGTAAAACTTGGATTGTCTATTGATGACGCAAGCCTATCCCAAGGGCCATTAAATGTATTTGAATTTTTACGAATCTACGCTATCTCTTGAAGCTTTCACACAAGTTTCAATTTTGTTGGCTTAGTGGTTCTTGAAATTAATTTTTTTTAAGATCCCACCCAATTTTTCGATAATATCCTCTTGAAAGGTGGCATGGAATTCCTTTTGAAATGTTTTAAATTCCCTATGCCTAAGGGTGCTCAGTACAAAGTTTGGTTGAAATTAGGCCGATTAACAGGGGATTCTTACTCCTTAATAGCACCTAATCCCACCACTGATGTTTTCAGTCCAGTTTTCTTTACCCCTGATTTGTATTAATTAGTTCAATAAACTTTTGATAATGTGAAAAGTTTACATACAGATAAGGAGCTAGACAGGCAAGTGGATTAAGAGAAGCTCATTTGATTTTACAGCTCGGGTAGCTAATTGGATAAAAAGGTTGTTTTAAATATTACACAAATACTTGTGAATATGACTCAGGGTTTTTAAACTTTTTGTATGTTTTGATATTGTAATTAAGTCATCATTTATTGAGGGCATGAACATAATTATACTGTGCATGTATACTAAAAATGTTGGAGGGATGACAATTTGACTATCACAATGTGTTCATAATAAAGTTTTTGTCTACAACTCAAGTATGGCTCAAAATAATTCAGTATGTTATACATACATACATTTTTTGGGCAATAACGTTCGATATCTGATTCTCTTACATCGAAATACAAGCCATTTTATTAAGGTACCAATTAACTAAACTTTTCATGATGAAACCAAGTTTTTTTTTTCAAAACCATTTTTAAAACCATATTAAGATTTTTGAATGCCGTTATGTAAAACTAACTATTTCCTAAGTCACAACTATATGAAAAGCACCAAAAACAATTTTTTGATCATTGTGTTAGATTTTTATATTCATACAGAAGTCATATACATTATACGATCATAGCATTATAGTACAAGGGACATTGGTTCTGTAAACAGTAGGCCTAAGAGACAATGCTATAAATAGCTTACACTATCTGAGACTCCCATTATTATGGCATCCATTTTGTTACCTATAGCATGTATACAAACTTCTTTCTTAACAAAAAGAATTTAGGTACTGAAAAAAATCATTTTAATTTTTTTTTCAATGTGAAATTCCTGAGGATCAAAGAAATTTCTATGGGACTTAATCTGAAAATACTAAGTATAATACTATTTTAAATGATTAATTTTTTGTAATCGGTTTTTGATGGAAGTAATCTTGAACGAAAAGCTTAGTGTAAATTCAAAAGAAAAATCTTCAACTTTCCAAAATATATTTTTAATACATGGTAGGTTCCTATGATGCCTTGCTTAATACGCATTGTTTATTGATAATTACCTTCAAATGTATACATATTTCCAAATTTTGGAGGTAATTTCATTGTGAAAAAAAAAATTATACTTGTGTATGAAAAGTGTATAAATATGCATACATGTACATATCAATAATGGATTCTTTTCCCAAGTAATCACATTAAAATTTACAAACTGTAATCACATTAAAATTTACAAACTATGTCAAAATTATAAACTTGATACCGATACAAAAATGTTGTTGGCTAAAAATATTGCACATGAATAAATCTTCTCATCATCATTTGACACTCTTTAATTAAGAAAAAAAATAATTAACAGCAACCAAACAAATTAATTTCATTAACAGAAATTCCTCTAGCCACAAGATTCTACACCAGGATTCTACATAAGGAAATCTGAACCGAGAGAGAGAGAGAAAAAAAATCAAATGTAAATGCAAATAACTGCGGCATACATGATCATAGTAGAATGTACAGAAATAATATTTCCTCTTCTTTTTTAATTTTAAATCATGAATATCTACATCCATACCATAAAGCACTTTTATACAAACGACAGGTCACTTGTATAAATGTCGGAAGTCCCATGAAAAAAAAATCTTCACAGATGGATTTTCATCACACTGGAATAATGGCTTTTAGTTTCACTCACGTCTTCTCATGCATTCTTCAACTCGCTTCCAATTTTATAACCTATAATTTTGTTCCAGTCTATTTTTGTTCTGGTGACAGGAAGTTGTCGTCGTAGAGCCTTGAAGGTCGTGTCGGACATCGTCATGTAATTCTCTCCAATGGCTTTCTGATAGTAGAAGGATACATGATAGAGGAAAATTTTGTTTATTTGCATTATAAATGAACAATTTTATCAAATAAATTCCTAAGTTGATGAGCATTTCTATGCACATAAACCTATTGACCAATCAACCTTTCAATGTAAAATATTGTGATTACCTGCATACTTAATTTAGTGGGTTCATATTTAAGCCCCTTTTATGCTGTTTCATGTTGACTGCTGACCAGACTATAAATCAGCACTACTGGAGGACTTAGCTTATAACTCAGTTGTGATTACAGTACATTGATTTTCAAAATAAAATAAGTTCATGTACTATGGTGTACAAGAAATTTTCCCATATCGCAGAGAAACAAATGTTATCAAATTAAAAGGTAAAAATAACGGGAGGGAATATCTATTTTCACCATGTCATCTACACAGAATCATTTAGAACTGGCTCAAGTCTGAAATACATGTACATAAATAAGTACTGTATACAGGGTTATTGTCGCCCTTTAACACATATACTGTAAACCGACTTATATTTGAGTGCAAGAAATTTTCTCAAAGTTCGCGAGAGTCTCGTCATCGCGAATATTTCTCACCGCAAACCGGTTCTTTAAGTCTATGTGTCTATTAACAAAAGAACCCAAATAGGCTTGATCACGAAAATTAATTGTCGCGAACTAGTTAACCTCCGGTAAATCGTGAAATAAAGTTGCCACGAATAAAAGTTGGTTTACAGTATTCAAATTTGCCCCTTTCTATATTCGCGTACAGAAAGATTTCCTTACAAGATTATGCTGTATTATTTGAATTCGCTCCATTTAAATTCAAGTGATATCAACGAGGGTAAAAGGGGCGAAAAATAAAATGAGGAGGGCGAAAATTTCCCAGTATACAGTACTCCACCCACCTGGTAGTCAGATTCAGCTTCAGAAACGATCTTGGCAAATTCTTTTGCTGTCTGTTCTTCAGCCTGAAAAATATATGTCATTTTTTTTATCCCTGCTCTGCATATTTCATAATTGTTATGAAAATTCTCAGCAACATACCTAGTACCAGTATTTTAAACTCAAAAAAAAGGGATTTCACTTTTTGACATTAGCAGAGAAGCATTTCTCTTTCAAGATAAAAGAGTCTCTTTAAAAAAAATCATCAAATTCTGTATTTAATTTATAAACAAAGTGGAGTTAATTTGTGTTTTACAATTAATTAAGACATTCACTCAGAGGTTAAGGTACATGCTTGACATTAGGATGTATCCAAGAAGCAAGGACAGCCTTGGACAGGAGTCAAAATTCATCAAATGATCAGGATAAATAACTAATTTTTTTTCTACAAAATTTGTTCAGCTTTATTGAAATACTTGATATTAATTACCCGGTACGTTGATCTCTAGCCATTTCAATTTTTAAGTCCATATCAAACTAAGACAAGAGATGTTTGTAATTGTAAAACACTTATGCGCCCCTTCCCCAAATTGGAATTTTTCCAAGTCCAAGGGACATAACTCTATCAAAAATGACACAATCGTACCCAAAACATAACTTGACCTAGATATTCATCTAATTAATCTGTATACCGAATTTCATTTCAACATGTGCAACCTCTGCAAAGAAAATGAATGGAAACTGCAAATAATAGGAATTTTTCTAAGGCCAAGAGGCATAACTCTATCAAAAATGACACAATCGTACTCAAATCAGAACTTGAACAAGATATTCAGCTGATAAATCTGTATATCAAATTTCATTTCAATATGTGCAATGGTTGTAAAGAAAATGAACAGAAACTAAATGGACCGACAGACCGACCAACAGACAGCAGCAAAGCAATATGCCCTCCATTCTTCGAAGGGGGGCATAAAAACCTTTACTCTTATATCTATTTACTATTAATTTCATGAAATGAAAAAATGAGAAAACACTTTGCTTTTGTATAATATACCCAAAAATGTTCTTCTGTTATTATATCTAATGTTCTAAAACAGCCAAGTGTAAGCCAGTTCATAGGAAACTGAAGCTGACCTAGAAAGTTGCATACTAACTACAATCGTGCTTTTTATCTCTAAAGGAATGTGTTATGAAAATTTTCATTTTCAAAAGCTGATTGAGAAAGAAGAAAACATTCCAATTTATTTACAATCAGTAAAGTTTGTGAAAGAAATTTCACATTCTGTAAGTTTTTCCTTTTACCATGCTAATACTAGCAATTTCAAAGACAAAAAAAAAAAAGCATAGCTGAAAAACCAAACTTACTTTTGTTGATTTTTTTTCATGTTTCTATTATGAGATTTGGTTTACAAGATTACACAAAAATAATGCATACAAAAATATATATTTCAAGAGAAAAATATTAATCAAAGTGAACTAAATAACAAAAAAAAAAAAAAAAAGAATTATTCTTTCAACATCAAAGATTGCGTTCCTGTGACTAAAAAGATATCTTACAATAAAGTTATTTTATCATAGTGAAGACTTGATATAATCTATGTTCTCAAATCCTAAGAATTTAAGTACTTTTTACAACAGAACTATAAGTTAATAATTCGAAACTGAGTTAAGGTTTTGCATTAAAATAGTTGCCTCTTGGAAGCTTGTGTCTACCTAAATATGGCTTCAAAAATCCATGATCATATATAGCCAAAGCCATGTGTTTAACAGCTACAAAAACTGTATATACCATGTATACATGTATATCAATTTTATGGGGAAAAATGAGAATGGGGGGGGGGGGGTTGGGGGGGTTGGAGAACAAAGAGAGAGAAGAAATGTCTTACCGAGATGTTCAAGGTCTGTTTAACTTCTTTAGATGTGACTAACTGTACATTTCCATCCTCATAGTAATGTACCTGTTCCAAAAAAGGGGAAAAAAATTCTTACACACTACTTGGCTTTCCAATATATAAAGTACAAAAATCCTGGATCCACTCCACTTGCCTGGCTTGTTTATTTACCTGAACTTTTATAACCCCTGTCAGTTCAGCCTTCCCACCCCCTGATTCTGGGAATGTAACGGACCATTGTGACCTCAATCTTCCATTCCTAGGGAAAAAAACACATAAATAAGAGAACTGTCAGATATCAGGAAATGAATGGAATATCATTTACCAATAACTTCCTGATTGTAAATGAAAAAAAGTAATAAAAACATACAGCAAGTATGGCAATTAATTTTATAATGTAACAAGAGGCCCAGGGGCCATATCGCTCACCTGAGCAATTGGCTAGGAAAAAACACAGATCAGATCAGAACTGAAAGTAAACTGGGTGGGGGGGTGGTGGCTTGAATTTTACAACCCCCCCCCCTAGGGGGTCATGATTTGAACAAACTTGAATCTACACTACCTGAGGATGATTCCCAATAAATATAACGAAGCCTGGCTTCGAAGTACTTGAAAAGAAGATTTTAAAAGGTTTCCCTATGATCCTATGTAAAACTTTCATCGGCCGTTTTGGCCCCACCCTACCCCCGGGGGTCATGATTTGAACAAACTTGAAGCTACACTACCTGAGGATGATTCCACATGCGTTTCATCTTTCCTGGCCCAGTGGTTCTTGATAAGAAGATTTTTAAAGATTTTTCCTATATATTCCTATGTAAAAACTAGATCAGCCATTTTGGCCCCACCCAACCCCCGGGGGTCATGATTTGAACAAACTTGAATCTACACTACCTGAGGATGATTACACATGCGTTTCATCTTTCCTGGCCCAGTGGTTCTTGATAAGAAGATTTTTAAAGATTTTCCCTATATATTCCTATGTAAAATTTTGATCGGCCATTTTGGCCCCACCCTACCCCCGGGGGTCATGATTTGAACAAACTTGAATCTACACTATCAAAATGTTGGCTAAATGATCACAAAGTTTGACTTCAGAACGAGCCCTGAGGATGATTCCACATGAGTTTCATCTTTCCTGACCCAAAGGTTCTTGAGAAGAAGATTTTTAAAGATTTTCCCTATATATTCCTATGTAAAACTTTGATCGGCCATTTTGGCCCCACCCTACCCCCGGGGGTCATGATTTGAACAAACTTGAATCTACACTACCTGAGGATGATTACACATGCGTTTCATTTTTCCTGGCCCAGTGGTTCTTGAGAAGAAGATTTTTAAAGATTTTCCCTATATATTCCTATGTAAAAATTTGATCAGCCATTTTGGCCCCACCTACCCCCGGGGGTCATGATTTGAACAAACTTGAATCTACACTATCTGAGGATGATTCAACATGAGTTTCATCTTTCCTGACCCAAAGGTTCTTGAGAAGAAGATTTTTAAAGATTTTCCCTATATATTCCTATGTAAAACTTTGATCGGCCATTTTGGCCCCACCCTACCCCCGGGGTCATGATTTGAACAAACTTGAATCTACACTACCTGAGGATGATTCCACATCAGTTTCATCTTTCCTGGCCCAGTGGTTCTTGAGAAGAAGATTTTTTAAAAATGTCATTAATTTTTCTCTAATTCATAATTATCTCCCCTTGGAAAAGGGCCTGGCCCTTCATTTGAACAAACTTGAATCCCCTTCACCCAAGGATACTTTGTACCAAGTTTGGTTGAAATTGGTCCAGTGGTTCTTGAGAAGAAGATGAAAATGTGAAAAGTTTACGACGACAACAACGACAACAACGACAACGACAGACAACGGACAAATTTTGATCAGAAAAGCTCACTTGAGCCTTCGGCTCAGGTGAGCTAAAAATGTTTTGCAAGTTTAGGATTGCTTAAACTCAATTGTACTTCTTTCCATTATAAAACTGTCAAAACATATTGTACAAATAATGTCAACTTAGAGGACCTTAAATCAATTTAAATGGGCAAAATATTTTTTTTGTTTCTTTCTTGGACTTTAATTTTTTTTTTTAATTTTTTTTTTTTTTGAACTTACAATGCCTTATTATCTAAAAGAAAAATTCTATAAAAACTCTGATGTACCACCTCAGTATAAACATCATTTCAGAACTCTATCACAAAGTTTGACTTCAGAACGAGCCCTCACCAGAAGTTTTTGGGTTGGTACTGATGACTCTCAATGCAGCCGATAATAGTGACATTCCCCCCTGAGCTGTTGCCATAGACGGTCACCACCCCCTGTTTATAGTGCTGGTCTCGGTACGAGGTGAGTGAGGACTCGACCGCTGACCGCCAGGGTTCGGCCGCAGGGTCAGCCTTAGCCGGCTGGACATCACTAGCCTCTTTTCGCAAGTGGTCATATCTACAATTATATATAAAAAAATTATCTACTAGTGATGCTTTGTGGCAATTACTGTAAACTTACTACATTTGGCGGTGTATTCTATTTATCAAATTCAGCAAAAAGCAGAATCCGCTAAACAAGTACATTGTTAAGTGTCTTGTGTATTATACATTTACATCTAGCACATTCAGAAAGCACTACATCAAATCGCTGCTAACTTTCTGAAAAATTATTTTTCCCAAAATATCGTACATGCTAAATATAATACAATTACAGTAATGCTGTGTTTTTGGGTGGAATACAAGTGGTGTTATTCCACAAGACAAAACATAGGTAATCAGAGATTACAGAGCTCACCTCAACGAATGTTGTCTTTAAGTAAGGCAAAGTCACACAATTAACCAACAAAAAGTGTACATTCCAAAAATGAAAATATTTAAGCAATTTTGATCTGATACTTTGAAATAGACCTACATAAAAAATTTAAACTAGTTCTTTTTCATGAAAACGTAATCAAAATCCAGCATCTGAAGCAAATTTGAGAGTTTTCATCTCTTGATGCAACATTTGTGCAAGTTTGGTTTATACAATGTTTTATAAGCCTTATAGTTTTTTGGTAATAGACCTGCACCCATAACTTTTACCTGGTCTATTATCTGAAAAATGTATGCCAAATTCAGCATCCGAAGTAAGTCCATTAGTGTGCATCTTAAGATGTATCATCCATGCAAGTTTGCTCATTATAAGGCTCATAGTTAATTGGAAATGAAACATGCATCAAAAACTAATATTTTCACTCATCCAAAAAAAGTAGGTCAGATTCAGCATCCGAAGCAAGCCTGGTAGTATGCATCCTTATATGTATCATCCATGCAAGTTTGGTCAACATAGGGCTTATAGTTACTTGGAAATGAAACCTGCACCAAAAACTTTAACCTGTTCACTCAACCAGAAAATGTAGGTCAGATTCAGCATCATCCGAAGCAAGCCCGGTAGTATGCATCCTTAGATGTATCATCCATGCCAGTTTGGTCAATATAGAGCTTATAGTTACTTGGAAATGAAACCTGCACCAAAAACTTTAACCTGTTCACTCAACCGCAAAATGTAGGTCAGAATCAGCATCCGAAGCAAGCCCGGTAGTAAGCATCCTTAGATGTATCATCCATGCAAGTTTGGTCAACATGGGGCTTATAGTTATTTGGAAATGAAACCTGCACCAAAAACTTTAACCTATTCACTCAACCGGAAAATGTAGGTCAGATTCAGCATCCAAAGCAAGCCCGGTAGTATACATCCTAAGATGTATCATCCATGCAAGTTTGGTCAACATAGGGCTTATAGTTACCCGGTACTTGGAAATGAAACCTACACCAAAAACTGCACCAAAAATGTTAACCTGCTCCAAAAACATTAACCTGCATGGTCATTCCTTTGCTGAAATTGCAGCATCTGAAACTTTGACTGGTACAATGAAACACACTAGAACCATCTTCCATGCATGTCTAATCAATATAGGACATATGAAGTACTTAAAAAAGAAAACTGCTCCAAAAAACTTAACGAGGCTGGGGGGTGGCAGCCATTTTCAGACTATTTCTATCTCCTTTAAAAGGAGAGCTCCATATAAAGATATAGAAAATGATCAAAATTTAAAACTAAAATTTATGATTTTTTTCTTTGTCAAATGAATGTTGACAGCTTAAGATACCATATCTAAAAAAAATAAGTTAAATCTGGTGGTTACTTTGTGGTTAAATTGTTGACCCCCCAGCCTCCTTAACCTTAACCTGGTACGCCGACACCGACGCCGAGGGTATTACATAAGCTCCCCCAACTTCGTTGAGGTGAGCTAAAAATTACTCAAGCAATTATTTAAGAATTTTAATCAACTCGAGATGTGATTCATCTCAATTTTTCCATGTAGTGTGTACACAGTTTATAATAGCTTCAATGGATGGGGAGGAAGAAGACCAAAGCATAATCATAACACTATTTTCATGAGTTTTGAATTTTACTTAAGTATTTGGAAGGGAAATTACAAAAAATTATAAAAATGTGACCCATTTTCAATCTACACTGCAGCTCTGCAAACCAGAAACATACCAGACATACTCTATCATGTCACATCACTTTGTATGTAATAACTTCCTAAATATATAATAACTTACTATGTATAGCATGTTATGTGTAATAATTTACTATGCATGGTCACTTACTTGAAAGACTGCTTGGTCCTGGGATCTAGAAATCTACTTCCCCCTAAATCTCCATGTTCTGTTATTAAAACCTGTTGAATGGGAAAAAAATCACCACAACAAAAATAAGTCAAGGTACCCCAAAAATAAATTCTTTCTGTTTTTGTAAATTAATAATAAGACAGAAAGAAAATAAATCAAATCCATTATATAACATATAGTAATATAATAAACCTTGTGGCAGGAATGACCCCCCCCCCCCCCCATCGCAACCCCCTTTCCAAGTTTCACAGCATGCATATATACACAACATGCATATGATCAGTTTGTTAAGAGAGAAAAGGGAGGCAACTACTTTTTTTTGATACGTCTTGAGTAAGAGAAGGGAATCTAATTACTTTTGAAATAAAGAATGAGTGTTAAATTTGTGGCCTTTTCTTAATTTACTTTTAAAAGTAAATTGTCACAGTTTCTCATTTCACAGACGGTGAATGTTTAATCAAGGAATACAATCTACAGATTTACTTCCTCTTAATACATTCTTCTTAGGCTTTGTGTCAAAACAGATAGTGGGCTTCCTTCTTCCTCATTCCAGAGGACATTCTCATCTGTAACAATTATTTATTTATCTACTCAGAAATTTAAAACAGTACATGTACTTACTAATTCTTCTGATCCATTGATTTTACATGGAGTGAACTGATCTTTGTTGTACTGGGCAAATGACCTGCAAATAGTCCAATAAACATAGTAAAAATTTGACCCACAGAAGAGTAATTCTATCAATATTTTTTATCCTAGTCTTCAAAAGCATAAATCATTGTGAAAACATAAATTCAAATTATCCTTTTCTCAAAATTTTACTTATGAAATTAACTTACTTTGTAAATTAAAAAGTATAATTGGTATTCTCCAAGCTTAAGTGGACAGAATTTTATTTAATTCATAGGTTTAAAGGAAGGGCAAAGATAACATACCCTGAGGCACCCTCCTTTAGTAAATCATCATCATTAAGCAGAATTCTTACATCTGCAGGGAAAAAAAAGTTTTCAAATTGTTAATTTAAACTAATAACGCAATTCCGTATCAGTCCATTATCTATCTCAAGGTCAACAAATTATATGTTTGGGCATGGCTATTAAAATATCTTTAAATTTCCACATAAACAGACAACATGACTGTCACAGCAACTTTTTCAAATGATTTTCATCAGTGAGCATAGAGAAAATTGAAGATCTTCAAACTTATTTCTACAAAACTCTATTTCAGTCTTCAATGTTAATTTAAGAAGTGAATCATTATAAAAACAAGAGGCCCATGGGCCACATCGCTCACCTGAAAAGCTTTGACCATTCTGTTCTTTACCAGATTTCCCCCTTGTAATACATTATGTATCCCCACCCTACCCCACTGATCATAATTAAGACATTTTGAAATCAACTACCCCAGGATCCTTCCATGTGCAAATAAGTTTCAGCTTTTCTGGCCCAGTGGTTCTTGAGAAGAAGATTTTCAAATATTTTTCCTATATATTTCTATGTAAAACTTTGATCCCCCCATTGTGGCTCCACCCTTCCCCTGGGGGTCATGATTTGAACAATTTAAAATCTACATTACCCAAGAATGCTTCCACATAAGTTTCAACTTTTCTGGCCCGGTGGTTCTTGAGAAGAAGATTTTCAAAGATTTTTCCAATATATTTCTATGTAAAACTTTGATTACCCATTGTGGCCCCACCCTTCCCCCGGGGGTCATGATTTAATTTAGAATCTACACTATACCAGGATGCTTCCACATAAGTTTCAGCTTTTCTGGCCCAGTGGTTCTTGAGAAGAAGATTTTCAAAGATTTTTCCTATATATTTCTATGTAAAACTTTGATCCCCCCATTGTGGCCCCGCCCTTCCCCCGGGGGTCATGATTTGAACAATTTAATATCTACACTACCCTAGGATGCTTTCACATTAGTTTCAGCTTTCCTGGCCCAGTAGTTCTTGAGAAGAAGATTTTCCAAGATTTTTCCTATATATTTCTACGTAAAAATTTGATTCCCCATTGTGGCCCCACCCTTCCCCCAGGGGTCATGATTTTTAAAATTTAGAATCTACACTATCCCAGGATGCTTTCACATAAGTTTCAGCTTTTCTGGCCCAGTGGTTCTTGAGAAGAAGATTTTCAAAGATTTTTCCTATATATTTCTATGTAAAACTTTGATTCCCCATTGTGGCCCCGCCCTTCCCCCGGGGGTCATGATTTGAACAATTTAATATCTAAACTACCCAAGGATGCTTCCACAAAAGTTTCAGCTTTCCTGGCCCAGTAGTTCTTGAGAAGAAGATTTTCAAGGATTTTTCCTATATATTTCTATGTAAAACTTTGATTCCCCATTGTGGCCCCGCCCTCCCCCCAGGGGTCATGATTTGAACAATTTAATATCTACACTACCCTAGGATGCTTTCACAAATTTTTTAGCTTTTCTGGCCCAGTAGTTCTTGAGAAGAAGATTTTCCAAGATTTTTCCTATATATTTCTATGTAAAACTTTGATTCCCCATTGTGGCCCCGCCCTTCCCCCGGGGGTCATGATTTGAACAATTTAATATCTACACTACCCTAGGATGCTTTCACATAAGTTTCAGCTTTTCTGGCCCAGTGGTTCTTGAGAAGAAGATTTTTTAATGACCCCACCCTATTTTTGTCTTTTCTTGATTATCTCCCCTTGCGAGGGGATATGTCCCTTCATTTTAACAATTTAAATTTCCCTTCACTCAAGGATGCTTTGTACCAAGTTTGGTCAAAATTGGCTTCGTGGTTCTTGAGAAGAAGTCGAAAATGTGAAAAGTTTACAGACGGACAGACGGACAGACAGACAGACAGACGGACGGACGACTGACAAAATGTGATCAGAAAAGCTCCCTTGAGCCTTCGGCTCAGGTGAGCTAAAAATTAAAGTTAAATTAAGGGGAAAGCCCTTTAATACTTACCATTAAAAACCTCATTAAATTCCCCTGGAGGTGCATGTCTAATAAAATCTGAGGCAATGGCCACCTACAAAATAATAAGAAAGTGAAGAAACTGTTTTCATAATACATTTACATCAAACAATATTTAAATTACATCTAAACCTTAGGTTTACATATAATTATGTAAGAGGAGACTGCTTACTAGAAATCTCTCTTTCACATTATTTCATTATTTACAAACTGAATGATTACTTTTTTTTGCAGGGGGGGGGGGGGGGGGGAATTTACGGTTAAAAATTCTACAACTACAAGTACTGGCTCCAACATTGCTATCTTCATCTTGGGTTCATTATTTTCTCATTTTGGAAAAATATGTAATCATGGTACATTGTAATAGTACAGGTACTTTTATCTCAAAATTAATAATAATACTCATATTTAAATGACTGATTTACAAAAAACATCAATTTGATCAAGTGCTTACCAATTAAGTTATTCTCATTTAAGTTATTATAAAAATCTCTCAATGCTCATCAACATATTCAGATGATCGAAACTCATTTCAAACATGTAACTATATATAATACAAGTTACATCAATATCAATGACTATGATATTATAATTCTATATCCAATAAATTATGAGGAAACTTTTAGTATACTAGTACATATTATGCTTATTGGGCCCCCTTCACTTATGACTATTTTTCAATTTAAAAATTTGTACTCTAAAACGAACACTTAACATTCTACAGAGTTAATACAAGGTAAAATTATATACACAAACTGACAACTACTTTCCAACAGGAAATCCTTTCCCATTGTAACTGATTTATTACACTTAAATAGGTAACCTGCACTGTGGGGAAAACCATTCACCATGTTCACAGATGTTATCAGATAAACACAGTATCTCATAATGTGAAACAAGGAAGGCCCTCAGATCGCTTCATTAAAGATTATAAAAATAATTTGTATTTCTCAGTTTTTTTCTTGCATTTCTTTATTTTTCTCTTTATTAATAATAAAAGATTAAATACAGATCTTTACAAGAACATATCTTTCCACACACAAAAAAAAATGACTTTAATAAATTTATACAAAACTTTTATATTTCAGTATATTTTCTTTTGTATTATCATGATATTAACAAAATAACTAGATTTGAAAAACCATGATTGTGTTGCTGGAAAATACTGCTTTAATTTGATCAAAGAAGGACCTTCACATTCTCAAAATGAGTCACCAAGTGTAAACTAAACAATTATAGTTCAATGTTCTCAATCAACTTTACAGACAACTGAAGATTACGGAGAAAATGATTGAACAGATGAATTGAGGTACATGTATTAGTCATAATCCTTCCTTACATATTTTACCAAAAAAAAAAACCAAACACCTCCCCTCCCCCCCCCCCCCAAAAAAAAAAAACACATACAAAAATCATGGAAAATTTGATTGATTTTTTTCTTGGAAAGAATTATCAAATAAAGACATAAATTCTTAACATGAACATTTTTTGTAACAAGTGGATAATTTTGATACAAAATGCAAGTTGTATTAGTCTATAGTTCTTTAAAAAAATATGAAACAAAAAAGCATCAATAAATTAAGGCTTGCTTAGGTAGGTAATATCAGAGTTGAAAAAAGCATTCAAACAACCTGATCAACCTAACATCTTTATTTTCTTTTGGCACTACAACTGTTTGTGAGTAACTTTTACAGTCTTCTATGCCTTTACAACTGTATCCTAACCTACGTCTCTCTCTGTTTTGTTAAATTCTCCCTATGTACTATGTACAATGGATGTTATTTGTTAGCTTTAATTGTAATAATTAAAAATAATTTTCTCTATCTCCCAATCTAAATCAGAATCATCTGCATCTAAATCTAGAATTGACATTCATGCTCTGATAAAAGTGACATACCAAGTATTGAACACTGTGTTACAAGAGCATGCACACATTATCTAGATGTTGAATCACGCAAAAATGTAACGGTTACTAGTATTTCCTTGTACCAAGTAAGTTTCATCACAAAACTATTATGACTGAGTTACACAAGAGCCCTTAGGTAGAAAGAGAAACTTTGACCCTGAAACCCATATACAGATTTGTAACAATACTAATTTGAGACACATTCAACATGATTGCAATTAAAGAGATGTTAGTTAGATTTCATCGTGACATAAAAAAGTTCAATAAAAAATCGAATTTTACATCAAAATGTAGGAAAGCTGACACATGCATGAATGCATTTGTAGTCTCATATCTATTCAAAACATGTCAATCCCCGTTTTATTCAATAATTCTTACAGAATAGTGCCCACAATAGCACAGGAAATTCCTTTGACTGTTCACATGAATGTAAACATAAACTCAACTTCTTTCATAAACTTGCTGTTCAAATTTTTTCCACTACATGTATTGCCTTCGGCACATTTTCCCCGATAAATACACTACGGTACCCCTGCTACACTACACATTAACCAGAAGTCTCTGTCGAGACTGTAGCTCTACTGGTTTATACTTAAAACAAAGGAAGAGAAAAGTAGCAGTTGGGACTTGAGACTTTAAATCAGCAATAAATAGAAAAATGATCCTTGCCACTCATCAAAATAAAAACCAATGCACAGAATTATGTATCTTAGTATAGTCTACTTGTGTGCAGAGTTATACTGAAATCAGACCAAAACTGCAGGAGGAGTAGCATTTTGAAAGAATTTCACAGAAATTTCTATAATTAGTAACCATGGCAACATTGTTCACTGAAATCAAAAACCGATGCACAGAATTATGTATCTTAGTGTAGTCTACTTGTTTGCCAATTTATATCAAAATCAGACCAAAACTGTAGGAGGAGTAGCATTTTTGAAAGAATTTCAATGAAATTTCTATTTTTAGTAACCACGGCAACACCGTTTATCGAAATCAAAAACCGATGCACAGAATTATGTATTTTAGTGTAGTCTACTTGTGTGCCAAGTTATACTGAAATCGGACCAAATCTGTAGGAGGAGTAGCATTTTGAAAGAATTTCAAAGAAATTTCTAATTTTAGTAACCACGGCAACACCGTTCATTGAAATCAAAAACCAGTGCACAGAATTATGTATTTTAGTGTAGTCTACTTGTGTGCCAAGTAATATTGAAATTGGACCAAAACTATAGGAGGAGTAGCATTTTGAAAGAATTTCAAAGAAATTTCTATTTTTAGTAACCACGGCAACACCGTTCATCGAAATCAAAACCTGATGCACAGAATTATGTATCTTAGTGTAGTCTACTTTTGTGCCAAGTTATATTGAAATCAGACCAAAACTGTAGGAGGAGTAGCATTTTGAAAGAATTTCACAGCAATTTCTATTTTTAGTAACCACGGCAACACCGTTCATCGAAATCAAAAACCGATGCAAAAAATTATGTATCTTAGTGTAGTCTACTTGTGTGCTAAGTTATATTGAAATCGGACCAAAACTGTAGGAGGAGTAGCATTTTGAAAAATCGTTTACAGACAGACAGACAGACAGACGGACGGACGACGGACGCATTACTATCGCATAAGCTCTTCTGGTCTCTGACCAGTAGAGCTAAAAACATAGAATTCATCATGAATTTGTTAACCACATCAGGGTTTTTAGATCAATAACTCATTAATATATTCACATATAAATCAATAATTCATGTTCCATAAATAATACTACTGAAAGTACTACAAAATTTTTTTTTTAAATCCATCATTATTACATACAGAGATTAGTTTGTCTCTTAATTTCTCTATAAATTCTTTCCCATTATTCTGGCAGTTTTCACCTTCACTCACAAGTTCCACATTGAGATCTGGGCTTGTACAACTATTCTTTATCATGTTTATAGTAGTCATTCATGGGCCATATGATAGTGAAAAATTAAGAAGCAATGGACATACCGTTCAGAAGACAAAATATTTAAAATGCAATATACTTAAATAAACTAGTAAACTTTTCAGCAGTTTCAGTGTTTACATGATGCTTGCTTTTGTTATACAACACATTATAAACTATAGATATTAAATTCTCCTATAAAGTTAATGAACTGCTTACACCAAGGCAACAATATTGTACTGGATTTTTAAAATCTGCTTTAAATTCGAACTTTGTCTGCATTATAATGACCCTTTGGGTGACGTTTTAGGGGATACAAAGTAATTTTTATGCATAATTTACCCCAAAATATATATGCATTAACGGAAACACATATCCTTGACCATGATGACAATTTGATGACACAGAAGAAATGCCATACATTGGCATTGGTCAAATTATCAATGTGTCTGTGTGTTACAGAATTATAGAACAGTTACAAAATTAAAGCATGGACAATAGAAACTACAAACAATCATTTTAAACCATGCAATCAGAGGCATCACTGCACCCAACTTTTATTTTAAATTTAGCTATTTCATTCAAACTTTTTGCAAAGATTTAATTTTTCTCAAATGTAAAAAAAAAAAAGCTTTAGACTAGTGCATTATAGTCTTCAACTTTGTTCCTCTAATCTCACTCTTCACAAAAATAATGACTCCTTCAAAGAGATACCACGTCAAGTTTTGAAGTTCTAGGACTGTATTACAATTTGAAATAATTTGTGTTGGACTGTCCATTTACTTCATGAATGCATGATATTATGTGAAGATCAAGTCTGGTCAACAAGATAAAAGATTGGCACTTCAATCTAAATTTTATGTACTGTACAGTTAGTATCTGATCTGACCCTTTTCCTATGACATATTTTGCCTAGGAGTTATTCCCCTTAGCCACCATATTGTAGGGCAGCATTCCCAGATTCATTCATTATTCAATTTTCTCTGCATTCACATGGGGGTGATTTTCTTAATCATTTTTCATGACATTATTCACTTTGATCTTCCTACCTGACTTTGAGCCATCAACAAACTTAGCGGCCACAATAAAACAGTTTATCGATCATAGTATGACATTTGTGTTCATTAAAGAAGCCATTATGAGATACAGAGCAACATTTAACAATTATGATAGGTCATATTGAAATCATACAAATTTAGTCTGATTCTTAGCAAGTTGCGTGGTCAACATCTACCGGTCATTTGGACTGACACAAAACCTAAAGTAATCAGTCTTTAGTTGTTTTTATCAATCTTACCGACAGGATTCAAAGATTTCAAGAACACTATTATAGCTCTACAATCTATCATTGCTCTGAATTTTGAGACCAAAATAAAAATATTACTATATTCTTATCTCCATCCTCCCTGATTTTTACCATGGCAGGATTTGTTTACTTACAAAAAATGGATGAAAATCTTTGAGTAAAGCTTGTTTCAACTGTGATATATTGATGATATTCCTGAACTTAATTTCTAAACATGTAAGTGATGTAACGTTGTAAAGAATAAGAAAATTATCTCTTTTCTGAGGAAATTCGGTAGTTACAATAATGAATTTTAGTTTAGCCTAATAAGGTAAAATCTATCTCGCTAGGTAAACATTCTTTATATTTCTTCCTCTTTCATATTCTCAAACTGACAGTGCCAGAAATGAATATACACAAACTATCAGAACAGCATTATTGACATTCAACACAAAAGCGGAAGTATCTTAGTATGCGGTCTTTCGTTTTTGGTACTTGCATCTATTAAACTAGATATTCCTCATAAATAAGCCTTGTCATTCGCTTGTTTTCACCTCAATCACTTACCTCATATTTTCTTGCTTACAACCGACCGAAAGACACTGAAATAGCGTGTAATTTACCTTTTGCTTATCCGAAATGGGTTCACCGAAGTCGGCCATTTTCGTCTGTCAGTCACGCCTTCGTTCATTGGATCATGGGTAAAATACGAAAACATCAATATAAATACACCGACTCACAAATAAGAATTAAAATATTTTATACATTGTATGACAAAATTTGAAATAAATAAATTAGAGAGGAATAAACTCATACAAATGTTCTCAATAAACTTCAAGTACGAAACTAAAGTAATGCTGATCCAGGAAGAGCTTCATTGACAACAAAGAGGCAAAAAATCATCAGGTGCCCTGATTTTTAAACAGTTTGAGTGATGGGCGACCGCCCGCTTCACTGTTCAATAAAGAACCCGTTTGTACTGACAGTTGAGGATCAGAAGAGCGTGTTTCACTCCGGATGCAAAGTGATAGAGGTCACTTTCCCGAATGTTTCAGTGCCAGAGGTACAGAAAAATGTCAACCGAATTTCCTCAGATAAATAGAAAAATTGTTATTTCTTTATTTAAATTATTTGGATTTACACCACTAGATTACTCAAGTTTACACTAAGATAAGGAACCTTATAATTTGAAATGATAAATATACATGGGGATGTGTTTTGCTACAATTAATGATTCATTTGAATGTTTTGTAAATGAACCAGAAAAGAAATAAGACACATTTATGATTGATAAAGTCCTATTTGCTTTTTAATACATGCATTTTATGTTTCTAGTCTTTATGCCAATCCATAGATCTAGAACATATGTAATAGAAGTTAATTTTGTTTTTTTATTTATTTGTTGATTTTATTTGTTTATTTAACTTGTTCACCTCATTCCTGATTAATTAGCAATCCACTGGGAAACAAATTTATTCCTGGAAAAATTTAAAATAAGTTTGCATCTTTAAACACAAACATCTGATTAATTTGTTCTAAAGTATAATCGTTTTTCACGAAACCTCTAATTATTTTTATTTTTAAATGTAATCACTGATTGTAAGTCTAATCTTGATGTTTTAGCATTTATTTCAGCACTGAAGTAACAAAATGTATAAATACTGAGTTTTATAGTGATAGAGCACATTAAATTACACAAATTCCCACTTTTATTACAGAAGCAGACTGTACCCATATCCCTCTGTGAAAGGGTAATTTAACTAACACACAGTAGCACAAACCATGCTTGTGTGTTTTTATATAACACCTGCATTTAACTGATCTTGTCTTGTGCTGTTACATGTAATAATAATATGATGTACATTAAATTAATATGTTCTCCCATTACAGTGCAATGATAGAGTACTCTCTCTGGATATTTAAAATTCTTCTTTAAATTAGTTTCTGATCTCTAATTTGCAAGAACAACTAGAGAGAAATTTGACTCTGTAGTCTAGCGCTGTATAACAGTCTTTTTTGTTACATGTGTATCTTTCCAATATTCCTTCAATGTTTATCAAGTTTTGCCATATTTATAAATGTGTATATTGAGTACAGTTGCCATTTATACCATAGGACTCCCAACCAGGGTAAAGAAAATCAATTGCAGAATAGTAAAATGATTCTGATCACATTGAAAAGTTTTAAGAAATTAGTGTTCTAGATCTGTGAAGGGAGAACAAATTCCATAGCGAATGTTTGCTTATTAGTTATAATGTTTTTCATCAAATATCAATCTTCATTTTTTTTTTCTGGATGACAAAATACACAATGCAATAAATAAATCTCTTGGTCATGTTGGTCTTTTGACTTTTAAAAAAATCATGAATTGCTGATGGCAAAACAGGTATCTAACTCACACAGATTATGGAATCCTTATTTAATACCACACTTAATAGACATAACTTCAAAACTTACAATGGTGCATTTTGTTGTTTGTACAAGTGATGTACTTAAAATACCTTGTATTTTAGTGGTATGATTTTAAGGTTTTCAGAGGTTGAATGGAAATATACATGTATAATCATTGTTTCATTTTTGTTGTTTTGATGTAATCTTGATTTATGAACGTCACAATAAGCATCACCTTTTAAGTAGTATGGTGTATGAATTTATCAAACGTGAGGAACAAAATGGTACTTTAAATTTGTATTTAATTGAGATTTTTATATACCATTCACATAATATTTAATTTTGACTTTATTGTAATCTTATTTTTCAAAAAGAACATGACGTATTGTCATATATACATGTAATGCATAATTTTTTGTTTACAAGTACAGTAAAGTTATCGTGTTTTTCATGATAAACAGGTTGGAGAGATATGCTTTAAGAATTACTACACAGCATATATTTCAATACGAGTTAAGTTTAAGGCAGCTCCAGACAATGGAACAGACTCAGGTACATTTTAACATTTGTTTTAAGATATTAATTTATTTCATCTAATTTACTTTTTTGAATATGTTGATCAATTCAAACTTTTGTAAAATAAGGAATTTTAAAAAACAATTGTGTAATAAATGATTTAGATGTGAACATGTTTTCAGTGATTGGAAAATTTATTGGTCAATATTCTTTCTTAATTTTTATTAGATTCATTAAATGAAATAAATAAATAAATAACTTGAAGACAAATCAGTAATTATATTATAGTCTTAATTTGTGAATTGTGAAAAATATTTGTAGCTGGTGACATAAAATGGAGGACATGTGTGCGTAAAATGAGATTAATGCCCAATCCACATAAAGAAAGTGGTTCGCAGGATTACTTTTCTATTTCAAAGAAACAAGTATGTATAACCAACAGGTTGCATAGAAATTAGTAAGATAAAACAAAATTCCAGAATTGACAATATATCAAACAGTTGAATTTAATAAAAAGGACTTGAAGTTATGCACAACATTTAAAATAAACAATTTTACTTTTGAATAATTTTTTTTTTAATTTACATGCACAATGTATTGCGACATTTAGGTCAAGCTTAAAAAAAATTTTGTTTGCAGTTGCCGACCTATATTTTTTTTTGTTAATAAACAATAAAGCTTTTCATAGGCCTAATAAACATAACTAAGCTCCACTTTTGTTATTAACAACTGATTGATAAAATCAGAAGTCAAACATTGAAAATGAAACACTTTCAATATCCTGAAAAATCAAAGAAAAAAAATAATAACACAAAATGGCTAAAAAAAGTTTGGGTCGGGTGCATTTTCAGTGGGTCGGTAGGCAACTGCAAACAAACAAATTTTTATTTTAGGCCTTACTGTGGATGTTGAATGATAAAATTTCCCTGTTCTATGTATAGGGTATAAGCAGACCTTTAATGATCCTTAGACATGGATGAAGCAATAACTTTGACCCTCATAATCATTCCAAATACATGCACATGTAAAGTGTATAAACTAATTTAAAAAACTACCCATTTTTAAAGTCATCACAGAAAAACAGACATGAAACCAACACAAAGAGACAAATTTGACTATTTAATTGATACGAAGTGAAATTTCATGGATTTTATTGTGACCATTAGGCAGGTTTGATGGTTTGAAGAGCTCATAAGACCACAACATTTATTCAAACTCTGATCCATATGTTTTGCTCAGCAAGGTATATTAATATCAACATGAAAAATGTCATCATGTTATATTCCTTCAGTTTTCCTTTGACATCTCCAACATATCAGCCATGCGAATAATTCTACAGCAGCCCTCTCCAGTGTGGAAAGAGTTCCGGATAGAGGATCTCAAACTCTACAGGTCATCAGAGGTAAAAGAAATAAAACTCTATCAGATTGGTTTAGAAGATCTCAGATTCTACAGGTCATCAGGGGTAAAATAAGTAAAACTCCTTCTGATTGGTGTAGAAAATCTCAGACTCAATAGGTCAACAGAGGTAAAAGAAGTAAAACTCTTTCTGATTGGAGTAGAAGATCTCAGACTTTTCAGGTCATCAGAGCTACATTTAAATTTTATGTAAGTACATTGTAAAACTCTTTCTGATTGATTTAATCTAGAACATCTTAGATTCAACAGGTCATCAGAGGTAACATAAGTAAAACTCATTCTGATTGGATCAGAATTTCTCAGACTCTACAGGTCATCAGAGGTAAAATCTGTATTACTAAATCTCTCTCTGATTGGTCAGACCAGAGTGCAGAGTCAGCATAATAAGGAGGTAAAGTGTAGATCCCCACTAAGAATGGCTGATAACAAGCAGCACCATCACTTGACAATTTGCAGAGCAACAGACACTTCCCTAGTCTAATTGAAATTACCTGATACTCTAATAGAAACTGTGCATGTTGTTTCAGATAGTTGTTAGTGGGGATATGTTAGTACCGCAGCCAGAGATTGGTCATTTCTGACCTCAGGCTAGCATATTACTAAAAGTTAATTTTGTCTGGCAATTTTTTCAGTTGTTTTAATGCTGGAATTGTATCATTGATGATTGTTTAGTTCAATCAAAATTCAATACACTGACAATTTACAAGGATAATATTTAAGAGAAAACTTTATATTATATAAAGTGAAAAAATTAATGGATTTCAAAATTCAATATATTGATCGTAAAAATAGTAAAGTATAACAATTAATTAATGTTCCTTTTATAAGCATAGATATTTAAAATATAGTTGACTGTATCCCTTTGTAGATGATGAGCAAACCCCCACCCCTGCCTGCATGGCTGACAGAAAGTTCAATCAACAGCACTAAGCACAAACTAGAGGTAAGGTTTTGCACTTCATAGTTGACTTAATATTTTATGAGTTCATTTTGTTTAGATTTTGATAATTGGCCTTGTTTTAGTTGATATTTATTTACTTTTAAAATTATGTATTTTAGAAATTATTTTAGATCAAAAAGTTATTTAAACCCTTGAATTTTAACTGCCTTCCTTTGCTTGATTTGATTAGCAGTACTAGTAGATTAATGACTGCAATATTTTCCCCCTTTATAACAATGAATTTATTTAATTAAAAGATTGTTAATTTTATAATTAGAATGGTATTTCATTTCCATTTGCTTAATGATTGTCTTGAAATAAATATTTAAATTTAAGGGTTACTTAGAATATAAAAGTGATAAACATGTGCACACAAATTTGAAGCATACATACAATGTTTTAAAACTTTTCAATACATACATTATAATCAGCAAGATAATTTTTTATATGTTAATTTCATCATGTTCAGATACAGAAAAATGGTATTAATTATGCTTTGTAATTAATAATTATAAGCTACCTGATATATCTATCGTCATTTAATTAATATTCTTGTTTGTAAGATATGTATGAAAGATGCAAATTAAACTTTAATGTCATTTAATAAAATGGATACATGACTAATGCTTCTGATATTCTGTTGTTACAGTTCAGTTGGTTGGGTCAATTTCTTTTCGCAGCTAGGTTTCTGAAAGAGCAAACTACAAATGTCATAATTTATAATTAAAAATCCTCTGAGGGATATAATGAAAAAAATGCAGATATAAAGAAAAAAAAAACTTTTATGTGCTTTTTAAATTTAGGGAGAAAGAATGGATGCGACTTATATTTTGAATCATGCTCCCAGTAGACCTAGTAATTCTGTAAGAAATGAAGGGTGGAGGATTATTTTATTCTGATTCTATATAGTTTATAATATGATTGTAACATTAAAGTGTGTCAAACTCACAGTTTCCATAACCCATTCAGAGTTTCATTTTTGAGAAAGGTACATAAGTATTTTAATTTAGTGATAGATGTAATTTTGCTTTCTGTGTTGTATATATAACAGTTGTCTAGTACAAAACGTTTTGATGCATATTACAAGTTGAAAATAATATAAAGAAAGATTAAACAGAGTTTGGGTTGAGCATTTTTTCCTATGAGGCATTTCTTTTACTTCAAAATTTACTAGTACACTGTATACTGTTTCAAACTATACAACAGTAAGAAATTGTATAGAATAGCAAGAAATTGAACATACTCAAATCTTAACCAATCAAGATCCTCCAAATAATCTGCATAAAACACGTACTTCACCAAAGAAGGAGATGAAGGTTCATAAATCTTATGGTCATCAAATTGTTTCCTTGGATAGAATAACAATATAACAAGAAAAGAGATAAAAAAAATACTTTTATAAATTGTCCATAAAACTTCTAGATAGTTAACTCCGAAAGCCTGCAGAAGTCTTGTTGGAAAAACTGAGAATTGGGAATATGATGAAAGCAAGGGTCTATCAATTCACTTGTATAGTTACTTCTCATCTTTTTTTTTTTCAGAAAAAATTACATAAATGTGATATATAAATATATTTCATTGTACAATTTCAGACACATGAAAATTACATTCCAGTGTCCATTTTTCTATCATCATTTTCATAACCATAAAGGATGTCTACTATCTTGTTGAGAGTTACTATTCATAATTGTCTTGACACTACTTTTTACTTTCATGTATATGAAAATTATCTTGAAGTTTTATACTAAGTTAAAGTGAATTCAATGATGCATCAATATTTTTGTTCATAACAAAACACATTCTTGATACAGTTACAAACAAAAGCCAAGGAGAAAGTAAGTAATTTTGAGAAAAGTCACCATTTTTTCTCTCACTTTTTTTATTATTTTTATAATAAATCTAGAGTGCTACTTACACAAACACTATATTTTCCATTTTCCATGGCGAAGAAAAGTTTTAAAATCGAATCCCCCTTTTCCAAACAATTCACTTTCTGAATACATTTGTCTGTATTAATTCCATGCATGCTTATTGTTTTTAAGTGCTTTGTTATTTTTGATATAAAAACATTATCATCAAAGTTCATTATAGTTTTTAAACATTCAATGACATTATTATTTCATGTCATAAAGAAAACTTTTTTAAACAGTACTGTGAATTAAATCACAAATTTCATGGGAAACTAATTTTCATTTTTGAAGTCTACAGAAAAGAAATTTATATTAACTATGAAACACAATTTTTCACATTCATGTATATTACTGCTTAAAAATTCTTTAAACATGAAATGAAATAATTCCATGAACCAATGAAAAGGATATGGAGATATATATTGATATATATTGTCCTTATATAAACAATGAAAAATTGACCTCATGAAATTATGTGATTATTACATTATTGAAAAAATCTTGGGAAACCTTTGAGAAAATTTTGAACAATTTTCAATTTCATATTTTTAAATTTCTCATTACATTGAATAAAAGAATTAATGTATACTAACAAAGTAATTTGTAAAAGATATATATAAAAAGAAAGAACAGAATTTCAAAGAAAAAAAGGAAAAGAAACAGAAGAAAGATTAACATCAGTATATTTATTGAGATGCATGCTTTGTTGTGACAGAAAATAATTTTGAAAACAATTACAGAATCTGTCTATAGATGTGTCACTGCAAACAATAATGTCCTTCTCTCTCCTCCAATCCCTCTCCTTTATGTTTGGACTATTAATTATTAAAAGTAATTTCAAATTAAGTGGAAGAAATTTTTGCACACAAGATTAACATGAATCAATATGATAATCATACAGTTTGAAAACCAAAAGGAAAAAAAATTTAGTACATTTTCCGTAAATTAAACATACTGTTTCAAATCTCCCGGAGTACAAAATATACATGTACCTGGCACAAGCATAATTTAACATAGCATCACACCTTATGCTACTCATAGAAAAATACAGGAAATATCTATAACCAGAAATATTGTAGATAAATGGGGCTTACATTAGGATGGACTCTTCTTTAAATGACTAAAGTAGTTTATTAAAAGGAGCTTTATGTAATGAACAATGCTTTCAGATATATTTTGATGATTCTGATAGCCAGGAGAATGAAGAAGTGGTAAGATGTAGATCTAGGAGGTAGACAGTTATATACATGTATTATATTACTGTAATTAGGGGAGAAATCTTTGATATAAGTGATGATGTTTCAAGTTTATTTGATGCTTTTTTAGGCCATGTAAAATTAATTCCTTGGTTCTCAGGCCTTTTTTCAAGAAATATGATGAGGGAGGGAGGCATTTTTTTTTTCACTTTTTAATGACCCCAAAACTGATTAGGCATTGTACAAAACCTAAGAAAATGATGAGGGAGGTGATTTGTTGTTTTTATTTTATTGATTTAGCAATAAAAAGGGTCAATGAGGCACCCTTAAAAGAGATGAGGGAGGGCCTGAGAACCAAGATAATATTTTTTTATAGCCTTATTTAAATTTTTTTGGATGTGTTTTATCAGAAGGAAAAATGTAATGATGTAATTATAAAGTTGAATTTCTTCTTTTTAGTACATGACAATCTGAAATTTGTCATTTTAATAATGTTATATAATTTAAATATAATGAGGAAAAAATGTGAAATGTAAAAAGTGAAAATTTCGTATATTTTTTTTTTTCATTTTATAAAAACAAGATAGGAAATTCAAAGTACTAAATGTCTGTGTGAAACAAAAAGTAATTTTTCTTCCTACTCTATATATAACAAAATAATCTCAATTAACCATAATTATATCAATTCTAAGGCATTATAATCATAAAGCATAATTTTTCTACCTTTGGAGGATAATGAAGAGAAAAAAATAATAAAATATGAATTTCTATGCATGTTTGAGAAAGAAAACCATTCTTCATATGCTGTGTTCTTTTTTGCAATCATACAATTTCATTGATCTAGGAAAGTTAAATATATATAAAATAGAAATTTTACGTACTCCTGCTTTCCAACTTTTTTCAAATTTTTCAATTTAAATTAAAATAGAATTTGTCTATTTCTTAATTCTGTTTTATAGACTGGGAATATATTAGACAGAAGTTCAAAAAGAAGAAATGTCTCCAATGTTTCTTTTATTATATACTCTAATTTTACCATTGAAATTTAAACTCATCTTTTTAGGGTATACCTAACCTGGAGTCGATATCCTCAGGTTTACAAGAGTTATGGGGATTATCAGAAGAAATGGCTGTTAACCAAACTAGTACAGATATAGGGAGATATGAGGTACATGTACATGTATTTATAAATAGCACTTCTTAAACGTACTTTATATTTTAGAGTAGGAATGACATTTGCCATATTTGAGGATACTTTGAAATAATTTTTTTAATGAATATTAATTGGATAGCCATAAATGTATTTACGATTGACACTATTAAGAAATATTTCAAAGTGTATTCGAGTACCATATGTAAGGAAAAAGTCTGAGCCAATGCTCAATAGTAATAAAACACCGAGAAGTTGTTTAGAAAACTCTGATGGACAGACAGACAGGCTGTAAGACTAAAATGACAGAGACACACAACATTAATACAGTACCCCCCTTTTCCCTTTCTTTTGGAGTGGGAGTATATTGACAAAAAAAATTGTATTGTGAAATGATGCTTTAATTGCTTACTTTGAAATCATTAATTTTCTTTTTTTTTCTAGGTTGATGGATGCTATGAAATCAACTTACTGGCTTATACATGAATCACCTTTAATTGGTCATGCATGAGGAGAACAATTCCCTTAATTGAGGAAAAACCCAAGTTTTGTTCTGTCTTACTTTACCTAAAGCAGAGCTTATACATAAACACTAATTCATTTTTGTGATATGTTTCATTTACTTTCATTGCATTGAGACAGAATTTTTATTCTAAATTTTTTTTATTAAATTACTGATGGTTATTTTTGGATTTTTCCCTTTTTTCCCCATTTAGGAAGGAATTTACTTTTTTCAGTTTATTTTTAAATCCTAACTATGAATCAAATGCAAAATACTAATAAATCCTCTTAACAGTTCAGACCATAAAACTGGGCAAAAATATGAACCACTGCAATAACTAGTGTTAAGCTCCTGTAACATTCTTGCAAAGTACAAATTATTTATTTTTGTGTTTGCTTAGGATTCCTTCTTAAAAATTACGTTATAATATAAAATCACAACAAACTTCAATAGCTTTGGCACAAAAAGAACAACTGACTGGAATTCACTATATATATTTTTTCCTTGGTCCTATCTGGATAACAATTAGTAAACTAAATAAAAACAAACTATAATGGAGGAATCACTTGCAATCAAACCAATAATCAAATTTATAACATTATATCTTTATATCTGCAGACTTAGTGGTTTAACGAACAATTCTGTTGTTTCCTGAAACAGTCTAGATATACCTAAACACACCCTAAAAATCACAAAGTCGCAGATACATCTAAAGACACCCAAACACAAGCTTAAGTCACAGATACATCAAAAGACACATAAACACAAGCTAAAGTCACCAAGACACCATAGCTATCAACAGGACACTTTTGGTTAGACACAAGCTTAAGTCACTTAGACACCATAGCTTGTCACATAGATACTAGGGAACTAGGTCCCTGAGCTGAGTGGTCAAACATTTCTGTTGTTTCCTGACACAGCCAAGGTACCCTTCGCAAGTGTATTTATACTATTTTACAGCTGTTCAACTAGTACTGGTTGGTTAATAATTTTATTGGGTAATAACAAACATTTTTCAATCCACTTTACTAATTCTGATTTATTACGTTACCCACACCTTCAAAAAAAATACGTCATTTAATGCATAGGTAATCCCAAATTCATGACTCCGTATGTAATTGAACAAAAAGAGTTCTATTTTCAAAAGCATTTACATCATTGCTAGATGTTTTACTAGTATAACATATGTTAAAACTGTCACTTTTTAATTCATGCAATCATTGCTGATAAACGTCATTTCTCTTTGTCAACATCGTTCAACTAGTACTGGTTGGTTAATAATTTTATTGGGTAATAACAAACATTTTTCAATCCACTTTACTAGTTCTGATTAATTACATTACCCACACCTTCAAAAAAAAAAAATATACGTCATTCAATGCATAGGTAATCCCAAATTCATGACTCCGTATGTAATTGAACAAAAAGAGTTCTATTTTCAAAAGCATTTACATCATTGCTAGATGTTTTACTAGTATAACATATGTTAAAACTGTCACTTTTTAATTCATGCAATCATTGCTGATAAACGTCATTTCTCTTTGTCAACATCGTTCAACTAGTATTGGTTGGTTAATAATTTTATTGGGTAATAACAAACATTTTTCAATCCACTTTACTAGTTCTGATTAATTACATTACCCACACCTTCAAAAAAAAATATGTCATTCAATGCATAGGTAATCCCAAATTCATGACTCCGTATGTAATTGAACAAAAAGAGTTCTATTTTCAAAAGCATTTACATCATTGCTAGATGTTTTACTAGTATAACATATGTTAAAACTGTCACTTTTTAATTCATGCAATCATTGCTGATAAACGTCATTTCAACATCGTGGATATAAATTTTATCCATTTAAAAAAAGCAAGTAATAGATCAACAAATTACAGAAACTGTAAACGTGATATTTATCCCACCGCTACCACCAAATTTGTTATGCTCTAACAATGTACAAATGATTAATAATTGGGTTTGCTTAGGTTTCCTTCCTAAGAATAATATACGATAATATTAATATAAAATCACAACAAACTTCAATAGCTATGGCACAGAAAGAACAACTGAATGGAATTCACTGTAAATACTTTTTCATCCTTGCTAAATAACTAAAAAACTTAATAAAAACGAACTGTAACGAAGGAATCACTTGCAATGAAACCAATAATGATATTTAAAACATATCACTGTAGCTGCAGACTGAGTAGTTTAACTAACAGTTCTGTTGTTTCCCGACACAGCCCAGGTACACTTCCCAAGTCACCTAACTCTGACAAAGAGTTACACCAAAAGTTTACAAAACTAGATCGATCCCTGTATTCATACTATTTTGCATCTGTCCAACTAGTAAGTACTGATTGGTTAATAATTTAATCAGTTGGTTGGCTAAAATGTCAACTCTGATTGGCTGCACATGAAATGATTTGATTGGGTGATTCAACAGCTTTTTCAATCCAATATACAAATTCTGATTTATTTCACACCCGTGTTGAACAATCCTCAAAGGGGCTTAAATTACAAAAGAACTTACGACTAAAATCAAAAACTTAAGTCAAATGTTTCAAAATTAATGATATCATTTAAAATTGCTTATGTAAAAGTATCCCGCTACAATCCTTTTAAAAAAGTTGAAAACCATTTCAATATATTATAAATTGCAACGTTATACGCAAAATTTTTAAATTTTGGTCTTAGTCGTGAGTTTTTTATTAAAACTGGTCCCTTAAACAGCTGCCTTTAGGTGGATTACTCATCACTTGTTGAACAGTCACACCTGTTGCGAACCAACTCTATTGATCAGATGAAGCCTTACCGGACTTATCCCAAAACAGAATGTGTATAAAAGCAATTAATATGAAACATAATGAGTATATACTATATACATTATTCATAATTCTGTCTAATGTTTGTTTTTAATATTTACAAACAAGATTAGTATAATAACATACAATCAAATGAAATGCTTAAAGTTAAAAGGAGATGTACAAGAGCATATACAGACAATAAGATATAGTAAACAGTTCCTTCAAGTATTGGAACTCTTCAAATCCAGGGGAAAACGCAGTAAAATTCAAACTACATTGAGTGTGTTTTCTTTCAATGATCATTGTCATGATCGGGAAATAATGAAAAATTCGACAACAATTCATTGTGTAAATAATGGCTTAACTATTAATTAGTATGAAAAACTTCAGTCGGTCATTGTATCAATCTTTGTTAATATTCTTGTTTCATCAAATTGATTGTCTATAACTTAACTCGTTTATAAAATTGCTTAAATGTAGAGCATGTTCTTGCGTATAGAATAAGCTGAGATAAGCTGACATATATAAACCAATATGCATATAATAAGGATATTTTGCTGCAAAAGTAATTAAACTTTAAAATCATCATAATTATCAAAATATTTGTTGTTAAATAACCATACAATTCTATTAAAGTACCCATATATGAAACGGATGTGTCAAACTCTGTGGTATCTATTTTTTTTTCTCAAATCCAATCATAACTCCTCAGATATCTCGCTAACTGAAAAATAACGTCGCTTAATTATTAATGGATCTTTTCTATCTATAGAATAAACCACGCATCTATGGTTTTATTTTGTTGTTTTAAGAGGCAAGTGTTTGCTTTGATCCTATATTGTTATTGTTTTAAATGACATTTGTAACAGATTTATGTTCGAAACTCCATGTTTCATCTAATGAATAAAGTGATAGTGTCACAGCTTGATCAAACGGAAAAATAAAAAGTATATAAAACCATTGATGACTCTTATTGAAGGAAACAGATGCACTAAATTGTACCGGCAGTCCATGCCATTTGTTAGTAATGTTCTGGTAACTCGTTAATCGTAATAATATAATACAAGAGGCTCAGGGGCCACGTCGCTCACCTGAGCAAATTGCCAAGTAAAAGCAAAAATCAGTTCAGTATTGAAAAGTTTAAATACTGTTCAGAAAATCAGTCATTGTGCCCCCCCCCCCTACCCCCGGGTGTCATGATTTGAACAAACTTGAGTTTACACTACTTGAGGATGCTTCCACATGAGTTTCATTTTTCCTGGCCAAATGGTTCTGGAGAACCTATTTAAAACTTTGATCAGCCATTGTGGCCCCGTCCTACCCCGGGGGTCATGATTTGAGCAAACTTGAATCTACACTACTTGAGGATGCTACCACATGAATTTCATCTATTTTGGCCCATTGGTTCTGGAGAAGATTTTAAAAAGAATTTTTTCTATATATTCCAATTTGAAACTGATCAGCCATTGTGGCCCCGCCCTTCTCCCGGGGGTCATGATCTGAACAAACTTGAATCTACTCTACTTGAGGATGCTTCCACATGAGTTTCATCTTTCTTGGTTAAATGGTTCTGGAGAAGAAGATTTTTTAAAAATACCATTAATTTTTTCAATAATATTATTCATAATTATCTCCCCTATGAAGAGGACTGGGCCCTTCATTTGAACAAATCTGAATCCCCTTTACCCAAGGATACTTTGTGGAAAGTTTGGTTGAAATTAATATTGGCCCAGTGGTTCTTGAAAAGAAGATGAAAATGTGAAAAGTTTACAACGACGACAGACAACGGATAAATTTTGATCAGAAAAGCTCACTTGAGCATTTGGCTCAGACGAGCTAACAAGAATTTTAATGTAAACTTTTGGAGGTTTTCATATCATAAACGTATATATATAATCTGTGACAATACCTTTCTAAATACGCTATGATTTTTTGCCTCTTGACCTTGAAGTTTAAGCCACTTTTCAAAAACATTAACAGTAGCCATAACTTTTCAATGAACAGAGATAGGACTTTTATTTTATATTATGATTTTTGACTCCGTTCCCCGTGTCCGTTCCAATTCTAAGTTTCATGAGAATAAACATCTAATAAGTATAAATAGCAGCAAACTAAATTTAGAATACGATTTGAAAATTGCTGCGTCCCTTACCCTCCATCTCTGAAGTCATCACCAATATATTATGCAGTTTTGTTTCTGAATCATTTGATATAAACTAAAACTTAATATTTGAGATATTTCAAGAGAAATAAAGGCAATTGCAGTAGTTATATACGTAATTTATCCCAATATACGAGGTGTGTCGACAGAATATATTATAATTAGCCATCTTGTAATTTGTCATTATAACAAGGAAATATTTACGAGTAGTTTTGGTTTCATGTTAACAAAGTTATCATTGAACTTGTCTACGACTTTTTGGGACAACCCTCGTACATTTGAACTTTCGCTATTTCAAGTGATAGTTGATGAATAGTCAAAATGTGGCTAGTGTAAGTCTGGTTCAATGAACATTGTCTTTTAATTCCTGAGTAAACCCTTGAATTATACTTGCAGTTTGTTACGACTTTTCGTTTTTAGCTCACCTAGCATGCTGAGCCAAAGGCTCAAGTGTACTTATCTGGTCACATTTTGTCCGATGTCTGTCCGTCCGTCTAGCTGTCTGTCCGACTTTTCCTATTTTCGACTTCTTCTTAAGAGCCACTGGATCAATTTCAACCAAACCTGCCACAAAGTATACTTGGGTGAAAGGAATTCAAGTTTCTTAAAATGAAGGGCCACGTCCTTTTCCAAGGGGAGATCATTAAAAATGAGTGAAAAATTAATGGCATCTTTTGAAAAACTTTTTCTCAAGAACCACTGGGCCAGGAAAAATGAAACATATGGAAACATCTTCAAGTAGTGAAGATTCAAGTTTGTTCAAATCATGACCCGGGCATAGGGCGGGGCAACAATGGCCTATCAAAATTTTACATAGGAAAATATAGGGAAAATCTTTAAAACTCTTCTTCTCAAAAACCACTGGGCCAGGAAAGATAAAACTTTATGGAAACATTTTCGGGGCAAAATAGATTTAAATTTGTTCAAATCATGACCCCCGGGGGTAGGGCGGGGCCACAAATGATGATCAAAGTTTAACATAGGATTATATAGGAAACATCGATCTTTAAAACTCTTTTTCTGAAGAACCACTGGGCCAGGAAAGATGAAACTTATAGGGAAACATCCTCAGGTAGTCACCCATTCTCAATATAAGGGCTCAAATACTGTCGCCTCATTTTCATTTAGAAGAAATACCATTGATGTAATTTTTTAATGAACATTATAAATAGTCATATAACAATGAATAAGAATTTAGAATTCATATAATTATCGATCTGAAAGGGTATTTAAGGGGTACCAAATTCAAATATAGTAGCCTATTTGAAATGTACGTTACTGTCGCCAAGGCAAATATTATGCTGAATCCCCTCTGTGTAATATATAGTTTTGATTCTCAAGTAAAAATTTTCTGATAAGTTAAACTTTGTATCATATATATTTCTTTTCATAACAATGAATACATTTTCTTTGTGATAATAAATAATTTTTATTGTGCAATGTCCCTGTCGCTTAATTCTATTTCAACCACATTACAAGGAAACACAAAGATTATACACCTGATAGTTTTGTTTTCCTTTATTTATTGATGGGCTAAATTTGAAATTTCAAAGGATTAATTACTCCTACTTGGATAATGTAACTTGAAATCGAAAAATTTGAGCAACTTTTATAAATATGTTTACGGAATGAAAGACATTTTCAATCGTAGAGATAAGAAAGAAATGTACGTTACCTATATTTTTCCATTAAGAATATATATTAAGTAGAAAATATATATATTAAGGTCAATTATATGTAATATAATTTTGATATCTGGTATATATTTCTGAATACGAAACCTGTATGATGCATTTCTTATGATATGCAATATATATCAATATATTGCGTGTCTAACGTACGCTTGTGGAAGAGGATTGATTTTTATATTTGAAATGTACGTTACGCATGGTAACGTACATTTTGCCTTTTTCTAACTGACATTTTTTTTTATTTAGTCAATGAATTGCGTTTACACATTTGTTAGATCATAGCAAAATACGTCTGACTCTTACTTTTTTTGTCTGTACCCTTGCACACAGGTAGAAGTAACTAGGCTACGACCGGTGTCAATTTCAGCGAAGCAGCACAAAAGAATGGTGGAACTGAGGTGGAGGGGACTCCCAAATAATATGTGAAATGAACGTTACCGAAGTGACGTGACATTCATGTAGTTGATGACAAAAAACCTCGTTTGTTACATTATGATTTCTTATATTACTGCGTGAAAACGCTTCATTGAAATGATTTTTATGTCAATAATTGCTTTTTTTCAATATTTTCTTATTACTAATTTACATATTATTACAAGCTTGAAACGTAAGTTACCTACTCATATTCTGAGGCAATCGTGTCTTTATAGTGGTGATTGTGACATATAACACAATGTGATTACATAGAGAATCTTTTTTGGAATAAACTGAAACAAAACGATGAATTTTAAGCTTTTTATTAAACAGAAATATATGTTGAAATGTACATAATTTTTTACGTAGTTTTCTAAATCGGCATGGATATATGTTAAAAAAGACAGTAACTACAAAATAGAATTTTACTACATGTACATGTTAAGTTCCAGTATCTATAGAAAATGACAAGATTCCAAACTGATCGCTCTAAACAAAACAGAGAGAAGAATTTAAAGCATATATTTAAAAAATGTTTTTATACATCTGGATCTGGTTGATCAAAAAGTTCGCGGACTATTTCCATAACTACTAAACCACAATTCAGATTTGAAAACAATTTGGTATACACATAGCCATACACAAGTTCTATAAATAGCATATGCTGAATAAAGTTTTGCTCCTTCTTTTTGACGTCACAATGTGAAAATGACGTCACTATATAGGTCACTTGTGACAAAAAATGGTTGTCTCAGGCGTACTCGTTCAACAAACGACTATAAGATTTATGGTATATCTTAGAAATCCCTCTGAAGTAGCGTATAATAATTTTTACACAGTTTAGACAAATGACTTCCTTTACAAAATTCAACAGCATAAAAACTTACGACTTTTCAACTTTATACACAACAATTCCCCACGACAAATTAAAATCCAGGCTTTTTGATATCATTGACATCTGCTTCTTCAACAAAAATGGAAGGCAGATTGGTTAAAAATTATTTTGTTAAAACAGATTGATTGCACACATGTTGTCAAGTGATAGCAAGTTTTTCTGAACAAGAGAGGTGTTTTTGATAAAGCAATTTGCTATTGCATTAGCAGACTTATTTTTATATTCATATTTTACAAAATCTTTGAGAAAAAACACTTGAATATTTCAACAAATTAATAATGATTTTCCATTAAATATATCCTGGTGACTTGAGATAAAAGATCGTTTACTTTACTTGGATATTTTACTTGAAAAAGACTAACATATATGATAAACGTGATGACTTTAACTTTTCTAAACTTCCCTTACTTATGCAGCAATATACCTTCATCACCTGCATACACCTGGAATAAACATCTCTCGTATGAACAATTTCTTAAACGAGGTAAATTATTGACAGAAGATTTCAACAGGGTTTTGATTCTATGGTGTCCCTTGTCAGCAAATATTTATTTGAATGAAATGCTGACTGACGTTTTTCATACCAATTGTTAGTCCATTATTTATACACTGAATTGACATTTTTTCTTTTTCCTGATTATGACAACGAGCACACGGCGGGTGTGACCATTTCTCCTCCATGGCACAAATGTTTCGGAACTGTTCTTGATATAATGAAATTAACTGTACATTTTTTCCATAAGAGATTCCTATAAATTTAATCAAAAATTTCTTTCAGCTTTTTGTTATGTTGTCAAGTGATAGCAAGTTTGAAAAGAGAGGTGTTTTTGATAAAGCAATTTGCTATCAAAGACCTCCAATTTACACTTTGAGAAATAGTTGAATATTTCAACAATTATATGATTATTAAATACCTAAAATATCGTTTACTTTAGGTTGTAAATATATTAGGTATGATAAAAAGAAGGGAATAAACATCTCTCCCGGGCAGAAGATTTGGGTTTTGATGGTGTCATTAATTTTTTGGAAAGGACTAATTCTTTTGCCGAAAATTTCTGACAAATGAACTGTTCTTGATATAGAAATTAACGTACATGGAAAGAGATATAAAACTCAAAAATTTCTTTCAGCTTTTGTTACAGAACGCTATGTTGTATATCAATTAGCGCTTGAGCAGAAGGGTGGCTTTTAAAATTGGAAAGGACTAATTCAAAATATAATCAACACTGAAACCAAATAATTGTAGATTCAAGTTTGTTCAAATCATGACCCCTCGGGATAGGTGGAGTCACAATGGCCGATCAAAGTTTTACTTAATAGGAACACATAGGAAAAATATTTCAAGGACCGCAAAGCCATGATTTGTTATATCTTAGTTTGGAAGGGGAGCATTGTAAGTTCAAATGTAAAAGGTAATAAAGCAACAGATAGTCACGAAATATGCAAGCATCCTTAGTTAGTGTACATTTAAGTTTGTTCAAATCAAACCTTCTCCCCTTTAAGATATGGTTAGGAACACTTTTGGATTTAAGGTTTTAATACATGTAATAAACTGATTTCTGCTTTTTTCCTAGCCACAGTGCTCATAGGTGAGCGATGTGGCCCATGTGCCACTTGTTGGGAGACTGCATGGTGGGTGGAGTTTCCTTTTTCACAAGAAGCGAATCAAAACAACTGTCAAAATGCACGTCACTCCATACACAAAACAACCATCCCCAAACTTTTATAAACTGTACGTTAACTCAAAAGGCTGTGATATATTTTATTTGCTTGTTTATAATATCTCTCGTTATCCAGTCTGCGCTTGTTGATAACACAGAACTAATACGTGGAGAATGTAAGTAAAATGAAATAAGTGTGTTTTCGGTGCATGAATACTTTACTTTTCCCTATCTTACTTTCATGACTGCTGTAGTGTAGAGTAAGACTTTAAAAACAGTTTTCCAGAAATCTCTCCGATTTGCATTTTATATACTAGCTTACTAACAATTAATACTGTATAGCGGGTTTCACGTATGTAAAATTTGGTGGTTTGCCTGCTCAAAGGTATATGCCAAAAATTTTGGCGGAACTTATTTGGTGGATACGGAGTTCCATGAATTTTCAAATTAGTGGAAATTAATCTTTTAGATGAGTATCAGTGCGTTACATATAAGTTTAACATCCAATTTACGCAAAAGTTGAGCAAATACCAATTAATGCCATTTGAAATATACAATTTTTAAAACAGACAGATCAAAGCTATTTAAATTTTTTTTTCTTGTGTTCAATATTTTAATGAAGCAAACATTCCAAATTCAACAATTAAAGTTTTAGTGGTCTACAAAAAACCCCGCTTGAAAAAAGCCAACATCTGCTATACGGTATACTTATTAATTTCATGTCCCTTCGAGAACTTTTCAATCATATTAGGAAGCGCCATCACTTGCTTGTGGAGGGCTAAAAATTAGACTTGTAATCAGCACTTTCTGCCATTGAGTAGTAGGGAAGCTTTATCCAGTGTTAACATCCACTGCGACAGACGACGTCGATTAATGCTGTTTCATTCGAAGGACCGTGGGGATCCGGGATAGAATAGGTCTTCAGTACCCCCTTGCTTGTCGTAAAAGGCGACTAAACGGGGCGGTCCTTCGGATGAGACCGTATAAACCGAGGCCCCGTGTCACAGCAGGTGACTGGCACGATAAAGATCCCTCCCTGCTCAAAGGCCGTAAGTGCCGAGCATAGGCCTAAATTTTCAGCCCTTCAACGGCAATGGTGGCGTCTCCATATCAGTGAATTATTCTGGAGAGGGACGTTAAATAGTATACAGTGGAAGGACCGATCTTAACGCTTCGCAGTACATTCGAACCCGCGACACAAATATTAATCCTTTATTGCGTGATTCAAGAGCATATGCTCTCACCACACGGGCAGAAATAATGGATTGTCTTACTATTTATATTTTGTTAAAATGACGCGGATTAAAACTTATATTATTATTTTTTTGTGCATTTCTGTTTATAACTATTTATACTAAATATATCCTTTTTTAGCATTCAGAAACGTTTCGTATTGTATCATATTTTTTATGCACTTGTTTTGCACATATGTTTGCATTGAAATTAAAGTACTTGTCATAATAATTCGTTCAGGAAAATGTCAATCGCCTACAGCATGATACTTTCAATAATGCTGACAACAAGACAAGTTGAACCTAGCTCTCCGTTGGATTTTATTAAAAATGTTGATAGCTACGCAAGTGTTTGTCATAAAATTGGCTTTAAAAGATTGAAAGGTATGTACACTTTTGAAATTTTATTGGAACTAAATATATACAAAAATGTTCTGTGCAAATTGAATTTCATTAGAACAAAATTCAATACACTACAGTATATATGCATTACAAATATCATGCATCAGATGAGTAGCAGTGGAGTGGGCTCATATAGATCATGATTTAAATTTCTATGGAACGCCAAATTAACATAATTTCAAATACTGGTTTAAATTTCACTATGTTCACGATTAAAGAATTTTCCGCCAAATTAACATAATTTCAAATATTTGTGCCTTTCTTCAAATAATTGCACCTATCTTTAAATAATTGTACCTATCTTCAAATGAATTGAAGATAGGTACAATCGAATTAAAGATAGGTACAATTGAATTAAAGATAGGTACAATTGAATTGAAGATAGGTATAAATAATTATACCTATCTCTAAATAATTATACCTAGGTACAAATGAATTATACCTATCTTTAATGGAATTACACCTATCTTCAATTCAATTAAAGATAGGTTCAAATGAATTAAACCTATCTCTAATTCATTTGAAGATAGGTATAATTGATTTAAAGATAGGTACAATTGATTTGAAGATAGGTTCAATTAAGACATATCCACAAAGGATTTGAAGATAGATACAATTCAATAATACTTAGGTTCAATTCGTTTTATGTTGTTGGTAAGTAATGAACGCTCTCTTGGAGACAAAACTGAGTATGGAGGGAAACGCACAGAACCTACAGAGTGACTACAACAAGGATGAAAGGAGAAAAAAAGGTTAATTCAAAATGTGCAAAAGCATCATATACTTGGAACTAAATATATACAAAAATGGTTTGAATTTCAAATTCAATACACTACAGTATATATGCAAAAATATCATGCATCAGATGATAGCAGTGGAGTGGGCTATAAAATGATTTAAATTTCATGTAACATAATTTCAAATACTGTAGAAGTGGAAAACATTACGGTGTTTTTAATTTCACTATGTTCACGATTAAAGAATTTTCCGCGAACTTTAAGCCATCGTGATTATTATTTCACGTCATTTCTACCTAGAAACAGTCATAGTACCTGAATATTTACAAACGGTTCTCCGTGAAATTAAAACCACCGTGAAAGGGAACTTTCTAACAAACCGTGAAATTTTAGACACGTGAAATTAAAGACGTCTACAGTATTTGTGCCTTTCTTCAAATAATTGCACCTATCTTTAAATAATTGTACCTATCTTCAAATGAATTGAAGATAATAAAGATAGTACAATTGAATTGATTACAATTGAATTGAAGATAGGTGTAAATAATTATACCTATCTCTAAATAATTATACCTAGGTACAAATGAATTATACCTATCTTCAATTCAATTAAAGATAGGTTCAATTGAATTATACCTATCTCTAATTCATTTGAAGATAGGTATAATTGATTTAAAGATAGGTACAATTGATTTGAAGATAGGTTCAATTAAGACATATCCACAAAGGATTTGAAGATAGGTACAATTCAATTATACCTAGGTTCAATTCTTTTTATGTTGTTGGTAAATAATGAACGCTCTCTTGGTGATAATACTGAGTATGGAGGGAAACGCACAGAACCTACAGAGTGACTACAACAAGGTTGAAAATAGAAATAAAGGTTAATTCAAATTGTGCAAAAGCATCATATACTTGTAAAAATACACATGTATATCATGTAGGTATTATCTTGTATTGCAGCCAGATTTAAATGCGCCAACGTATAAATGACGTATAATAAAGGGAGTAGTTATTATTGCCAATATCTTAGTAATTAAAAATAGGTTCAATTCCATTGTACCTATCTTTAAATCAATTCTATCTATCTTCAATTCATTGCGTTTGTACGTTTCTTCAAATCAATTGTACCTATCTTTAGATAAGATAAAAACAATTGATGTAAAGATAGGAACAATTAATTTGAAGATAGGTACAATTCAATTGAAGATAGGTACAATTATTGGAAGATAGGTACAAATATTTGAATATATGTTAATTTGGCGTTCCATAAATTTCGCACGGAATGACGTCATCAAACTTTCAACCAATCAGAGTACAGCATTTGAATTTTATATATGTAGGTGTATGTAAAATAGTGTTATGGGGTCATCAAGTGCAAAATCAAAAAGATACCCTTCAAGAAACTTTTTGATTTTCCACTTTATGACCCTTGAACTTCCCCGGGCTGACCTCTACTTGTCGAGACCTTCCATTTGGTGTGACACACGACGTCCTTTGGGCAACTTTCAGATTTTTGTACTTGATGTCAACAGGACACTAATTCACATACAATTACATAGATCAAATTCAAATGCTGCCCTCTGATTGGTCTTATTATGCGAAAGTTTGATGATGTCCTTCTGCGCCCACTCCAATAATTGGATGATTGTTTTTCTTTTTAAAATTATTTCATTATCGAAAGAGTTTTATTAAAATTTTAGGCTGTTCTGAAAATGACGACAATGTAATTGCCTTTCATGCTGCTTTGAAATACAATTTGCAAGACGTGCCTGTCAACACAACAATAAAATTTGAAGATGTTTTGTTGAACAAAGGAAAAGCATATGATCCTAAAACAGGTATCTTTACATCACCTGTAGATGGCATCTATTTTTTTGAGTGGACGTTCATGTCAAAAAGAAGAGCAACGCTCTCCTTACAAGCAGTTGTTGACGGTTTGGGAAAAGCATCTACTTGTGTGAATGATCAAGGAAGCTACCACGTTAGTACATCCGGGCATTTGCTTTTTGAACTGAAGAAGGGAAGTAAAGCATGGATCAGAACTTTTACAACAAAAGCGGATTTCTTGTACGCTAATACGTACACATTCTTTACTGGACACAAAATAAACTAGTATTAAAAGCTGAGTGAATTCATTCCAAATGTAAAGAATATATTTTAAGGACAGATGATACGTTTCTCGATAATATATTATTTTTTCCCATTTTTTTCATTGAAGTATTGCTTCTATAAAATGATTACTCATAAAAAATTGAGGTACCTTACCTGAGATTTGTGCGATGCTAGAGGATAGTGTTTCGTACAATGTATAAAAACTCATTTTTCTAAATTGCTGCTTATTGTTTCAATTTTTCGACAAGAATCTGGTTTTAAAATCAAAATGTACCTACAATTTTGAATATAATTCAAATAAAGTATACAAAACAGATATTTGGGGAATGTATCTTCTGACCCAAAATAAAATAAATGAAAACAATAATATATTTATATGTATATATATATTTTTTAATCTTTTATTACCCAATCACATGAATATTGTGATCAATACAAAAGGTTGAAAAAACAATTTGACATATATTAAACATACATTTGTGAGATGTGATGAAGTTTTTATAAACAAAAAAGAAAACATTCACACATTGAACATATATATATATGCATGCAAGCTTAATCAACTAAATGATGCAAAGAAAAATTAATTGTTTCTATAGTAAGTAGTTGAAACAGCAGGGTATTTTTAAATGAAACCATTTTACAGTGCATATTCTAATGGTACACAGCTCCATTTTCTATCAAATTTCTCAATTTCACAGTTTTTCTTGTAAATATATTTCTCACATTCATAGTATTACAAAATCTCATTTTTAGCTCCTTCAAATTTAAATGAAGGAATTTGTTTTAAACATCTTTTTCGGTATATGTGCTTCTTTACAATACATGTTATCAAATTTACAATGCTATAAAACTTAAAATAATTTCCAACAATTATGTCTAATTTATTCATTGCAATATCAATTCCAGATATTTTTTTTATCCAATCATGAATTTTTTCCCAGATCTCACTAACATATTTACATTCCCAAAGTAAATGTCCAGTGTTTCTGGGTGTACATTACAAAACGTACACGATTCTGTTTCTACAATCCCAATCTTGTTTATAAATGTGTTTGTTGCAAGAATTCTGCGCATAAATATAAGACTATTTTTAATCTTCCACCAGCTACTGTTTACATCTAGATTAAACTCTTTTTCCAATTTTATTTCACATTTAGGTTTTTTCCAACTATGATTTTAAAAAACATTATAGTAGTCTTTTGAGCCCTTTTTACTTTTTCGTATTGTTTGCAAAAATTGTGGGTAAACAGGTAAGTTATTGACAATATAATCTATAATGTAATACAGATCTAGTTTCTTTATACTATTTATAATCCCATAGTACAAGATAAATGGTGGATGAAAATTGTATGAACTCTTCATAACACATCAATTCACCAGTCAAAAAAATCTAATATGATATATTTTTATAAAATATACTTTTGTTATTGATACATAATAAACCATGTTCGATATTCAAGATTTTTTTCTTCATTTTCTTAATTTTTTCTAAAAATGCTGAAAAAACATCAATCCAAAAAATATTTGTATTAATTTTAATAAGCTTTTGCAAAAATGAAAGACCAAAAACTGTTATCTGTGATACATTAGGTAAGGTTTCAATTACCAAGTGTTTCCATCAAGACTTACATGTATCATAAAAATTTTCTTTTAAGTTTCAAGACAAATGCTTTGAATATATCACTCTTTGCAACTCTTGAGATTAAAAAATATTTTCAACTTCTTTTAATCTTTCTTTTGGGGGAGTTAGTAAACTAATTAACAAGTGTGTAATTTTCGTCAATGATTTAACTACAGAACAGTTGATAACATTCTGCGTGACCATGAACATATTAGTGCTTTTATTTCTTTAAGTTTGATTTAATTCAAACATAGAATTACTTTCTAGATTTACACAATATGTTATTCCTAATACAGTAAAGGGCTTTTGAGACCAGTTTAAGTTTTTGAATTCCTCCGATATCTCCAAATTTTGTCTTAGTGAGCCTATTTTAATACAGTGAGTTTTTTCATAGTTAGGTTTTAATCCAGAAAACTTTGAGAATTGATCAACAAGAGAAAGTGCTGATTTTAGAAAATTTTGGAACCATCTAGTAGCAGTACTGTGTCATCTGCATATTGAAATAAATTAAATTCCTTACTCACTGTAGTAATGCCGCTGATTAACGAATTATTCCTTATCATAATACCCATTATCTCAGCACAAAATAAATACGGAGACATTGGATCGGATTTAAAAAATTCTGAAAAAAATACCATTCTGTATTACTTTGGAATCTTGTAAAAGAAGTTTAATATACTTTATAAAGGAATCACCAAAATTGAAAAAAAAAAACTAATACTTTAAAAATAAATTTCCAATTTTTCGTCTATTACAATTGTTTTCATTACATAGAAATATCATAAAGGAGCTTTTTCACCGATGTACCGTCCTGCAAGAAAGCTCTTTTGATTTTCATGAATTATTTCTGACAAAATTGGTTTAATACGATTTGCTAATACACCAGATAATAGTTTATACTGAAATTGGTCCAATTCCCTTTGGGCAATTGAAGTCTTTGCAAAACAAAGCTATGTTAAAAAGACAAAAGCAGTATGCAATGTCTGACCAGAAGAATTTAAAGAACTCAGCAGTAAAACCATCTGTACCTGGTGATTTATCTTTTTAAAGTTTTTTAGTGTATCAAGTATTTCCTGTTTAGTTATTTCACATTCTAGTTTCTTTTTAGTGTACCTTTCTAATATCATTTATATGTATTATATCATTTATCCTCTAATAATTGATCTTTATTGCTATAAAGCGATAAAAAAATGATATATTCTGTTTATTAATAGTTTTACCTTGACTATTAATTAATCTATTTATATTTTTATTGACATAATTTCTTTTTTCAAAACACAGGAAATATTTAACCATCCTCAATCCACTTACATCTACTCCTTAATAAAAGTCCATTTAGTTCATATTTTCTGTTTGTTATTTGAATATATTTCGTCACTTTGTGAAATTTCCAATCAAAACAAAACATTATTTGCAACCACACTCACACAGGTGGATCTCTATATTCACGAGAATTTCTTTTTGTTTGAAACTTATGCAAAAATCATGTTAAAATGATATATTTTTAATGCACTTTGATATTTTTTTTATTGCCAATATTTACATAATTTTGAAACTGGAAATGGAGATTGAATATGATTTCTAGCATAGTGATCGTCATAAGAACATGATACAGTAGATTCATCTAATTGATTTTTGATATTCTTTTCCTGAAAATTCTTTTCCTGCCAGATATAGAGCCCACAGAAGACTTTTTAATTGGCTTTTTTACGCACAAGACAAAGTCGGATTAAAATCACACTTTTTGCCAATGAAAATGAACAATGTCTACAAATAATGAATTAAGGCTTTGAATTCAACCAATGACATGTTTATTTTATTGCATATGCATGTATTTCATATACATATATATTCTGAAAGCATTATTTCACAAAATTTCCAATCAAAATGCAACCACTCACCGGTGGAGAGCTATAAATTTCGACCTGTATTTAGCACTTTGATATTTTTCATGCCAATATTTACTGAATAGACCGGTGTGCTTTCATCACATAATTCCTTGCCTATCCAATGTTAAGACATTATTTCACAAAGTGGTCTGGTAACGGGGGATTTCTATATCTCATCACATAGCCTAAAGTTATTATCATTCTACATGTTCTAGAAGTTACTTTCAATTATTCAGTTGTTATTGTCGATGGTAGTGTTCCATGTAATTGAGATCAACATTGGAATACTTGATGAGGTCCTTATAAATTAAGAGTTCAAATGCAAAAGAATCGTATTTTACTTTAACAAACAGTTCAATCCAAAAAGAAAAGATTCAGAAAATCATATATTTTTTTTAATTACCCAGGTAATAATTTTATCATCGTTGATTTCATAGAGGTTGAATCAGATATGTATTTCAGCGAAAATTTTACACATATCATACACGTTTTAATATGAAAATATTTAATAGATCTCCTTTAATGAAAGATATACCTCTTTTCCACTCATCATTAAAATAAAATGATTAATTCCCCTCTTTAAAACGAAAGCAAATGAGGAAGTAAAGACTCCGGAATAATTTCGCCATTAGAAGATTATGAAATAATCAACTATTGTTTATTCAAAATCTAGGCAACACTGAATTACTTATCACGTTTAGTAAAGCTATAATGTAGGATATCAGGAATATGTCTAAATTTAAAAATACTTTAATGTACTTCCGTGAATAAAAAGCTTACTTCCGGTATAGGGAGAAGTCATTTCAAATGAAATTTATTAATAAGTAAAATAATGACGAGAGATATTTCTTTGCCATAAAGAGATACATGTATATCTTTTTGCTTGAGAGATATCTCTTTTAGACACTCTTGAAAGATATCTCTTTCACTTTAATTTGAGAGATATCTATTTAAATAAATGAAGAGATAAATCTCTTACTTTAAGAGACTTTAACTTGGAAAGATATCTCCCAAATACAAAGACATACAGTAGACTTACTTTTTTTTCTATGGGTCATAATTCCGCGGAATCTTAATGTCTGTTTAATCTGTGTATATAATTTAGAAAATAATGCGGATTTCCTAGACTGTCACTGTATGCCTTACATTTAAACTTAGAACGCTTGGACAATTTTCGCGGAAAATTTGTGACCGCGTTCATAGCGTAAATTAATAACACGCGGAAAAAAGTACTTGTACAGTATCTATCCAGGTGAAAAAGATATCTTTATATCTTTTACATTCAGAGATATCTCTTTTCATGAAAACGACATCTTTCAAGGAGAAAGAGATATCTTTTCAAGTGGAACTCTTTATGTTAAAGAGATATACTTCTCATAAAGATATCTCTTAAAAATGAGAGATATCTCTTTTTATCCCATGTTTACCCCTTTATCCCGTTGATATAGCTCATGTGATATCGTTTTCGTATCCCACAGTAGTGACCTCACAATGGGTCTGCGTTAGCGTAATGAAGTAAAATAAAGTGAAGTCGTATATAAAAACAGTGTGAAACATTGATTGTGGTGTATAAAACAAAATGTAAAACATGGGATTAAAAGAATCTCACATAATTTGTAGTTGGATATGATTTTTATCCAACTCTTTATGTGTTTTCATCACCTCGCCAAGGCTAGGGGATATAAAACACACAACTCGTTGGATAAAAATCATATCCAATTACGAATCATGTGAGATTCTACATGTATATATGTTAAGAGATATCTCTATTTTTAAAGAGATATCTCTTTAAAATGAGAGATATCTTTGTAATTTTCAGATCAATTTTACTTTCCAAATAAATAACATAAGGGATTGCCATCTTTTCAATGGTGACTAATACACGATGAAAAGTCCTTACATGTAATTTGTGATACTCTACGAGTAAGTTCAATATACAGCTGGACAATCCCTTTGTTTCATTAGATACTATACGACTCCTGCTCAACGGAACATCTACTACTCACTGTCTTAGCCAATAAAACGAATGATTACTAATCATGAAGAACGCTGTACAAGGCAGAAGGGTTAAATTAATTAGGTATTTCTTTCAGTGCAGGGTCTCGTTTGAAGGTCAACTTTCGGAAATCATTCGGTCGACACTGTCTTTAATTTTGCTTATAAAATCTCTCATTTAGTAGAGTGTTGACTTATGTTTTTCGTGCCAACGGTTAGGTATTATATGTCTAAGGATTTTTCGTTTAGCAATTTCACACGCAACCAGAGCTTTTGTGATCTGTTGACAGGGGATACTTACTCGCCCATGCCCTTTGAATCCAATTATAAATGATTTTCTTTAAGTCCGTGTTTGCTCTGCTTCCAAGTCGTTCTATTCCAATGGACGTTTAAGCTTAAGTATCGTCGTTGTTTTCTCATGTCATACCTTTTTTTGAACAATTACATCTAGGAAAACATTGAGAAATGAAATGTAAAAAAAATCTTGATGTATGATTTATTAATGAACCTTGAATATTGATTATTCTTATTATATGTAAGTGAAAAAATAAATAAAGGTTGAGACTTTTACGAGGCCTTCGTATTAGGTACTTAATTTAACAGCGTTTTACACAGTACCTAATGTACCTACTTTCAATGTGTTATATCTGAAATCAAAGACATTACAGGCTACTTATAATTAAATTTCGGCACTCGCAGATCTTAATTTCCTTAATCCTTAATTTTCATTGAACGTTTTTTTTTCTCCTTATTTTAAAAATGCTATTCTGTAAAATGATATCTGAAACTTGCAGTAACATAATCATCTTATTAAAAAAGAATCCAACTTGAAGGATAACCTTTAGCTTTTAGTAGATCGATACATCTAACAATGAACAGAGTGACCTGACGCTGAATTCGGATTTTGAAAGTTACTTTTCGTCATGCTTTTTCACTAAAATATACAGACATATATACATGTAGGAAAATTTTTTTAAAATGATCTCTTAAACTATGGGACATATAAGCAGTCAGGATTGTTAATTTCTTACTATTTGTAAGGTGAAAGTATAATCAATATTATATTTTTGTGTAATGACAAGGTACTATTGAAAAGAACCAAAGAAAAAATACAACAGACTTGCAGATTATAATGCATATTACAACTAGTGCTAATTGTAACGGGAACCGTTACAGATGTTCCCCAAACGCGCCCCAACTTCATTTTGGTGGCTCATTCCCTCTAAGCTTCATCAAAAGAAAACTAAACCCTCTGCATCTGAAACTGAAACAACATTTTTCCTAAAGTATATCAAGTATAAACAAAATTTTTACATTGCACGTGCGCACACTTGCATGCATATGCGGAATGACCATATCATTGTATCTACACTATTAATTTATTATAATGTACTTAATATCTCGGCATTTAATCAAAAAGTATTCGAAAATATGCTCAATCAAGTGCGTTTGTAATTATACGTATTGCACGTGCACGCACGTGCATTCATGTGCATGATGACCATACCCTCTTGTAGGGGTCCATTAAGACTATCTATGTTCTAAATTCCATCCTGTTTGGCTGAAAACAAAGGGAGTTATAGGCATTTAAAGTTTTAGCCAATCAGATTGCAGCGCATGTGCATGTGCGTGATTTCATGATAATTATTTTATATCATATCGTAGGATATTTTAATGCATGACTACGTTTTAAATTTCAAAGTATTTCGTCAAAAAATGAATAAGATATTGAGATTTTTGTTTCAGCCAATCAGAGCGAAGCGCACGTGCATGCGCGTGAGTTCATGATAATTTGACAATGTCCTCTTGTCTATAATACTAATATATTCTTATATTCTGAGTTTTAACACATTTCACCCGGAAATAGAAAAATTACGGCTTTATCAATTGTATTGGGCATTTTACTTGTTGCATCTTGTAAGCACGTGCGCGCAAAATGACCTTGATTCAAATCTACATAACATGTCTACTTACCCTAAAAAGATTTTACTTACATCAGATGAACAGTTTACAAGATCAACAAATGTAAGGAAGAAGAAAAATAATAAGAAGAAATAGAGTAAAAACAATATGTTCCCAAACTTCGTTTGGGGAACATAATAAATCCTTAAACTAAGTCTAAGGCTTATCCCATGGAATAGAAATTCTGCTCCTGATAACATTGATCAAATGTAATATGCTCTGTACATGTATTTGTTTAATCAAAATGAATTGTATTGCACATGTAGGGGATAATTTAAGACTCAAAACAAAATTAATGAATTCACATCAAAACAATATAAAGCTTCACTTTTATAAGCGCGTTGTTTCCTCAATATTTCTCTCTAAAAGTGTCTTCACATTAGATTCTGTAGAAGACAATCTGTCTTTAATAATGCTAATGTTTCCATCTATCTTTCGGATATCGTCTGTCGTCGCCATTTTCTTTAAAATGTTATCGAGTTTAGATGAAATATTAGAAATGGCGTCTCCCTTGGTCTCTTCATTTCTAAATTTCGATAAGCAGTTAAATGGAAGATCAAGTGCTTCAAACACTTTGTCTATGGGTGTCATCAAGCAAGTTCCATGAGACGTTTTAGCAACAGCTAAACCGATACACTTAAGAGCAACTGGGTATTGTTGTGATATAAAATATACGAAAGATCCAGAATCTCCGTAATCTAAAAATGGTTCTCTTGAATCGGATGGTTGAGATAGATCAAACTGAGGAATAACTTCCATTTGTTTGAAAAGGGTTGTGGAGAAATTGTTCCCTACTTGTACGTCATAATCATGTATTCTTGCACAACTCATTCCGATTTTCAAAGAACCAATTGTTAATCCACTTTTGGCTCCAATTTTTAACACTGGATTTCGAAAATTGACTGTCCTGACTTGTTCCATTTCTCCATTATCAAACCGTGGCATATTGTTTTCAGAAAACCCTATGAAACGAAATGAATACATTAAGATATGGGGAAACAGTGTTGTTTTTCTTAGAAGATTTAGACTAAATCTCAAACCATGGGAGATAACATGAATATCTATCATAATATATGATATAATTATTTATATAAGTAATAACAAACAAGAGGCCCATGGGCCACATCGCTCACCTGAGAAGCTTTGACCATTCTGTTCTTTACCAGATTTCCCCCTTGTAATACATAATGCATCCCCACTCTATTCCACTGATCATAATTTAAACCTTTTGAAATCTACACTACTCAAGGATCCTTCCATGTGCACATAAGTTTCAGCTTTTCTGGCCCAGTGGTTCTTGAGAAGAAGATTTTCAAAGATTTTTCCTATATGTTTCTATATAAAATTTTGTTTCCCCATTGTGGCCCGCCCTTCTCTGGGAGGTCATAATTTGAATAATTTAGAATCTACATTATACCAGGATGGTTTCACATAAGTTTCAGCTTTTCTGGTCCAGTGGTTCTTGAGCAGAAGATTTTCAAAGATTTTCCTATATATTTCTATGTGAAACTTTGATTCCCCATTGTAGCCCCGCCCTTCCCCCGGGGTCATGATTTGTACAATTTACAATCTACACTACCCTAGGATGCTTCCGCATCAGTTTCAGCTTTTCTGGCCCAGTGGTTCTTGCGAAGAAGATTTATCAAAGATTTTTCCTTTATATTTCTATGTAAAACTTTGGTTCCCCATTGTGGCCCCGACCTTCCCCCGTGGGTCATGATTTGAAAAATTAAGAATCTACACTATATCAGGATGCTTTCACATAAGTTTCAGCTTTTCTGACCCAGTGGTTCTTGAGACGATTTTTTAATGACCCCAACCTATTTTTGTCTTTTCTTGATTATCTCCCCTTCCGAGGAGACTTGGCACTTTATTTTAACAATTTAAATTTCCCTTTACCAAAGGATGCTTTGTACCAAGTTTGGTCAAAATTGGCCCAGTGGTTCTTGAGAAGAAAATTTATCAAAGATTTTTTTCCTTTATATTTCTATGTAAAACTTTGGATCCCCATTGTGTTCCCGCCCTTCCCGCGGGGGTCATGATTTGAACAATTTAGAATCTACACTACCCTAGGATGCTTTCACATAAGTTTCAGCTTTTCTGACCCAGTGGTTCTTCGGAAGAAGATTTTTTAATGACCCCACCCTATTTTTGTTTTTTCTTGATTATCTCCTCTTGCGAGGAGACTTGGCCCTTTATTTTAACAATTTAAATTCCCCTTCACAAAAGGATGCTTTGTACCAAGTTTGGTCAAATTTGGCCCGGTGGTTCTTGAGAAGAAGTCGAAAATGTGAAAAGTTTACAGACGGACAGACAGACAGACAGACGAACGGACAGACGGACGGACGGACAAATTGTGATCAGAAAAGCTCACTTGAGCCTTCGGCTCAGGTGAGCTAAAAATATTTCTTTAGGGTCTAACATATTATGACGTTGGAATTATTTTTTATCCATAAAGTTGCATGTTTGTTTTGGAGATAAAGAAAACAAATATTGAATTAAAAATATCAATATTAAACCATTGACCAACGAGAATATTTTTTTTTCTTAAGCAAACAAAAGGAACTATCGTGACGCCACAAATTTTGAATATCAAAAATGTTATAACGTTTCATTTGACCACACAGATAAATGTGTGATATATTTTTATAAAATATATAACTGAAATTTTTAAAATTTTAATTTGATATTTACAGTACTTGCCTCTTTCCATTATTTGTTCAAAAGTGAACACTGGTGCAAAGTTTCCATCACATGGATATCGATATTGATCAGTAATTTCTACTAATGCAGCATCTATACTAACTTGGCTTTCTTGTCCATGTTTGAATACAGCTTTGTGAACTATTCCAAACTGTTTTCCGTTTTTATCTACAACATTTATCACTCGTCTCTTTACACACTCGGAGGTCTCTCCATTTTTCAACACATCGAATGGTAAAACAACATGTGCACATGTCAAAAAAGCCTGTCGCTCTGGATTTTGCAACGTAACAAAACCTCCCAATGTACCAGTCCTCGTTGTATCTTCATTTACTATTCTTTCACTAAGTTGAGACGGATTTACCGCGAAGTTACAAACAGCTTCGCGAACGTCTACTCGGTGTCCATTTATTTTCTTTGGAAAGGCGTCTTCTCCAATTGGTATCACTCCTTTTATATGGCAATGGATCACTATCGAAGGAATCCTTTCTAGTTTAGCATTACTTTTGTAACCAACAGAACACACATTAGATGTATTTATCAATGTTATGTTGCTGTGTTTTTTTAAAAAGGGAATTGATTTCGGATTCGGAAAGTTGAACACTCAAAGAACTGAGAGAATCATTCGTATCATGAATTAACATGTTTGATGCTTCATCGCTACAAGTATCAGCACATCGCACGAGTAAATTAAGTCCAAAAATTTGATCACCAAGTTTGCAGAATTTTGAAGATCTTGTCACAATGACAAATGTATCAATTCCCTCGATACTTTTATCTTGCCGTCCCACCCACATTCGCTTAACATCTTCTTTGTTTTTTATTTGTCTTAAAATTTTACCTTTCAACTCATTTATAATGACCCTGCTAGCTAAACATATTTCTGGTTTCTTTTTGCAAAATTCTTTGTAAATATATCGCTTTTTCTCTCCAGACACGAGTGATAAAGCGTTTTTTATTTTGATTGTATTGTTTTCCCGAATACCTTCTCGAATTGTTTTTGATATATCTTCTAAATTTGGAGTTTTCAGCTCAAACATGCTATTCTGATGTCCAGAATACTTTTCACATAATTCATTGCTTTTTTCAAAGCTGTGAATTATTTCCATTGATTTTGATTTATAAATAAATCTCTTTTCATCGTCATTTGGAACATAACGGATAATTTCCAAGGATTTTGATTGCTGAAAATTTTCTCTTGGTTCCAGAATTGTCTGTATGTTTCCAGTTTCATCTCCAGTTTTCGTTTCATCATTTAATTGAAGGCTATATATGCTTCTGTGTTTTTCCTTACCTTTATGAATAATAATAAAACATTTTGATATATTTCAAGTAGTAACTGAGTGAACAATAAAAAGAGATTAACAATAATAATGAAATCAATAGAGTTTGGGAATTTATATATTAGGATTATGAAACAAATTTCAAAGTTTTCAACCGTTCTTTGAACTTTTGTATATATAGCAATTAGCAACATATACAATATAGTGACTTATAATTTACAATTTTGGGTAGGCCATAGGTAGGTATTTTATAACACGTAATAGCAAAAACTCACAAGCTTCCTAAAATTTCGCCTGGTAATGAAAGTCATACATAGTTAGAGAATGCATGAATTTACTACCTTAACCTCTGACCCTTTGACATCAAAATCATTCGGGAGTTGTGATATAAAATGTTATTGCGAAAGCTAAAAGGTTTCTAAAGATATCGTGTGGAAGCGAATGTTAAAACAGATTTTTTTTCAATTACCCTGATCTTTGATCCTTTAACCTCAAAATATAAAGGGGTCGTTCTTGGACCATAGGGAGTTATGTAAAAATTTCACTTCAAAAGCTTTTACTTGTTAAGAAAAAAACAAATCAACAATGTTATTTGAAGCGATATCAATTTTATACGCATAATATACAGATAAGATTTTATATAAAAGGACTCTGACAGGCGTGTCAAGTCGGTAAGAAATATTTCCTTCTCAATACCTAGTAACAGCTTTTAAGTTTACTCTACCCTTAATTTGCATTGTGTATTTGGATTTTTGAGCTTGAATATTTTTTTTTAATTATATACATTCACGCGTTTTTGCCCTGAAAAATTTTTTGGTGATAACGAATATCCCAAGCAAAATACTTTTGCTTTTGGTTCATGAAATACTGAAGGAACAAGATTCACCTAGGGATTTTTTTTGGTCCTGTGAATTTTTACAAATCCTGTTGATCAATACTTGAAGTTCCAGAGGAAAATGTTTTCATGGGAAATGAAAGCACCAAGTCTCTACTTTAAATTGATGTTCAAAATGGGACATTGGGACTTGTTAGTTTAAGATATATTTTATTCATATATAGAAATGGATTGAACAGCAGACATAAATGCCTATGATCGTTCTCTCAATATCGGGACTTGTTGAGTTAAATGGTATATGGACAGATCTAATTTTTTATGGAATTAGTGAACCCAATCCTTTTAATTCATTTATTGTCAATTATACAATATATTATGTTTGCCAATCCTTCCTTTCAAGCATTTTTGTTCAAAATCATATCATGCAGTAAAAAGCCTTGCGAATTTTCAAAGGAACTGATAGTTGTACTCTTTATCCTAATATTTTTACACCCCTGCAGCTGTCTACTTTGTGTTCTTGATGTGGAGATTTATGATCAGTTGTTTAATGCTTGTAAAACTATTTTACCAGAGGATACTGTAGAAAATGTCTCCTCAGAAAAAGCACTATCAGACGTATTTGTTCGTACTGACGTAGTTGATGATGTGTTATTCTGTCAAATAAAATAATATCAATAAGTAGGAATTCTTTTGATAGAAACTTTATTATTTATTTTTTTTAAATGATGACTAAATTACGATGCATTATTATATAAAAAATAACAAACAATTAAAGACAAACAAAAACTAAAACTGAAAAGTATTATGAATCAAAAAAACTCTATTTACCCAAAATTCTTTATTAATTTCTTGCAAATGAACAAATATTATACTGGTAAAAGAATGTTTACGGTCATATGCAACCTTAAGGTAACTTTTTTTTTTCAAAATTTTTTCTTTCATTTTCATCTTCTTCTAATTATCCACCGGAGCCAATTTCATCCAAACTTGCCACAAAATATACTTGGGTGGAGGGAAATAAAATTAGTTCAAATAATGGGCCACATCCTCTTCCAAAGGAGTGAAAAGAATAAGTGAATAAGTCGAAAGAATTGGCATGTTTAAAAATCTTCTTCTAAAGATCCACTGGGCCAATTAAATAAAAATCTTTCCACAAAGTATCCTTGGATTGAGGGGATTCATATTGGTTCAAATGAAGGGCCACACCCTCCTCCAAGGGGAGATAATCATGAATTAGTGAAAAGAATTGGTATGTTTTAAATATATATACTTCTCAAGATATACTTGGCCAATTAAAAAAAAACTTGTCACAGAGTATCTTTGGGTGGAGGGGATTCAAATTGGTTCAAATGAAGGGCCACATTCTCTTCCAAGGGGAGAGATAATGAATTAGTAGTCAGTGATAGTCATTGATGGTCAGTGTTAAATAGTTATTTATCATATACTTAGTAGTAAATACATCGATTTTGTACGGTGTGATACGAATGACGTCACAATACCCCATATCATGGACAGGTCAGAAAATCCATATCAAACTGGAAGTTAAGTTTGCATAAAGTTTAAAAGTTAATATACTTGATTTCATTTAAAGTGAAGTAGTGTAAGATACAAGGAATCCTACCAGCTTGGGCTAGTGGGTTAACCCTTTAGCTCAATCGGTAGAGCACTGGACTAGTAAGCCAGAGGTCCCGGGTTTGATCCCAGCAGAGGCAATAAATTGTCTCTGTTACATTTGGCGCCCAACGTGGGACCCAGCTCTGCAAGACTGATGTTCATGTGATGGTGGATGAGATTCCCTCAATCGTTGACCAGAGATTACCTACTCTGCAATCGGAGGATACCTACTCTGTGACTGGAGGTTGTCCACTCTAACGTGTGATCGGAGGATCAAAAACAACTCAAGGATTAGGTTTGTGTACATTAACTCATTGACTGTGTGAATTCCTCAGTGATCAACTGTATTCAAGCAGACTGCATAAAAAAAACAGTACTGGTAGGACTTGTAGATTAAGTTCAGTTAGAATTTTGTTAGTATTTGTTTACATTTCTCAGCCTGATCAGCTGATTTTTACTTCCTGTTTAAGACAAAGAGTATGAAGATTCGTCTTTCTGTTGTTATCTATCCTATTTTAATTTGAGTTCATTTTACTTAGTTTGTTAGAATTACATTTCATTTATATATTTTCTGATAATTTGTAAGGTTAATTTTCGAATCTTAATTCATTTTTTAAAAAAAGTACATCAAATTATTTTCTTTTGTAGTTAACATTCATTTTTTATTATTTCTTAAAAAAATTCCTCTTTTGAAATTTAAATCAAAACAAATTTCATTTCATTTTTGTCAACTTTAATTTTAGAATTTAAATTTATTTTCAAAATTAGTGGACTTAATTTAATTTTAAGAAAAGACAATTGACAGTTCTCGATATGGTGTGTTCCCCGAATGGCTACTCGAATAAAACAACAAGTAATTATCACACTCAATTAAGGGGCCCTCAAAGGGGTACAAGTAGACTTACCTGTGTTTACCTGGATAAGCAATATTTTATAAATCAGATATATTCATTCAATTTTATTTTAATTCAGAGGGTTTTCTTTTTTCCGAAATATATATACTGAATAATAAAAAAAAATAAATATAAAGTAGATAACATGAAGATTTAAGAAAAATGAAATTTTTACTGAACCTTTATTTTAATTTATTTTCCCAAACTATTAATAGTATTGATTGAGAACTTACAAATTATAATCCCCTTTTTGTGCTTCATTTTCAAACTCTTTTAGATAACTTAACACAAGTCGTTTTCTTTTTCTTAAGATAATATAGATATTCATGCATGATAAATAAGTGTTTCTATAGAGTTTTGTTTTATTGATTTTATTTATCTTTCATTTTTAATTCATAACATCATGTTGGACATTAAAATCTTTTATGATCGATGAACTTACAAATTATTATCCCCTTTTTGTGCTACTTTTTCAAACTCTTATAGATAAATTAACACAATGTTTTTTTTCTCTCTCAAAATAATATACTGTAGATATTTACAGGTATGTGCGATAAATAAAGTCTTTCATAAAGTTTTGTTTAATTCATTTTATCTATTTATCATTTTTAATTATCAAAACATTCTATGAGATCATCATAAAATACAGATGAAGTTTATGAACTTCTTCACCTTGCATAGTAATCTTTTAGTAGCGAATAAATATATGGAGATGGACTAAAAAAGTAAATATGTGTGATATGAAAGTGAAACAGTGCTCTTCATGTAAGATGTGAAAATCAGTGCTGCTAATCAATAGAACTTCAAAATAGTTTATGGTTTTTAATATGTTTTGTTATTTATTTAAAAAGGTATGTATACAAAATATTTATTCATAATAGTGCTCAAATTTAAAAAAAAAATGAAATAAATATAAATTTTATTTTGTTTCTATTCTGGTAGATTATTCATACAGGTAAGTCTACCTGTACCCCTTAGAGGGCCCCTTAATTGAGTGTGATAATTACTTGTTGTTTTATTCGAGTAGCCATTCAGGGAATAAACCCTCGATATCTATTAACTTTGATTACTAATTAATATTAATTACGGTTAAGTAGTGTAATTATCGGTATAGTTCTGTCCGTCGGTACTCGGTACATAGACCCCTTTTTCATTCATTGTCAGTGTGTATGTTGGTTTGGTTTACTGCTTGTTGTTGAAGGTATCTAGGTTAAATTATTACCTCCGTCATACTTTGTCATAGTACTATTAGATATTTAGATACTTAATCTTAGTACTTGTGCACATTCGCGTCGCGTATCGTATACGATTAAATTGCGCATCGGGTATTTCACTTGTGTGCATCATAATGGGTGACGAAGAAGAAATGGAAAACCTTAACAGAGCCTTTAATGAACTTGGCCTAAAACCTATAAATGTGACACCAAAAAGGACTTAAAGGATCGGGTTTTTCTGTATGCGACAAATTTAGCTGCCACAAACATTTCTCCTTAGCCAGTTGTTCCTCCATCCTCTACATTTGCATCTCAGTCCGAGAAAGCAGATCTGCCATAATACCTAACATTTCGTTCTATTTCTCTGCGAGAAAAGCAACTCACCAGGAATGGAGACAAAATTGCCTTAGTTAAGAGTGCAGAAAGGTCGCAGGTGATTATTCAGCCAAACACTGAGGTCACTATTCAATGTTATCTGGATAGAAGAATACTTATATGCGCCCTTCGACAATCTACTCGAGAATCTGTTACACCAGAAGATTTGGACATAACCCCACACATGACTACAAAAGTACAAATACTGTTCTAGTTGGGGTATCGAACATTACTACAAGGACAGTAGCAGTAAATTCCCGATCTTTGGTGTGTAAGATGCATCGTGTCAAGATAGAGAGTACAAGCAGTGCACCAGAGGAGACACAGGATGCACCAGAGCCATTATTGGAATCCCTCAATATTGATAAGGAAGCATTGACATTAGATGAATATGGAAAAGGAACAAAACTTATAGATTCATATGCTAATGTATTTGCTGGGAGCGATACTGATCTAGGATATACAGGAAATGTCAAACATAGGATCCTACTCAGCGATGATTTTCCATTTAAACAACGATAGGAGAATTCACTCCGCCATTTATGATGAATTCAAGGCCCACATTAAGCAACTTCTATCTGCAAATATTATCAGACTATTTCATTCCCTTATTAGGAAAAAAGATGGAAAGTTGCAAATGTGTGTAGATTTCCGGCAACTGAATAAAAGAACAATCAAAGACTCTTCGCCTTGCCACGCATTGAGGAACTTTTAGACAGTCTCAGTGGATCTCAGATCTTGGCATGAAGTCTGGATATTATCAAGTGGAAATAAGAGACACACAAGGAGCGAGCCGCCTTTACAGTAGGGCCATTGGGCTTCTATGAGTTTAACAGGTTACCATTTGGCTTGTCAAACGCGCCCGCCACTTACCAGAGATTAATGGAGGAATGCCTTGGAGATCTCCATCTAAAGACATGCTTGAAGTCTATAGATGATTTATTGATAATCTCCACAACTACCGTAAATCTGGAAATTTTACGTCGATTTTATATTGCAAATCTAGGTCAAAATGCTGCTGATTAATTTTTACGTTTCATAATTTTGCGAGTGACCACTACTCTGTTTACATTTTCTTATTATTGAATTATTATGAAGAAAAATATTTATGCGAATGCAATGAACTCGCAAATTTGCTAACAATTTATCCACAGCATTTAAAGCGTTTACAGCTAGTTTTTCAGAGATTACGGGAATACGAATTGAAATTAGCTCCTAAGAAATGCAAGTTCTTCTACAGAAAAGTGAGATATGTAGGTCATGTGGTATCAGAACATGGAGTAGAAGCTGATCCAGCAAAGACAGAAAAGATTAAAAATTGGCCTACATCTACTACTTGGAAGAAGTATGACATTTTTTTTGGTTTTGCCGCTTATTATCGGAAGTTCGTTAAATATTTTTCAAGAATTACAAAGCCACTGACCAATTTGATGCCACCACCTACCGTGACCAAGAGGTCTAAAAAATTCCAACAAATTTTACATTGCATTTGGGAGAAGAGGAGAAAAGAGCATTCAACACGGTCAAGAATTTACTTACATCGCCATCCATACTGGCGTACCCTTACTATAACATGCCTTCCGCGCTGCACATTAATGCAAGTTCCAGAGGATTAGGAGCAGTCCTATATCAGACCCAAGAAAATCAGAAAAAAGTTATTGCCTATACAAGTCGTGGACTTAGTAAGTCTGAACGGAATTACCATGCTCATCGTTTTGAATTTTTAGCATTAAAATAGGCCGTGACAGAAAAATTCAGCTATTATTTATACGGTCATAAATTTTCCATCACAATAATACGTTAGTCTTCATACTTAAAACAGCAAAGTTAGACGCAACTGGCCACAGATGTGTGTCTGCGTTGGCAGCACATGATTTTGACATATATTATCGTCCCGGAAGAACTAATAGGGATGTAGATATGTTATCTCGTCTACCCAGCAATGACAATTTAGAGGAAAACATGATTATAATCTCAAAGGACTCTCTACAGGGTATATGTCAAAGTTCAGCCCTTATACATGCGAAATCAGTGTGCATGACAGCTGATGTGATCTGTGAAGCTGATGAGGGCACCACAGTTTCCAATTACACAATGTAGAGTTGAAAAAAGGCACAAGAAGAAAATGAAATCATATCCTTTTGGAAACCACAAGTGCAAAAATGAATCAGGCCTTGGAAAAGGGATGTACCAGGTATTAACCACCATTCTGCAATATTTAGACTGTTCAACAATTGGAAGCTGGATGAAAATGGAATTTTGTGTGGAGAAACAACAATAGATGGATACACATCACTGATTCTATTACCTTCCTGTCTAAAGAAAAGGGTTCTATATGGTCTTCTAGTTTATATTGACCATCCTAGGCTAGACAGAGTTATTTCAGTATTCAGACTGAGACAGATTTTATTGGTCCGGATTTACGAAGGATGTTGATGACTAAATAAGCAACTGCATAAAGTGTTTTCTGAGAAAGGCAGGTGTGAATATACGTGCACCGCTGTGTAACATTACCACATCTCAGGCCATGGAGCATGGACTTTCTTAGCGTCGAGACATGCAAAGGAGGATACGAGTACATGTACATACTTGTTATTACAGTTAACTATACAAGATATGCTCAAGCTTACCCCACTGAGAATCAGACTGCTCACAACGCCGATGAGATACTTTACAACAAGTTTTTAGCTAAAAATGGTTTTCCTTCCAGACTACATTCTGACCTAGGTGCCAATTCTGCCAGTAAAATCATCAGTGAGCTTTGTAGACTCTTCCACATGGACAAGTCCAGAACCATCCCGTGCCGCCCGATGAGTAACGGCATGTGTGAGCGCTTCAATCGAACATTATTTGATATGCTTGGGACACTAAAGCCAGATGAAAAGAAAGACTGGAAAGCGTAAAATACACCTATGACTTGTGTATACAACTGTATTATACATGAAGCTACAGGCCTTCGAAGCCAAAGGTTCAACCTAGACTTCCATTTAAGCCACCGACAACTGAATCACCTGAAAGTACTGGAAAAGTTTATGAGCTCAAGGACGATCAGTTCGAAGATGACTTAATCATCACCGTGGAGCCATACATGAACACCGATGATGGTCATGATACAGAGAAAGCAGGAAGTGTTTCACAGGTGGTGACGACTCTAGCTATCCTGATGAAACATTGGAGGTACAGTTCAGTGGGGACGCCCACCCTCCAGAGGAGAGGAGCGAAGGATTGTCTTCAGAACTAGATGTACAGAATGATACGGACAGTATCTCTGTAAGAGGATCAACCAGAAACAAGAAACCACCCTCTTGGTTGAATTCAGGTGATTTCATGTTAATAAGTAACAATAACTGCTTGTAACTCCTTGCTGAGTTATCTTTGAAATGCTTGATGAGTCACCAGTGTTCCACAACCAGAGAGAAGACATTCTTAAAGTAATGTTGGGGATAATCACCTATTCTTGTTTCAGCTGTTCCTTATGTTCGCGTTTTTTTCTCACTGCTGTGCTTGTGATTTTAAATGTAAATAACAGGGACGTCATTTCTCTGCGAGCGGAAATTTGTAATAATGTCACATTAATAAAATTTATTAAAAAATTAAATGTGTTTGGTTATATTATTTTATGTGATTTCAATGTTTACCTGTCAATGTGGTTGTGTTATGTTTTGAGTTCTGTGTAATGTTTTGTCCAGTTTGGTAATGTCATGTGAAGCATAATTTTGGTAATTGAGGTCTTACATTCCCTGCTATCGATTAGGTCATTGTGTATATCTTTAACGGTCAGTCAGGTGAACGATTTTCCTGCAGTTCATGCTTCTCATTTCCTACTCAGACCTTGGTCCTGATAGCGGCAGGTTAGAGTTCTCTTACTAATTTTACTAATTTTGTTGTTTAATTAATTTTCTATACTTTTGACTATGACATTTAAAGTAAATATATAGTTTATAAAAAGTTTAAGAGGTTAATAACTTTGCTTAAATAAGTCTTATTGGTTTTAAATTATCTTAATGTTGAAAACTACATTAAGTGTGTATGCAACACCTTGAACTGTTTTATATTATTTTGATAGCAGCAGATGCTGGTTTCCCATTTGAAGTAAATTCTGAATCAGTACATTTAAAAGCCTCCAGACACATTGTCTTTGGTAAGAACATGTATTATTCATTTTAGATATTTTTTATTACTTTGAATTGGTTAATGAAACTATTGGCTGTAAAGTATGTTTGACAAATATTTTTGATTTATCAAGCTTATTTACCAAAATCTATTTTTTACTTCTATTTTTATGTTTTATCTGTAAATCCCTACTGAATCGGTTCAGTTGAAATTATGTGTTATTGTCCTTTATTCAGAGTGCATTATTGTAGATATTTATCATGAGGGAAAGCATAATATTAAAAATTTATATTTCATTTGATGTATATTTGTTTATGCTTATAATTACAGTGTATTTACTTCGCAGATTTACATGTATTTATCTTTTCAATTTTAGGGCTCAATCATCAATGTCTATCAAGACATTGGATTTGAAAAAAAAGTAATTTGGTAAATACAATAAAGGACAATAAAATTTAAGGTAAAGAGAATAATAAAATTTCAAAATGAATCATAATTCTAATATTTTTTGATGCAGTTACATAAATATATGGTTTGTTTGTACATACCACAGCATTACGGAGGTATACGGAGTCGCTACCTACTGCAGACTGAACCTTCACAAAAAATAGCTGTCTTTTATCGTTACAGAAATTTAATTGGGGTTTCAAAGAATCTTTGTTACATAATGCCTTACATTATGACCTCCTCTTACTATTTTTATCGGACACATATATATTTCGTGTAAAACATTGCCACTGCCATTCTTTCTATGATATTGAAGGGTACCCATCTCTTCTCCACAACTCCTCCTGTACACTAGACAAAATTGCTAACACACCACTTCAAATTCTTCATTGTGAATTGAACATTTGCCTACTTGATATTAGTATATATAATATGCGATATTTTCCAATACAACCGAAATGGCATATGTCTTGGTTTCAAAACAAAACCCCAATCAAAGTACTGAAAGTACTCATGGGAGTTGAACATTGTTATCTGACAGATCTCACAGGAAGTATAGGAACAGTTTCATGCTTTCAGATTCAAGTCAGCTAGAACTGATTTGTTAGAGATACAACACGAAACATTAAAAAAAAATTCTATTGCATTTGAATAGCCAAGATTATGGGACTGTTCTTAAATTAGCTGCAGAACTGTAGCTGTCTGAAAAAAAATTTGACAGACCGGAGAGCTACAGTGCCATCCATTGAAAAAACTGTATATTTATTGCTCACGAACAGTTAAGTTTAGTTCTGTATTTTTTCTTTCTAATTCTTACCTCAACAATTTGACCAAACCAAAAAAAACAACCCCCACCACCAAAAAAATAATTTTTCCAAACTCGAAAATATTATTTTGTGGGTAGGTTTCAAACCTCTTTCAGTACCATTTCTTACTCAAACTCAAACACAACCCTTATATTTCTGAAGCATTTGAATCAAACCGCCCCTACTCTCTTTAGAATGTGTACAAGATATTTGGTCCCAAGAAACAAACGAACAAACACTCTTTATATTCGATGTTACCATCACTAGACACTAGATTGTCATTTTTCTTCCTCTGATTAAAATAAGTATTTGCTATTCTCTTTTGGGTATGAATGTTTCTTTTCGGACATAATAATTAATTTTTATAAAACTCCGTGCTTATCTATTTTATCAAATGTATCTATCTTTATAACTTAATCATCAAGTTTTGTTATTCCATAATTCTAAATTCCATTTCAAGTAAGAAGAAGAGTCGTTATGGTTTATAATAGGCCCTGTGATTGAATCTGATGAGGGATTTTTCAAAAGGTGTCTACAATGCATATTTTCCAAAACAGTTTAAATTTCTCCGATACCACTTTTAGTTTTTCGTCAGGGGCCTCTTAAAAATGACATGATATTCCGCAAAAGTCGTGCTTGACGGCATAACGTCGCTATGTAAAAATAACGTTATCAATTTTTTATCGGCAACTTTCAAAATTAACATGTTTTCAAATATGTTGAATTTCAAATATATTAAGTTTTTTCTTTATTTCTTTTCTTGTATGTGTTAATTAAATAACCCAATTTTTATTTATTTTGGAGAGAATATCTGTGAAGAGTTTATTTTCTTGAATTATATAAATATATTTATGAATTAAAATTCTTTATAATAATAACAAACACAAAAAAATATTCTTAATATACATATGCAGTATTAATTAACGCGAAATAATTTTATCATCATTACAATAAGATAACAATTTCACGAAGTAAAGGTACACAGAGATACTTAAACAATACCATAAACAATACCGGTAAAGCAAAATCAATCACATCTTCTCAAGTCCCCCCAGAAGGCTCGGTCACATGGTTGTATAACTCTTTTATTGAATACTACATGTAAATACTCGTAGTTAGATTCATATCTTTCAAATATATCCAAGATATAAGATTGGAAATAATTTGTAATGAACGCATCAAGCAAATTAAGGCGATAGAATAATGATTTGTACATATAATATACATTGTATGAATTTTGTCAGTGATATCAATCTTGGAATATCTACTATGTTCTCATTGTCGTTAAGTTAGACCCGAGAAGTTACTATGTGCATGTAGTATGGGTATTCAAATGTTATTGTAAATATTTTTGAACAATTAAGAATCTCCGGAATCATTATTCTTTAGTGAAGTCGCTGTCTTTTACAATCACATACAGACATTTCTCAGTTCTGTACCCCTGTCCGAGGAACATCCTCGTGGCGCAAAAATGCCGAAAACGAAACCACACTCGTGTCATGCGTACACATACCCACTACCCTGCTGCCGTTGGTGAGATGAAGTAAACTAAGAGCCATTCGGGCGTCAAAATATTCCTGGGAGAATTCAACACCCCCCCCCCCTGTCCCCGAAAGCCCTGTTGCAACTGCTACAAATATCAATTAGCATTGACTGTTATGAAACGCATTATGTCACAAATCATTGCAATTATAGTGTACATGCTAATCCACTTAATGATATAATTCTTTCATTAATCGGCGATTTAGCATTTGCGAATTCTACAGACCCCTTCCATCTCAAAGCACCCCCCCCCCACACACACACACACATTATATATTAAACTTATAAATCTTTGAACTATATCTATATCACTCAAAAGTATTCAATTGCAGGCACGTAACATTAGGGTACGTTAAGGGACGGGGTCCCCAACCTTTCCCGGACAGTAGTATGTGTGAGTAAAAAAAATTATACCGAAGAATTTAGACACCCACCGCGTCAACCCCCCCCCCCCCCCCCCCCAAACGAAAAGTATTTTTTTCGAGTATGAACATTTTCTCTTTTTTCTTTTCTTTTTTTCGCTTTTCAAGATTATTGAGGTGAGTTGATTTTTTTTTTCGGACCGCCCCTCTCCCTTTCAATAACGATGCTACATGTACTTCCCTGAATGAAAAGTAATTTTAAATAGAACATACATAACGAATCAATCTAAAAATCTCAAACTTGTCTGTTATGGGCTCTAAATTAGAAATAAAATATATTGTTTGTAACAATAGGTGAAAGATATCTTGTTTCTTTTATTGAAATGATTCCTATCCACCTGGACCTATATGTTACATAAGTGCAAACTGCACAACTTTCAGTGACCGTGCGAACAAACGATTTTACAAAAGATAATTAAGACCTCAACTAAGAGAGTAAACATCAAAACAAAGGATTTATTGTTTACAAAATTTAATACTTTCATGTCTGTTTCCACATTTCTTGTATTTCTTGAATCAGAAGAAGTTCGTTTGAAAGATTTGTAAGCAAGAAAGGCACACTTAGGACCATCGAGCAGTGAGGAATCTTTTTCATGCCAGCAGTACACCTACTGCGACACGGGACCTCTTATCATATTTGATCTTTGGACACCGTTTTTAAAAATTGTATGATTTCAATGGTAGGATATTTTATTTAATGAGAGTCACTTTAATTAATACACTGCATTGGCGGATCCAGAGGGGGGGTTTCGGGGGTTGGAACCCCCCTTTATTTTTTGCCAGGTGCATGGTGAGAGAGAGAGAGAGAAAAAAAAAGAGAGGATAAACGTTTACCGAGAATAAATATTTGTACGTCTTACTTATGTATTGAATAGATAGATTCTCACACATTTATAGTTTCCTCTACTATTCCTTCATTTATACTTTTTTATGAGAGAATGGTAGAAAATGGTCTATTTATTTTTATATATCTCATATACGATAAGTAACATGTGAGATTTAATTTGATATTTCCGCTATCTTTGGCCGTGTTGGCTATATATGTACCTTTTTTTAATCATATCTTTTGAAGGAACTAACCTGTAATGCTTTGTTTTAAACCCCACCCGCACCCCACCCCTAAAAAATTTTCAAATTCTAAACGGGAATTCTTTGTACTCTTAGGAAATGCTGCAAATCCATTCAATTTCAAGGCTTCAGTACTGTAGTTTTTGAAACGTGTTTTTTTTAATTCGGACTGGGGGGTACCTTTTCAAAGAAAAAAGGGACGTAAACAAATTTATTTACCACAACCTTGGATCTTTCCATACATGTGTGTGAATCTTTCCTTGAGAGTGTGTATGAGTGGGGGGGGGGGGTTAGAGGGACACAAGCCTGGAAACCCCCCCTTTCAAAAATGGCTGGATCCGCCCCTGCACTGTGGAACGTGGAGACCGGTCCTTCGGATGAGACCTAGAAATCGAGGTCCTGTGTTGCAGTAGGTGCACTGCTGGCACAAAAAAGGTCCCTCATTGCGCAATGGCCCTAAGTGCCGAGTATTGGACAGAATTTGCAGCTCTCTATCGGCAAGTGTAGGCGTTTCAATATATCATTGAAAAATTCCCGAAGGAAATTTTAAACAATAGTCTATACAATTAATCTTTAATTGATAAATCAGATGCCCCATAGGAATTAATTTTACGATGAATTCATAATGTCCCGGACCCTTCTGTAATACCGTATGCGATTGTGAACACTTTTAAAAAACGAAAAATAAAATTAGGTAATAAAACAAATAGTTATGCCTGATCAGTCAATAGACCAGAAAAAAGCATTAAATAATCTTATAATATAAAATCTCTAATAAAACAACAGTTTTGGCCTTACGATGCTCAATTGTACTGCGTGTTTGTGAATATTTCCAAAAAAATATTATAAATATATGAGATACGATAGTATTCCTTCTTGACTATTATACATTAATATCATAGTAGGATGTATAGATGTAAATACCACATTCTAACAAAATGTTTATATATATTTATTTCTTATCCAGGATTAAAATCACAGATCAAGAATCATTTCTCGACATATACATGTATGCTCTCTCTCTCTCTCTCTCTCTCTCTCTCTCTCTCTCTCTCTCTCGACTAATCGACCGAAAAGACTTTTCAAACAAATCTTTTCTCTTCTGTTTTCACCCATCAATCCAGCACAGGTACAAGTAATAAGTTGCCATTCTCAGGTATATTATGACGTCATTTTGTTTATGTTTTCGACGTCATCAACACGCCGTTTTACCGTTATTTTATTCAACATAACTTTAAAAAGAGGTATTCATTGGCAATATATTATTTTTCGTGCTATTAAATGTTGATTATAAAAAATATATACATAATAAATACTTCATTATAAGAGTGATTATTTTGGATTCATCACAGGTTTCATTTTGATATTTCAGTGTAATTTACGACTTGTCATGTACAGATAAAACAATTAATTACATAGGTAACTTTTTTTAAAAACACATGCACATTTACTTTTATGAACAATTAGTCGTTGCAGTGTTTTCTTGTTGCGAAAAAAGTACTTATACAATTTATCTTGAAGAAAAGGGTCATTAGATATTTGTGAAATAAGCATGATGAAGAAAAACGTCATTATTGTCATGATTTATCTTTATCTGCGAAACACAATTTATTAAAATTCGTCATGTCCGCATCTTTGTAAGGTCAAAATTAAACGTTTGAATTAATGATTATGATATAATTTTGCAATTGAAAAAGTTTAGAATACATACTCGAATGCGGACACATTAAAAATTGCGTTTATATACATTGAAAATGCAAAAAATTGTAGATTTCCGGAATACTTTCCCGGTTTCGACTTTCACTGTTACCAATCGCGCGCGCTTTTTGCCAAACTAATACCCAAATCTTAAAGTTAGTGCCCTAAACATATGTTATCGACCATAAATTTTAAAATTGCTCCACTTTATTTTTTCAGATTTTTACAGGGCCAATTATGATAAATAACAACTTTTCTTCTTTTTATATAGAAGTAAGTATCTGAATACTTTACATTTTGTTTGTTTTGCGTTCGATAATTTTTCAATTATATTGAGAAACTACCACTTGTCGATGGAGCTAGCTACATGTAAGTCTACAAATTTTCACCTATACACGGCACTCAAAACCATTGAGTAGTGAGGGATCGTTTTGTGCAAGCAAATACTGCGACATGGGATTTCAGTTTATATGGTCTCATCAAAAGAGTTTATCTCCAAATGAATCCCACAGGATTCGAACCTGCGACGTAAGGATCAATTAACACCTTACTTTGAATCTCTAGAGCAAACTCTTTTAACAACTGCGCCACGCGAGTGACACTTAAAGTTTGTGATTTTGATTTGATTCAAATGTAATTAAAAATCAGACTTAGTTTTACGAGCTACTACAAGAAAAAAAAACAGTTCATGAGGAATGATCTTTCTCACAGATCGATCATTGGGATAATTATACCATTGTGTCCGTGCATACGCATGTATTCATTAATTTTTACTGTTTTAATTATATAATAAAATCAAATGATACATTTTATAAGGTAAAACTGCAATGCAAGACTTAGTACATACACATTTTTCAAGTTCAGATTTGGTGTTGTACACGTGACCAACTGAATGCTGATAAACTCATGAAATAAGTTATGTAAATTTAATGTCATTTGAAATTGTGAGATTCGAAAATCAACAAACTTTAATTCTATTATTTTTTCCCTTTACCCACGTAAAAAAAATGAGTTGCATGTATCTGGTTTGAGAAACATTTTCCAGTCAAACAGATCATTTTACTTGTCAGAGCAAATAAATGTCTGACAGTGATATTTTCCAAAGTATTTTTTTTTTAAAAGTAAGTTGAACGTTGTTCTGTCTCTTTATTGCTGAAACAAATTGAAAGAAGTTCGGTTAAACCTTAGCGTTCCTTTGACCTTACATTTTTGTTTACATCTCTATATTTAGACAATCGCGTCATTGTCAAACCAGTTAGACCAGTTGTTGCTCCTTTGATGACCTCGCACTTTTTGTAATGCAGCGTAGTGCAGTCAGCCGAGGATTGCCGAATGATAAATGATAAATGACGGGACTTTTTTTCATACGGAAATCAAAATTTACGAGTTATTTCTCAAGAGAGATGACAAAAATATGCTTTTCAAATTATGTTAAATAAAATTCTTTTTCATTTACTTTCAAATCATTTATGAAAATAAGATTAATTCAGAAAAAAGAGATGGACTATTTTTATTGCGGAAGCTTCTTCGAGTTTATATAGACTGGTGCGAGTTTGCATTGAATATCACAGGGGAGTAAATTGGGCGACACAGAAACACAACGACAGCCGCTATATAATTCATTGTAAAATTACTACGCAAGAAATCGCGTGGCGGCCTAGGGAGTCTGAACATAGTTCAACTCCCAAAAATGACCTTCTTGCCCGAAAACAAAAATTTCCGGACATGCATTACGTGCCCCAATTTTGCCTAGATATACGCGTTGCTTAAAAACGATGATGATCCCTGAGTTTACACCACAAACAGTCTCCAGGTAAAAAAAAATATGCAGCGATTGACTATTATAACGCCCGCTAGTCATTCAATGCATTGGTGTCTATACCCAGTCTACTCAACTTCCGGTTGCCCCAACTTTGTGGAACGACAGTGAAAATGTGGTGTGGTATTTACTTAATGGATTGGCTATCTAGAGTGAACATTTTTATGTTTACAAATCTATTTGCAACATTCTTTCACTAGAGGAATGAATATTGATTTCATTGTTCTAATTTTTCGAAGGCTCAAGTGAGCTTTTCTGATCGCATTTTGACCGTCGTCCGTCCGTCCGTCCGTCTGTCTGTCCGACTGTAAACTTTTCACATTTTCGACTTCTTCTCAAGAACCACTGGGCCAATTTTGACCAAACTTGGTACAAAACATCCTTGGGTAAAGGGAAATTTAAATTGTTAAAATAAAAGGCCAGTTCCCCTCACAAGGGGAGATAATCAATAAAAGACAAAAATAGGGTGAGGTCATTAAAAAATCTTCTTCTCAAGAACCACTGGGCCAGAAAAGCTGATACTTATATGGAAGCATCCTAGGGTAGTATAGATTCTAAATTGTTCAAATCATGACCCCCGGGGGAAGGGCGGGGCAACAATGGGGAACCAAAGTTTTACATAGAAATATAAAGGAAAAATTTTTGATAATCTTCTTCTCAAGAACCACTGGGCCAGAAAAGCTGATACTTATGTGGAAGCATCTTGTTATAGTGTAGAATCTAAATTGTTCAAATCATGACCCCCGGGGGGAGAGTGGGGCCACAATGGGGAATCAAAGTTTTACAAAGAAATATATTGGAAAAATCTTTGAAAATCTTCTTCTCAAGAACCACTGGGCCAGTAAAGCTGAAACTTATGTGGAAGCATCCTGGTATAGTGTAGATTCTAAATTGTTCAAATCATGACCCCCGGGGGAATGGCGGGGCCACAATTGGGAATCAAAGTTTTACATAGAAATATATAGGAAAAATCTTTGAAATTCTTCTTACCAAGAACCACTGGGCCAGCAAATCTGAAACTTATATGGAAGCTTCCTAGTGTAGTGTAGATTCTAAATTGTTCAAATCATGACCCCCGGGGGAAGGGCGGGGCCACAATGGGGAATCAAAGTTTTACAAAGAAATATATAAGAAAAATCTTTGAAAATCTTCTTCTCAAGAACCACTGGGCCAGAAAAGCTGATACTTATGTGGAAGCATCTTGGTATAGTGTAGATTCTAAATTGTTCAAATCATGACCCCCAGGGGAAGGGTGGGGTCACAATGGAGAATCAAAGTTTTCCATAGAAATATATAGGAAAAATCTTTGAAAATCTTCTTCTCAAGAACCACTGGGCCAGAAAAGCTGAAACTTATGTGCACATGGAAGGATCATGGAGTAGTGTAGATTTCAAAATCTCTAAATTATGATCAGTTGCCGGAAGGGTGGGAATGCATTGTGTATTACAAGGGGGAAGAACAGAATGGCCAAAGCTTCTCAGGTGAGCGATGTGGCCCATGAGCCTCTTGTTTTTTTTTTTTTGTTTTTTTTTACAAATCTTTCTAAAGGAACCCCCTGCAGACACTATACTTTCTTTTTATTATCACTCTCTTCTAGGATCAAGGGCCGCATACGGTATATTTATTTTTCTAATGTTCTTATTAGTATGAACATAAAGAACGAAAGCAAAGAAAAAAATAGAAAGTTATCCCTCCAAATAAGTATGGATACATTTTCTCGTTTTCTATGAAAGGTCAAGGTTCAGTTAACATTGTAGTTATTTATCAATTAATACATATAAATGCTTTATTTTATGATGATGTATTATAATAAATATATCAAATACATCATAATTTCATTTTTTTTTCATTGTTCTTTATTAAATAATGCCATTGTGCATATATGTTTCATCTGACACTTATTTTGGGTCTCCCTGAGCAAAACATGGATTTGCTTTGATAATCATATGGGTGTCTGGGATACGTGTATCATTTAGTGAGCTCAGTGATCGCAGTAGCTCTAGTATGAACATAATAAGGCGTAGACAAGTCAAGTGCCCCCAACATTTGTTTAGAAGAGGAGTACAATAACATAAAGAATCACAAACAGGGCATTCTCTTAATTATTGTAAATATTTTACCATAGGAAATAACAAAGTACAAAACTACGTTGCATATGACTTTTTAAATCGTATTTTCCGTACCTCTATGTGGCGACTGATAGTTGCATTGTTACCCATATTACATGTATGCAGCTCCTAACTCTGACAAAGTCTTTGCCTTGAGTTAATAAATATACGAAGAAAACGCCATAAAAATTCTTTCCCAGGATCCTCTAAATTCAAAAGAATATACACGTATAAGTCTACTGAAACGCAAAAGAAACGCAAGAAGCAGTAATCTACAAATGCTTAAATTTTTTATTGAATAATTTAAAAAAAAAAAAAAAAAGAATACAGTAAGGCTAAACTCACTTTTCAGAACATCAGCGATTTGATAAAAATGTTAAATGTTTATCTTTAAACTTTACTAAGTAACATTTGACTGTTAAAACACCCCTCCCCTTCCAAGTCATTCAATTTCAACGTGCAAGTCTGCCCTAAACAACAATCACAGCTTAATTTCTACGATACAATAGGTTAATCAATATCGAGATCTGAGCAAAGGAATTATTCTTTGCCATTTTTAAACATGTGTTAAATGCCTGTTTTCAGATGATTAGGTCGAATTTTCTCTAACTTAGCGCTTTGTAGCAACCCTTGGACTTCCGGTCCAAGTAAAATCATTTATGAATATGATACGTAAGACCCCGTTAAGGCGTAATGTAATGTATTTTTGCATCATCAACTCTCCATCACCTTTACTTTGAGATTTTCCAGCTAGAGCAATGGAAATGCGTTCTTAAGCCTTTTTCAAGAAGCCTTAACATCGTTATGAGAAACGAAAGGAGATTTCATTTTTTTAAATATTGCTGCATTACTTAAGATGAACAGTACAAGCCCGTTAAACTCCATAATATTGCCAATTGTTTTGTTAAACATGCAATTTTTGTTTCTGTTAAGCAGACTCAAACTTGACTTCCGGTAATGGTATGAAAATCGCTAAACCGTTTAATTACCGATATTTACCAAATTAAAGACATCCATTATTTTAAGATACAATTTTTTTTACTTTACATAATTATTTCACTCTAAAGTAGGGTGTTGCGTTTCTTTTGCGAGTCAGTATATAAAAATCATCCATATTAAACTCCTCGGTGTTTATGTATTGAAAAGCATATTTTTTGAACACGTTAAGATACTCTATAAGCATAAAAAAAATAGTAAAAAGCAATATGTCAAGGATAAATCTATCAAGGCAGTATAAATATACAGACAAGAAGAGGTTTTCTTTTACATTTTGTTCAAATTAAGCAAAAAGAGACTTTATTTATATTTGATGCTAAATGAAAAATACTTACTCATACGCTGAATATCGGAGGGAGTTTGAACAAGCCTCTTTGATGTTTTGAAAACACAGTAATCTGTTTAAAAAAACCTTTCTAATCAAATAAAAGTTTGTACAATAAAAATACACTTAAGCATCATAGGTTTGTAAATAAAATATTGTTAAGGACGAATATCACACCAACTTTTTATTTTATAGATCTCTGAGTCAAACTTTTTAAACAATGGTTTCAGCAGTGAAAATCCGACATTAGCTTTAAATTATTTTTTATGATTTTTTTTTTTTTTTTTAAATTGAAAAAAATTTACATCCAAATTAGATGCTTTCTAAAATTTTGCTGTAAATGAATGCATCACATAAATATCTAATAAAATATGTAACGAAAAGCCGTATAGATATTTTTTAATTAAAAAATATTTATGAAAATAAAATTTAAAAAATTAATATAAAATAATTAAAAGCTGATATAGGCCTTTCAATGCTGAAACCATTGTTTAAAAGGATGACTCAAAGATCTATAAAGTAAAAAGTTGGTGTGGCATTCCACTATAAAGCTTATTGGGTCAAGGATAACGCTTAGATATTGACGGGCTTTTAAAAACAAAACACTTTTCAGGTCACCTCAGGTGACCTATTGCTATCCGTTTTCGTCCGTCGTGTGCGTTGTGAGTTACAGTGTAACATTTAAACATTTTTAGCTACTTTTCTGCAACTACCGAACCAGTTACAACCAAATTTTGGCATAAAGCATCTATGAGTGAAGGGAAACAAATTTATAAATTTCATGGTCCCTGCCCCCTTGGGCCTGATGGGTGGGGCAAAAACCAATAAAATTAGTACAATCTTTAAAAATCTTTTTCTTTACTCCTGAACATCAAGCAGTCAAACTGTTTGCATGATTATACTTAGCATTGAGTTTTCTACCATGATTGTGAAAATCATAGCCATGGGGTCAGGGGTTCTAGTAGTAGGGCGGGGCTAAATAAATTAGCCCCGCCCTTATTATTATTATTCAATAAATAAATAGTAAAAATGCATTATTTCTTTGAAAATCTTCTTCTTGGCTCCAGGGCATTAAATAAATAAACCAAAAACATATTTATGTTAAACTGAGGTACTGTGACAAATGATCTCACTAAATGATACCCCGCCTCCCATAATGTCCATGTGTTGCTATATATTGTTTTACGGTAATGTGTAAAGAAGAATAACTCGTCCTATCAAATGTTATCCAGAAGCTTCTATATGTGACGTCATAGGTAAACATATAATGGTAATGTCCATGTTTTGCTATGGGAAACCTAAAATACGTGTCGAATAAAAAAGTAAAATAGAAGGTGCACAATGACAATATGTAATAAAGATTCTATGAAAGTTTCATTAAATTTCATTCACAGGTATAAGAGGACTTGCGGATAAGGTTAAAGCGTAACAGACAGACGGACGGGCGGACAGACAGACAGATGGACGGACGGACATAACGATTATTATATACCCTCCCGCTTTTCAATCGGGGTATAACAAAGTTGAGATTTTACATACAGAAAACATCTAAAATGAAGAAGCAAAACCAGTATATTTTAAAGAGTTTTTTTTCTTAATCGTAATATCGCAGAATTATTTTGAAATACACTTAGCTATGAACATACCTGAATTATCTTTTTTTTCCAAACTATAACTAAATGTTCCTTATCAATACATAATCTTCATAATTAGTCCAGTAGCATTTTTCATTCAATTATAATTACTCTTTACGTTCCATCCCAAAGCACCACAGAATCACTTTACTGAGTATACTGAATATTGTATCTCAATATTAACACCTGACTGATGTTAAGTCCAACAAAAGTACCAGAATTTTCTCATTTAGACAATGGCTGTAACATCTGAAAATACCATAGAAAGTTATTTTACATTGTCTATAGAATAGTTCTCTTAAACTTTTCTTCTGTTTTGTATTTCCTGCAATCGTGCATCAGTTGTCCTGATCATCGAAGTGCAGTGTATTTTATACTTGACTCAGAAACATCATTTGACTTTAAAGTACCTGAAGCGTGAAAACCATACAATTCCAAACTCATAACCACGCCCCAAACCGGAACCTAACTTCCAAAATATATCGAGTCTAAAATTATCAAAAATTTGCTATTTATTCATCAATTTTATCCAATTTATTTTATTTTGTGCTGTCAGTTTGTACTAAAAATACGATTTGAATTTTTGCCATTTACGGTTTGATGAAAATACGATGAAAACCAAAATTTATAAACAAACTGGTGGTTCCTTGCTACAAGGCTGACTTTTATGGTAATAACAGTGTTACCCAAACTGTTTGTATAGAATTTGACTAAAAATGGTAATAATATTTTCAGTTGTTAATGTAATCAAGTCTTGTTATCTGAGATTATGAAGAACATTTTCTGTCTGTGTTTGCATTAATTTTATGATTTCGATTTTGTTCGTTTTCATTGTGTGAATTTTCGATCGTCATCTGATTACCTAATTAGGGGGAAAGCATAACGCAGTTTTGAAATATGACATAGCAGCACTATAATATTTCGAAAGAGAATTCGAACTATTACTCTTATGTATTAATTTTCTAAACTGGTTGAGTTTTTGGAAACAAATTATATCACAAATGGTGCAACTATAAGATAGCAGTCGAAATACTAAATACCGGGTATTATGCACATATTCTGGATTTTCTTTTCAAATTTCAATTTACACTTAATTCAATTTTTCCAAACAAGAAAGAAGGACAAGGAATGCGAAAACACGTCCATGTGTTATTACTATTAGTTATGCATGACGTACTTCAAAAATTAGTACAATATAATTCCCTGTCATAAGAGATTACCTGTCAAATATGACCATTTTAAAAATCTCCCTTGATAAATTACTTAAATAAAGGTTTGAATGTCATACATGAAAAACAATAAACCCCGTGGAGAGATAGACAATGACTTTGCAGCAAATGTGCTCTTAATTTTAGCTGGACCATTTATAACATTGTCCTATTCCTTCATGTATCGAGTCTAAATTTAATTAATACCAGTTATCGATTACCTTTGTTGACATATCAAATTTCTTGTCAGAAGATTGAATAAATTCATATACATTATTTATCTTATGTAGTACAGAGAACAAAAATTAGAGTCTAATAATCAAGGGGAAAATATATGTTCGTTTAAAAAATACATGAAAAATACATATAAGAATAAAGTAGTATGATATGCCTAATGAAGCGTGCAGTGTAGCAAACAATAATATAACGCCGCTTAAAGATACAAATAGCATTAAATGTTGCAACTGCATCGCCTAATGCTCTAAAATATCGCATTTATTGTTAACCTTTTCTACCGCTAATGCTAAATCGCCGCTTAATGAAAAAATATCATTAATTAAGCTGATGAGCATGTCAACTATTAATGCAATATTTTATGACATTAAGCGTTCCATTACAATACTTCATAGCATTGCATTTTAACGCTTAATGATATTTGTATCAATAAGCGGCGCTATATCATTAGCGGTTGCTACAATTTACGTGACTCTGTTGAAGAATTAAAAAATAGATTACGTGGTAAACAGGTAAGGTTCATAAAGAAGTTAAAGGTTTGGTAGCTAGTTTGATATCCGTTTTAAATGACAGAAAGAGTGTCGTCCTTTTCAAAATTTAGGTTCAATTACTTGTATTCCGTTAATGTGAAACGGCGGTTACATTGTTTGAAGATCATACTAGTAATACTTATCTCAATGATCGTGAGGTTTAATAGTGTAGAATTGCAATTCCCAATGTATTACATAGCCTACTTGTATGACACGATATTCAGTTCACTCATCCATATATATGATGAGGGACATCCGTACTTTCTGTACGAGATGTCGAACTACATTTGCGTTGATACAATAGTCTTCTTGGCAATATGGCAACTTTAATTACTGTAATTGTTTTAATGACAAAAGAAAATTACACGTTTGAAAAGCTAAAAAGCAAATAACATATGAATAAAGCTATATATTTTTATATCATTTTAAGAAGATTTAATCATCCTGCGCTTTATATATTTAGCATAGATCTTCCAAATGCGAAATGAAGCGTTAAAGAGTCATTCTTTAATTTCTTTCAATCTAATTTTTTGTAATCATTTATTTTGTCATGTCAACTAGTTTGAAATAAATTATAAAGTGGTTTATCGGATTTTTTTTCCTGTTGATATGTTTCTTCCGAAAATTGACTACAAACAAAGGAGGCCCCACTGCAACCTTTATTGAAATAACAATCAATATTAAAACAAATATTTCAATTATAGTTGAAAGTGCATTTCATAACCAAATAAGGTTGCAATCACAATTGAAATAGTGTTCACTGTCGATACAATTTTTCAATAGTGATTGAAATAATGAATGAAATAGTGATTGAAAAAGAAGTTGAATAGTGTTTAATATAAAGATTTCAATAGTGATTAAAATAATTATTTTATTAATAGTTCAGATTTCAATACCAGAACCAATTTGCAATAACCTCACTATTGAAAAACAAGAGGCAGGTTATTGGGCCTTGTAGGTAACCTGAGAACCATGCAACAACTTTTCAACAATTAAATTTGGTTTGCGTTTTAAACCAGAAGCCATGAAAATCACAATTTTGAAAAAGGCACCATTGCTAATCATAATTATACACTTAGTATGCTTACTTTTATTACTTAATACCCAGAGGCAGAGCAGACGAACAAAGAAAATATGCATTTCTGCTATATCATCAGTAGTACCCTACCCGACAGGAACCACTGACCTTGGGGCCGGTGTAACATTGAATTTTGACCCGGGTTGAAAATTGACCCGGGGGTTATTTTTCAACGTTGAATAGTGAGACCAAAGGTGTTGAATTTAGACCCTAGTCCGTTGAAAACTGAACCGGGTCGTGGAATTTTGATCATGAAACCGGTTCAAAATTCAACAGCATTAGAACACATTTATGACTTGGTTTTCACAACTGTGATTTAATCCATAGGCGTCGGGAACGGGGAAGGGGGGATGTTAGGGATGCTTCCACCCATTTTTTTTTTTTTTTTTTTTTTGCAGAGATAAACATAATAAATGTATTGAACAATGTGAAATTGGTTCAACCCCCCCTACTTTCAACAGGCACGTTACAGTGTAGTCAAAAAAAAAAGAAAAGTAACTGGTAGTGCTTTTAAAAAAATAGAAATTGGATCCTACCCCCACCCACCCCAATAGGATTTTTGGGTTTGGTCTACTAGTTTGGACAATGGCCAAATTTTCTTTTTCTTGTCAATTTTTTTTTTCAGATTTGAATTTTTTTCTTTTTCAATTAGCCCCCCATTCCCGCACTTTCAATTTGCTTCCGACACCAATGTAATCAATGCACACTTAATTCAGTAATTCGGTTATATTTTTAGAATGAAATATTTTTTAAAAATATCTTAGATTTCAAAGTTACTTGCTTTAGCTTAAGTTTAGCTTAAATCGCAATATTTCGTGAAATAATTTTTTAAAAAGAAGTACATTAGTATATGTTAATTCTGAATATTAGTAATCATAGTTAAACAATATACAATTTAGTTCAGAAATTAGTTTATTTATATATATATTTTTTTGCTAACAACACTTCATTTATTTTAATTTTAAAATTCGTTATATTAGTATTTGGAAAATGGTGAAAGTTAAACGCACGATGCATGTTCGTTTTAATGCTTAATTAGTTACGCACAACATGAATAACTTTAAATGTCCAACTTGAAAACCGGATTTTGTCAAAATAAAAGGTTTAGTAAATCAGTTCAAGAACGAACCTCACAATTAATACATATTTGTTTTTTAAGTTAGAGGATATAAAAAAAGGGGGGGGGTCTGGTCTCCCCCTTTGGGGATAAGTAATATATATATTTGAAGAATTGTGTTTTCTTTATTTATTTTTTTTTTATGTATTTGTGACTGGGCTGTTTTCTTCATTTTTTGTAGTTTTTTTTAATCAAAAAAAGGTTTGTCTTAGATACTCAACCCCGACTTTCCGCGGTATTTAATTTTTGTAATAGAGTAGCCAAAATATAACATTGAAGCGGCCCTTCCATCCAATTAGAGAAACATGATTTGTTTTTCAACATTGGCTAGTTTCCCTTTCCCCTTTTTATTTGCTTGTTTGTTTGTTTGTTTGTTTGTTTGTTTGGTTTATTTATTTTGTTTATGGTTTTTGTCACAATATTTCAGAGGGTTTTGCCTCCGAGAAAAACTTTAGGATCCTCTCTCTCTCTCTCTCTCTCTCTCTCCCTCTCTCTCTCTCTCTCTCTCTCTCTCTCTCTCTTTGAAGAGGAAAGCGCTTTTTAGTTGTTTAGATCAGAAGAAGTTGCAGGGAGGGCGTTTTTAATTGTCGATATCAAAAATGGCAGGAAGTGCAGCTTCTAGACCATCCCAGACTCTAACTTTAGTTCTCATTCTCAAGGTTATGCTCCAAAAACGATGGATTTTTAGGCCGAGGCAGGCTACTGACAGATAAGTTTGTAACAGGGATTTCACCAACCTTGTTTAAAGTCAGCATTACTTACATCTTATGATCGCTGTATTGATTTTTTCACAAATATAACCTATCATTGGATTCATTTCTGACCGATGTGTTTCTAATTTTTAGGCTTTTAATTTTGTTAATTTTTGTACTGAATTTGACTAGATGGGATGTTCTGCCCACCTGATCAATATAATATTATATAGGGCTCACTTTCTAGACACCCGATTTCCAGGATTTTTGTTTTATGCCATATTCATAGTTTTCTAGTTATTTATGGATGTGGATTTTAGAGAGCATTGTCAAAAAATAAAGTTGTCATGCTTGAAGATAACTGAAATCGTGTACTGATCAAAATGTACATATATACACGGGATGATAGGTATATTTCTATTTTTCTTGAAAAAGGAAAAAAATTGAAACCGAAATATAAATATAGAGATACTGATAAATCCCGTAAAACAGCTTCTAAGTTCAAAAAAATGTTCGAACTCTGAGAAGGGGTCAATATTCAATAGGGTCTATTTTCAACTTGTTGAGGTCATCGAGGATAATAAGAAAACAAAATATTAAGCTGTTGAAAAATGACCTCGGGTATAAATTCAACGACTTTTGGTATCAATTTTCGACGGAGAAAAAAACACCCCTGGTTCAATATTCAAAGTTGAAAAATCACCCCGGGTCAATTTTCAACTGGGGTCAATATTCAACATTACACCGGCGCCACATATTTCACAATTTTGGAAAAGGCTTCTTTGCTCATCTAAATTGGTTGATTAATACCAAAGAGCAGATTTCAAAATATTAATTCATTTTTAATATACTTGGGGGGGGGGGGGGGGTATGTTAAGTGGAACTCACACCTCCCGTTACCCCTTGACCGATAGGCCATGGAATTCATAATTTTGGAAGATTGCTTCTTTCCTAATCATAACTTTAACTATGTACAGGATTCATTGGTTTATTACCAAGGAGCAGAGGAGAAGATTTTCAGATAGTTATGTCATTTTGACTATAATCATTGAAGACCTGTCCTTGTACCAGAACCCTGATCAAAGGGCCTTGAAATTCAACAGTTTATCATATCTGCAAAAAATCAACAGATAAGCAAGAAACGCCGCTTTACATCCTTGTAAAGTAAAAGAGCGTTGCTCTGACGTAGAACGACACAGCGCCCCCTCCTCTTAATCAAGGGGACCTATGCCCGAAAAGTCTTCGTGTGAAATGTTCATTTTTTAACACGGCAGCAAGTTCAAAAACAGTGTAAAATGCCAAAAATGATTATTTGTAGACAATATATTTACAAAAAAAAATGCTTAAAAGACTCGAAAAGGTTAAATATAATTCAAAATTAACATGTATTGAAATTATTTCAATACTGTATCTTTAAAATGAAGACAAATTCATAATAATTCATCTTGAGTGAAAAATTATAATGGAGCACTATGTAAGTAATATGTAATATTTAAAAAAGTTTTGTGTGAAAATGTTGTTACTCATATTACGAGGGCTGTGCAATAAATAATGTCCTGGGTGCTCGGAAAGAATCAAAAGACGCTTTTCAATATTTTTTTTCTAATTAATTAAACTTAAATATTCTCTTTGAATTAAAACACATGTCCATAACATTTTCATCAAATTTCTGATTGGTTTTAGAACTCATGTTTGAATATGACCCTTCGTATATGGCAGGACCTATAATTTCCTGGTTTTGTTTCTTCTATCTGACGTGTGGGTTTGGACGTTGTCATGAAGAAATTTAATGTAGTGGATTCCTGCTTCCAGTTCCTTCTTCTTAAAAACCGTTCATTTTTTTTTTTTTTTTTTTTTTTTTTTTTGCAAAAAATGCTTTCTAAACTCCTCCAGAAATAAACTTCTTCCCGAAAGGAATTTGAACAACAAGACCACAGATATTTCAGGAAATGGCACATAAAACTCTTTTTCCCCTTGTAATTCTTTGCTTTTTTCCAGACCTTTGCTGTTTTTGTCAAGAGCATCTGATGTTGTATGTTTTGAGGGTAATAAAGCAATGGATTCAGGTTTCAATATCTGTTTGCATTTCAGACAAACGTGCATAACTACAGTTTCTGATTTTCTAAAACACGATGTCGTTTTCACCCATTTTTCAAAACATAAGGTGACCATTGAATACTTAGCTTTTTTAATGTCAAACATTTCTTTGAATTAGTGTGAGTTACCCCCAAATTGATGCCCATTAAATTTGCTATCTTTTTATAAGTCAACCAAACATCATAAATTGGTTGATTTAAGTCCTTGTTGCCAAGGAAGGGACCCATTTTTGATGCCTCATGTGTCTATAAAACAACCATTGGTTGCTTGAATTTTCACAAATTTCAGTGAATATTTTTATGGAATCATATCAGGTATTACAGCAGCCGAATTGAAGTGTTTAATTTCACTCTTGTTTACTGATTCATTTTTAATGCAGTGTCTCGAATAGCCTTAAGTTTTTTTTTTTCGCTTCTCACAGTGTAAATATGAGATGAAAAGTGGTCACATCAACTGATATCAATTCATTAAAGATTAAATCATGAGAGAAAGTCAAGCTTTATGTCATATGATACCTGTGTTTTATGCCATAGAGTTCAGAAAATTATTTATTGAACAGCCCTCGTATGTTAAAGAAATAAATTATTTACTTATTTTAAGAAAAAGTATGTACCTTTATATGATAAAATAAATAAGAAATATCTAGTTTTCATTAGTTTTTGTACTCTTGTTTCATAAATATTGACCTTTCTGCAAAAAGACAAAGGTATGGCAGAACTGATAAACATCTGGATAAAAAACTATTTTGCGGAAAACAAGTATTCTATATTATGCATGCTTTTATTTGTAACAATTTACACTGATTTAGTTTTTTTTTCTATTCCAAGCATTCTGTAAACACCCCCATTAAAACTTAGGTATGGTTTTACAATACTAATATACTAAACAATAAGCATATATAAGTACAAGAATTCTTTTTTAATTTATCTTAGCTTTATCGAAAAAAAAAAGTTAATCATAAAATTATACATAATTTCCTAATGAAGCCGCTTTCTTTGTTGAATTAAACTTATCATTTTAAATTTTATCGGGGCATTTTTCCACAACTTAACGAGGCCCGATCTACTTGATCAGCGCATACGTTTTAACGCAGCGTCGACTCAGGCACGTCACAATACCCTTGACTGCCGTCACAATTGAACACAATAACGTCACAATTAAAATGACGTCAAATTGCGCTAAAATATTACGCCGATCTTGTTTACCTGGTAGCTCTACTAGTACAAACTGTGCATGTTGAAAGCTGGCATTTCTGTTATTTACATTTAAAAAATATATTTGTTTAAATTAATACACAACTTTGGAACATAATTAATTTTGAGGGATCAATTTTTTGGTACAGATTCATTAATTTTATCCTTTTTATTAATTTCAATTTGTGAGTTTAAAAAAAACAAACACTGCAACCAAAGGTAAACGATTTTAGTCTTTCTTCTTGAACATGTTGAAGTGTTTATACACTCTTTTTATTGAGGACTTAAAAATGCATGGGTTATCTTCAGTTTTAAAAAAAAATTAGTCTATGAATCATTTAAATGCAACACCCAAAATCTTTTAGTTTTCTATATATTACATGATATTAATAAAAATCGTAATTTTGTCACCTCAACACCCCCCCCCCTTTCGTCCCTCCCTCCCTCTACGGGCGGGGCCTTTTTTCCACGTAAAACAACGTTGTGTGTTAAGAGGAAAACTAGAGGTACTGTGAGCAATGAGATCACTAAATGATACCCCCCGCCTCCATATAGTAACATGTATAATGGCAAAGTCCATGTTTTGCTGTGGCCGGGAAACCCAAAATATGTGTCGGATCTAAAAGTAAAATAGGAGGTGCACAATGGCAATATGTAATAAAGATTCTGTGAAAGTTTCATCAAATTTCATTCAGTGGTATGAGAGGAGTTGCGGATAAGAGATAGGTACCCCAAAGCGTAACAGACGGACGGACGGACAGACGGACGGACGGACAGCTATACAGACGGACGGAATTAACGATTACTATATACCCTCCCGCTTTTCAAGCGGGGGGGTATAATAAAGCATGTCGAGAAAATTATTTTATAATGTAAAAATTATTTATTTTGTAGAAACTAATATAGTATTGCAATCGTTTGTTGATGTTATGTAAACCCATCGCGACTTATAAAATACCTAATTGGATAAAATAAATCCAAATTTTGTGTTTTGACATGCCCCCTTTTCACTGTAATAAAGGCTACCTCAAATTTTCTTTTCATTTTTTTTATAAGAAGAATAAAAAAAAATTATGATAAGTGTGAAAAACAAAGTATTTCCTCATTTATTTTTTTTTAAATTTGTCAATTTCCTTGTTTATTGGAGAGTTTTAGTATGTAATTGTTTATATAAAAACACGAAAAATGATCCATATCTTGACAGTGCAAGGTAAAAAAAATTACATTCTAATTTTTCTTAGCATAAAACATACAAATATATTTCCAAGAATTAAAACTTTTTTTCATTCCGTTTTCGTAATTTTCAACTAGATCGGGACTCGTTAAATTGCTTTGAGGTATCAACAAAAGAAATAGAATTTTAACGTTAACAAACTCTATAAATCCAATAAAACTGTAATAAAGAATATATAAAATTCTCTTTGAAACTCGTGTACGTGTTGGGTCTATATTATATTTGCAAACATATAAATGCAAAAGTCAACAGGTATAAAAGAATCGTCACTATGGTAACGTCAAATAAAGCTGCTATGAATTAGAACGACAAAGGTACCCTCTTAAGGCTTTTAAAAAAAATTATGTAGAAATTAAATTATCCTCATGGAATTTAATTTCAAGCCATGTGAAAAGTAATGCCGATACCTAATACGTATGTTTAATTTAAAATTAATTCTAATTCAATTTAATCCATCTGTTGTGGAAAGAATAGAAATGCGTCTTGATCGTATAGTGGTTTATTTTAGACTCTGTTATTAACTATAGAAACATAACGTACAGTATTGTGACGTAACAATAACGTTAACGTACGTTACATAAACCCGCGGATAATCCGTGACACTCCGGGCACCAAAATGAATTATACTACAATATTAAAAAGTTCAAATCAAATTAACAGTTCATTGAAATTCAAAATAAATACAAGTTCATAATCACTCAATTAAGAGGTCCATTCACGGATTCTTTCTTTGGCTTTTGTTTTTGACACTCGATCAGAAGATAGTATTTTAAGTTCGTTCTCATTCACTTCGATTGGATATAGTTTCACAATTGGTCTGTTGGTAAGTCCATTTTTGGTCCGTAAAGTGGCAGCTCTAACGAATCCGTCTCTCCCCTGTATGAGTTCCTCCACGACAGCTAGTTTCCACATGATCCGAGGTTTCTCCTCATGGATTTGGACAATATCACCGACTTTAATTTTCTGCGACCTGCTTCCATTTGCTGTATGGTACTCTCTGAGTGATGTTAAATATTCTCTCTTCCAGCGGATCCAAAAGTGATTTAAGATAGTACTCTGATTATCCAGACGTTGGTTTAGACGACGGCAAGTCAATGGGTGACAATCGCTTGAATTCTCTTGGTCCTCTGTCGGATATGGCAAGGACGTCAGTCTTCTTCCGTACAGTAGATGTGATGGCGTTAGTGGCTCTGGATCCTCCAGGTTCGATGAAACGTATGTTAACGGACGGTCATTAACTATCGCCTCAACCTCTGTTACTACAGTTTGTAGAGTTTCTAAATCGATGTATGAACGGCCGATTATTTTCTTCAGTGTTGTTTTGGTAATTCCGATGAGTCGCTCCCAAAAGCCTCCATACCATGGAGCTGCCCTCGGAATGAATTTCCAGTTAACTCCCATATCTGCAAGTTCCTCTTTAAGAGTTTAAGATTCAAACAGTTGCTTCAGGTAATTCGCTGCAGACTTGAAAGTTGGCGCATTATCTGAGATGATTAGCTTAGGTACGGATCTTCGGCTTGCAAATCTACGGAACGCCCGTAAAAATGATTGTTCGGATAAATCACTGACTGTCTCTAGATGAACAGCTCTTGTATTAGCACACGTAAATAGGAAAATATAAGCTTTAGATTCTCTTCGGTTCCGTTCCTTGATGAATAAAGCTCCTGTGAAGTCTACGCCTGTACTCGTAAATGGCGCTGATTCCTCCGTACGAAAATAGGGTAAAGGCGGCAGCTCTGGTGAGGAATAGTGTTTTCCATGTACAATTTTGCAAATCACACAATTCCGCGTGACAAATTTTACAGCTTGTCTGATGGCTGGTATCCAAAACTTTTGTCGGATGTATGACACTGTTGCATTCGTGCTGGAATGGCCACTCCGCTGATGAGCATCTCTGATGATCAAGTGTGTTAACGCGTCCTTCTTTGGTAGTAAATAAGGGTTCTTTGTCTCATTGTCTATTTCGGCATAGCAAATCCTACCTCTACAACGTATGCATCCATCCGTATCAAGAAATAGACGAAGCTGTCTAATACGAGATGGCTTGGCTCCATTGGAATTCATTTTCATAATTTCATTGGAAAATGCGTTCTTTTGACATCCTTTTATCAAGTTCTTTTCGGCTCTGTTCAGCTCTTCGGATGTTAAACTGTTGAATTCTCTGTCGGATGTGGGAAGTCGGCAATTTTTCACAAATCGCAATACAAATGCAACTACATGTAGTAGTTTTTTGTACTCGCTGAATCTTGATACGTCTACGATGTTCAGAATATTTTCAGGGTTAGTAGTAAGGTCGTTTGACGTTGTCGTGCATTCATCTTCTGTTTCCAATACCGAATGTACCGAGGTCGGTTGTGGGCTCCAACATGGCCATGTCTCTCCGTTGCAAATCCATGACGGTCCATATTTCCATAATGTACTGTTCATGAATGAAGTTGCGTCAAGTCCTCGGGTCAGCAGATCAGCAGGGTTGTCATGTGTTGGACAGTATTTCCATGTGAATCACTACATAATTCGCGAATTTCAAATATTCTGTTTGAAACAAATTTCTTCAACAGTTTTTTGCTAGACAACCAGTGCAACACGATTTGGCTGTCTGACCAGTAGACAATATTCATTTCAGGTAATGAGTTTTGCAGATGATTTCCTAATCTTGCGGCGATTAGGGCTGCCATCAATTCTAATTGAGGAAGTGTGAGTGATTTAAGTGGTGCGATTCTATTTTTGGCCATGACTAATTTTGATTCGCTTCTATTGCAGATATAAGCAGCGGCTCCATAAGACTTGGTACTAGCATCTGCAAAGATGTGTAGTGTTGTTTCACCATCCATCTCCTCGGAAATTGAACTGATGATGCGATGTTCAGATCATTTGCAAGAGAATTCCAAGTCTTACAAATTTCGTCTGGTACTGGGCTGTCCCATTCATACTTTTGTTTCCAAAGTAACTGTAACAATAGCTTGGCTCTCACTGTTACTGGACTCAGGATACCAAATGGGTCGTATATTTGTGATGAGTATTGTAGTATCAATCTCTTTGTAACGGTCTCAAGGTTTGGTATTTCTCGTTTCACAAATGACAGTTTGTCGTTCATTGGGTCCCAGCGTAATCCTAGTAATTTTATTACTTTGTCCGAGTCGTGTAATCCATGATTCATGGCTTCTGTGTGAAGTAGCTTACTGTTCGATGCCCATGATCTAAGTTTCATTCCTGCATCCATCATGATCTTTCTTGATTCCCGAAAGTACTCAATAGCATCAGTTTCCTTTGCAAAACTGGATATCACGTTGTCCACATAGAGATCTCTCCTCAGAATATCTGCACTTGTAGAGTTGTTGCTTTGTAGATGCTTCAGAATTGCTGCGTTTAAAATAAATGGAGAGCAAGTGGCTCCAAAGAGCACTGCCTTGAAACGGTAAGGCACTAATGAACTGTTGACATCATTTGGGTCCTTTAACCAAAGGAATCTCGTTGCATCTCGGTCATTTTCATGCAAACCAACGTTTTCAATATCAGTGGTTACAGCAAATTCGTGTAATCGAAATCTTGTCAGAATTGATGTCAAATCATTTAAGATGGGTGGCGTTGATTCCAAACAGTCATTGAGACTCGGCTTGTCACGTGATTCGCGGCAGCTACAGTCATACACTATTCTGATAGGTGTGGTGCTGGAATCTTTTTTGACATAGTGGTGTGGAATATAATGTACCACAGAAGACGTTTTTGTATCTTCTGGAACCTTTTCTATAAATCCCTTTCGTTCTTGTTCTTCAATTATCGCACTGTATTTCTTCAAAAGTTCTGGGTTGCTACTTAGTCTGTTGATAGTACTTTGGGTTCTTTTCAGTGCAATTCCATAATTCGACGGTAGCTCAGAATGGTCATCTTTCCATGGCAACTTGGCGTAGTATTTGTCGTCTCGAAACTCGATGCATTTATCTTGGTACATCTTGACTTTATCATTGGACTCGTTCTTATCTGGTGTATCCGTGATTCCAATGTTCTCTAATTTCCAGAAGCTTTCCAGTGCTTGTTCTACTGATGTATGCATAGCTATTACGTTGTAGATGTGATCCCTGGCACTGTTTGTACAAGATGATTGAGAAGTTGGCCCTGAAAGTAGAAATCCAATCTTTGACTTCACAGCAGTTGGTCCCGATCCTCGAATGACTTGATTTTCTACAATTCTCCAGTAAAAATCTGCTCCAATTAAAAGGGAAATCACAAATTCGCTGTCAACTGAAACCGGATGTGCTAATTTGAGTCCTTGAAGGTAAGGCAGTCTTTTTACTTCAGAAGAGTGGTAGCTGGTGAGAGGGCTGGTTATAGATGGTACTATCAGAACATTGATAGCAATCAATTCTCCTGAGTCGGTTATCAAATTGATAGTTGCACTATCTAGATACTGGACACTTCCATTTTCCCCAAAAGTAGATAGTTTAATTGCTTCGGATTTCCTTCGAGTGATTTCTAACTCATTGGTGAGTTTTTCTGTTATGAACGATCTTTGTGATCCTTCGTCAAATAAGATATTAGCATCGGTTGTCTGATTTTCATGACTCACCGGGGCGATAGCTGTTTTCAGTAAAACATTTGTAGGTCGATGTTCAACGTTCAGTACTGTAGTTTCTGCCTTCTTGCTCGTTTCTACAATGTTGACACTTGTTGATCTGGTGGGCTCGTCTTTGTCCCTCGTTAGTTTCATGTCGCATATACTTGTGAGGTGTTTCTTCTGGCACTTTTCACATCTGTTGCGGGATTTACAATCTGCGGCGCGGTGGTTTCCTAAGCAGTTGAAACATAATTTCTTCCGTTTTAAGATATCGAATCTTGTACTTACTTCTGTAACTTTATTACAGTCCCCTGGAAAGTGATTCTCTGTGCAACAATAAATGCATGGGCGGCTCTTTATCTCTGTTGTTTCGACATAAGGAGTTGACTCTCTTGTTTTCTGGTTGTGTCCATTATGAACATGGCGTTGTTTCTTTGAGGCTCCGGTAAGAAACATTGCTGTTGCGTGGAATCCATCGCTGTTTTCAATCTGGCCTGATTCAAGGATTTTGACTTCTTTGCTGATAGCTTTACGAAGATTGTGTAGTGAAATGTTGTCACCATCGTACTCACGTGCAATGTTTTTCCTGATTTCAGCTGGTAGCTTGTTCATTATGACTGGAATAAGTAAAGCTCCGTACATCTCTTGTTTTTGTCCTAGACACTCTAAACTCCTGACATGAGATTCCAAGCAGTCTCCATAATTTCTTAAACTGATGGCGTCGTTTATCGGGGCATGCAGTTCCATAAGTGCTCTCACGTGAGCATTGATAATTTTTTGCGGTTGACCAAACCGTTCCTTGAGCAGGTCTATGGCGGTTTCATAATTTACGTTTGTGAGAGTAAATCCTGCAATGGTTTGTGCTGCTGCGTCGCGTAATTGAGAATTGAGATACGAGAACTTTTGAATTGGTGTTAAAGTTTGGTTGCGGTGAATTGTTGATTCAAATGAATCCCAAAACGTATTCCATTGTAATATATCCCCGTCAAAATCTGGAAGATTTAGCTTCGGTAATCTATGATTATTCGTAGCGTGGTTGGATGGTAATGACAAAACATTTTTCTGCCAATCGTGGTTACTTTGTTCATCGAGATCAGTGGCAGGAAAATTGTTTAGAATATTCTCACAAGCCGTTTCACTTGAATTAATTGCAGCTGTTGTGTTTACGTTACTATCATGAATTTCTAAGGCGGGTACAAAACACTCAGCACTGGCGTTCAAAGTTTTACATGAAACCTTTTCTGTAAATTTTTCTGTTTTCTTAATTTTGCAATCTAATTCGTACATATACTCATCTGTGTTTGTGATTTCTTCTTCTATATCCTCTTCAGATAAGGCGTCTAATATTCGTTCATTTAGTTCTTGAAGAATTTGTCTTTTTTGCGTTAGAGACCTTCTATTTATTTCGACTTCCTCCGTTACTTCACTGGCTGTATTTTCTTTCAAGTCCAAAAATCGTCCGAAAAGTTTCGTTACCGCTGATCTGTTACCGGCCCGTATGGCTTTCAGTCTTCCTTCCATTGTGCGTATATTATGTAAACATTCCGTCGATCACGGCACCAAAATTGTTGTGGAAAGAATAGAAATGCGTCTTGATCGTATAGTGGTTTATTTTAGACTCTGTTATTAACTATAGAAACAAAGCGTACAGTATTGTGACGTAACAATAACGTTAACGTACGTTACATAAACCCGCGGATAATCCGTGACACCATCCATTGACATCGCCATCATACATTGCGATATAGTCATGAGTACAACAAATGAAATACGTAAAGAAAAAATATCCAAGTAAGCATATCAGGTTTTTTTGGAGGTTTTCTCATTTATATCAAAGCACTTTTTCAGAATGTTACATACTTTCTAGCAATTTTAATACTCAGGGGTTGATAATGTCAATAACAGGATTTTCCTTCATGTAACTTTGGACAATAACTATATAGCCACAGTGTAATCAACATTGATCATAACTTGGGCAATAAAGTACAAAATGTTTTTCATTTTTTTTTAGGAATAGATTACTTTGAACATCTCCCCATTTCAATACGTAGTGTATGAGCACTAATTCTTAGTTGTAAGGGTTGCCCTTTCATTTGTTCAATGGTAATTGTTTTGTTTATAATATATATTAATTTAAATTAATTATATCACTATAAAAAGGTTAATTTTCCAGAATCTGATTTAGAAATGTTGTTTTAATTGTCACCGATTTTGTTACTCCAATGCTCCTCTAATTTATTTCTGAAAGTTTTTTGTGATATGTCAATTGAAGATAAAGACAATATCTGTTGTAGAGTATAAAGTTTTCTTTGCCAAGATATTCTAGACCCAGATGTTTTCTCTCTCTTAAATAATACAGACACCACTAATTGGTCATTATGCTCATTCTTCTTTTTTTCAAAACTGTAAAAATGCAGAACACTGCATACTCCTTTTATTTTCTACATTTTGATCTTAGCCCTGAACCTCGATGAAATTGTGTCAAAATGAGGAAAATCAAACCAGCGGTTTAAGGGGGGGACCTATGTCCGAAAAGTCTTTGTGTGAAATTTTCAAAACTTCGACATTTCCTTCCTGACCACTTGCTCTTAATTTTTAGGTATTAAAAACAATACCTTTATATGCTTATTTTTACACAGGAGCACGTGCAAAAACAGTGTGAAATTCTAAAAATAGATTATTTTCAGACATTATTGTTCTAATTTAAATATGCGCTAAAAAGAATTAAAAATGTCAAATCACATTCGAAATCAACAAGTATTTAATTTATATGACTTGTATCTTTAAAATGAAGGCAAATTCATTGTCATTCATCTCGCATGAAAAATTATAAAGGAGCACAATGTAAGTATCACCCCGTTTTTCTTGTCGAATTTTTCACAATTCCGACATGCATAACAGGTAATATCTTAAAAAGTCTTTGTGTGAAAATGTAGTAATTCATAATTTTTGAAAGAAACAACTCCTGTCTTAATTTTAACAAAGAAAAAAATATACCTTTATGACAAAATAAACGAGAAATATGACGTTTTCTTTAATTTACGTACTATTCTATCATAAATATTGACCTTTCTGCACTAAAAAAGAGTAAGTAAGCACTTACAAACTTCTGAATATAAAACTTTTTTGCCAAAAACGAGTATTTTGTTTTGATTAGAAATAAATTAAACCGATAAACTCTTTTCTCTTCTTCATTCTAATCATTCTGACCCCCCCCCCCTCCTATTTTCCCGTCAACAACCAACACCTAATAGAACCTAGGAATTAGTTTATACAATAAAATCTATAAATACTATAAATCAATAAGTAAATATAGGTACATTTCAAATTTTCATCTTATTTTTTTCTCAGTTTTATCCAGAAAATACAATAAATGGTAAACATAAAATTAAACATATTTCCCTGATTTAAGCCGCTTTCTTTGCTAAATTTTATCTGATATTTTTTGCACTTTTATGTCAGCATATCATGGAGGTATTTCTTTACAACTGAAATTTCTATGAACTATCAACCATAGGAAGAGAATTCTAATATTAACAAACTCCATAAATCAAATAAAACTGTCATAAATGATGAAAAAAAAATTCTTTTTATAAACTGTGTACGTTATTGATTAATAACAATGTTATGCCTATAATCACAGTTGCGAAAGTCAGCGGGAAAAAACAAACGTCGCAATTGTGACGTCACATAACGCTGCTTTGACGTAGAATGACATAGGTCCCCCCTTAAGATATTTTTACGTTTTAAAATACAAGAAATTAAAAGATAGAGTCATTATATTTGTTTTGACATTTGACCTCTTAATATGACCTTTATATATCTAGTTTGTAAAAAATGGCGATTTTTTGCTGCCATTATATACTTCAACAAGGACAAAACATGTGCACGTATACAATTTGAAACTGAGGTTTGATGCAACCAATTGTTACTCAGTAATGAAGAATGAGAATAGATATATTAAAAATCCAGGATGCTCACCCAGTACGAGGGTTGTCCGTTAAGTTCGTGGACAATATTGATAATTACTGACAAACATTGATAAAATATATGAAACTATTATTTTCATTAAAGTCATGTTTCATTTTATTAACATGCCAGTTTTCAACAAGAACAAAGCACAAATATTTATATTTTTATCAGATTAAAAAACACACACACTCCTACTTAGAGCACTAAACTGAAAATTCTTGACGTTACCCGACGTCAAAAGCATAATACTAGTAGAAGTAACTTTTCTCAATATAGTCACCGTTTAACTCAATACATTTCTTATGTCGCTTAAACCAGTCATAAATATGTGCAAAAATGTTCAGGTTTCATATTTTTAACAATGCCTGTCTCATATCCTGCAATCCTCCAACCTCTGTACGCGTAATAACGATTTTATTTACGGAAATACGGTAAAGTCACGTTACGAAATTCATTTTCTACTGCACTGCAATCCCGGAATGATGGTTTTTCTTCACGCAAGTCATCCTGTAAACTGTTCCTTCCGTCCGAAAATATTATATGCCACTGAAATACTAATGTACGGCTTCTTTTACTATGTTTTCCTGATTGACCTTTTTTGAACAATTTCAAACCCTCTTACTATGTTTTATTTTTGATCGTACATTTCAAAACTAAGGGTTCTTCTTGCGCTATAAAAATACAAAAGTTTCAGAATTCCAAAAATCTAAGAGTGAATCTAAGAATTTACAGGTTTGTGATGGATAAAATTTTGAGGAAATTCATATCCTTGCTAAGCAGAAAAAAAACATGTTGTTTGTAAATCATGCTCCGATGCAATAGATAAAATATTGAAATTTGATGCAATGTAAACTTGTTCATTTCTTTATCTAATTCTTCTACAATATAGATAGATATATCATATTTGTTGAACTATTTTAGAATTTTATCGGAAAGCAATGGAAACTATAAAGTGAAAAAAAACAAACAAATAATATAACCTACACATAATTAAAAATGGGGAGCAAAATATAATCAAGCTTGATACCCCCCCCCCCCCCTCCAAAAAAAAAAAATAGTCCGTGCATGAAAATAAGTAAATTATAAATTCAAGGGGAATTGTTCATTATCCCGTATAACACGCCAATGTTTCCCTAACCGTACTTTAGCTCGCCTCTTTTGTCTTCTCCGTAATTAGCATTATCACCTCCGACTCGGTGGCAGTTAGCCTTTCATTGATTTTGTGCATTTCATTCTAGTTTCTTAATATCGTCTTTTGTAGCTATTTTCCTTGATAAGTCATTCAATATGGATAAAATATCAGCTTTTGTTTCCTCATGAGATACATTTGGCGTAAACTTTGATAAGCAGTTATGTGGTAAATCAAGTGCATCAAGCACTTTATCAATAGGTGTCATCAAACAGGATCCATACGATGTCTTGGCAACTGCTTACCCAATACATTTCAAAATTAAGGGGTCTTCTTGCGATATAAAAAAGACAAACGATCCAGAATCCCCATAATCTAGAAATGAATCCCAGGAATCAGACGTTTGTGATGGATCGAAATGGGGAAGGACTTCCATTTGTTTACATAGTGTTATAGAATCCGCCATATTATTTGTTGTATGTACATCGTAATGTACGTCATAATGACTCACATTTGCACAACAATTTCCAATTTTTAATGATCCGATTGTCATCCCACTTTTTGCACCAATCTTTAAAACAGGCTTTCGAAAATTAAGTGGTTTTACTTGCTCAATTTCCCCTTTCGCGAATTGTGGAATGTTGCATTCAGAAAAACCTGTTGAATAAATAATCGTATTATATTAATATTGCATGTAGTGGAAGAAAATGAGAAATTTTACAAAAAAGAAAGCGAATGTGTACCGCGGCACAGTTTGTCGACGCTCTATTTCCCCTTTTGCGAATTGGTAAATGCTGAAATTCAGTAAAACTAGGCCTATTAAATGAATGATTGTATTATATGAATAGTGCATGAAGTGGAAGAAAAAGAGAAAAATTAATCCATGAAAGCGAATTTAAACCGTGGTGCAGGATGACAATGATTTTCGAAAGGTGAAACTTTCAATGTATCCTCAACTAGAAGCAATACTTCTTAATATATTTTACTGAAATGCAAATATAAGGAATGCTAAGTATTATTCATTCTTAAAAGTTTAAACCATACAAATTACTGATGTATGAGCACAGCCACCATATACCTCTGAAAATGAGGTGGGAGCAGGTGCTATTGAAAAGTATATATTTTCAATCTTACTGATTAGTGTTGTGCTCCTTGTGATGAACATGCATGATAGTAGGATACTGGTATATCGAATCAATGTAGGAATGAAAATGAATATTGTTTAAAATAAATTAAACTCTTCTACATATGAATAACTGAATGTTAAATCCAAGGCTAAGACAAGAGGTTCTGTCCGTGTAGAAGTTTTTGAATGAATCTTGCTAATATACATACGGAAGCCCAGAAGGATCATTCGAGATTCAAGGTTCGAAATACGAGATTCAAAATTCGAGATTCAAAATTCGAGTTTCAAGATTCAAGATCCAGATTAACCAATCAAAAGCTCCCAAAAGGCTCATTCGAGATTCAAGGTTCGAGATACGAGATTCGAAATTCGATTTTCGAGATTCAAGATCCAAATTAACCAATCAAAAGCGGGTTCAAGATTTGATTACTCCCCTTTATTATGATTTTACTATCAAGAAATCGTTTAATATATAAATAACAAATAAGTCATTTAATTAAATTACAATGCAAGAAAGAGTGTTATATATATTAGAAGGAAATTTAAATAATCATTGGATTTCTGATCAGCAAGATATACTTCAATTTATATTTTGGCTTCTTAAATATTAAATAGAATACATATATCAGGAGTATATATATATTTGTATTGTCTACTTTGTTTATGGGGTTGATGCATATAAATAAAGTTATGAATACGTGTCAAGTGTCTACAGATTAACAATAACCCTACCCTTACCCACCCCACCTGCCCTTTTCTCCAAACACACTGAAAGGCTTGAATCTTGAAAGACGACGTAGTATTGATAAACAAAAATCGCTTTCGTTTTCCTGATAGAGGAAATACATAAAAATTAAGTATTTAATTACTTATCTTCATCTAAGGCTTTGATTTCTTGAATTAATTAAAAATTATATCTACAATACAGCTTGGCAATATAAATTAAAAATAAATGCGGCATTTATTTTATCTTATATCAAATAGTAGATGAGTCTAAATTAGATGCAGAACTATATAGTGTTATGGTGTTATATTTTAGTCTCTGACCATAGCTTTATGGCCAAAGACTACAATATACTCTTATAAAACCTTATATAACGCTACAGTTCGATTCAGCAGTCAAGCTAGTCTCACTGCACAAATGTACCCTTTATAAATGTAATGAAATATATACCCTTCTATGATACGATCCATAATATTTCATATCTAATTATAATCAACTGCAACATTCTCCATCAATAATGATCTGATGAAATAAAATTAGTTGACCTACTTGTCCCGCAAGTCAACGATAAGACCATATAATATTTCAGATATACGTATTTACTATTTTGTTGAATTAGAAAAATAAGATTATATATGTATTTTTCAAAATGTAATCAAAATTCATTTTTATTTCGTTTTAATACACAAAACATTTTTTCTTGCATTATCATTATAGCAAATGATCCATTTCTTATAAATATATTCAACGATTTCTTGATAGTAAAAACGTAAGAAAGGGAAATAATTAAAAGTTGAACCCGCTTTTGATTGGTTAGTTTGGATCTTGAATTTCGAAACTCGAATTTCGGATCTCGAATTTCGAATCTCTTATTTCGAAAATTGAATCTCGAATGAGCCTTCTGGGCTTTCGTACATACATATATGAACGGTGAACTGTATACGTATATGATGTTTAAATTTTGTAGAGTCAAAGTTTTTGTAATAGCATTTATCATCAAGTAAAGTGGGTATGTCTTGGCACACACGAGATCATTCAGATAGCACACATTTTTTAACATTTTGCGAAAAATTAGGTCCCACAAATCTACATAAAAGATAACTGTTATTAAACTATTTTCTTTCAATAATCATTAATCATAGTTTTAAAATGATACATTTAATACATACCTGCTTTGATGAATTGCTCAGTATGATAAACATTTGCAAATTTCCCATCGGTTGGCAGTCTATCCTGTTTTATCTCAACCAAAGCAGCATCAACGCTGACTTCCTTTGTACGTCCATAACTGAATATAGCTTTAGTAACATTTCCGATTTGTCAGGCGTTTTTAGTTAAAACTTTGATATCTCTTCTTTTTGTGTATTCAATAGCTCTTCCTTTCTTCAGAACATCACTGGGTAAAACAACATGAGCACAAGTAAGAAAGGCATGTCGGTTTGGATTTTGTAGGGTCACAAAACCACCCAATGTGCCAGTTGTTTTCATGTCCTCACTTCCTATCTGTTCACTAATCTGAGCTGGTTGACCCGAAAATTCACAGACTGCCTCGCGGACATCTACTCGATGACCACCTATTCTTGTCGGAAATGCATTTTCTCCTATGGGAATCACACCTTTAACGTGGCAGTAGATAACTATCGAAGGAACCCACTCTATTCGATGTGTTTTTCTTTTAAAGCCAATCGAACACACGTTAGATGTTTTTATCAAAGTGATGTTGCTATGGCAAATGAGGAGTTTATTTATTTCAATATCTTTGATTTGAATCCCAAGTGAGCCATTCAAATCATTCATATCATGAACAAGCAGATGTGATGCTTCAGTGCTGCATTCACTGGCACATCGAATCTTTAAATAAAGGCCCCAGAAGTAGTTGCTCATGACACAAGGTTTAGGAGCTTTTGTCACAAGTACTATTGTGTCAATTCCAGATGCTTTTTTGACATTTCGACCGATCCATACACTTAAGATCTCACATTTATTTCTGAATTCTGTTATGACTCTATGTTTAATTTTTTTCATTATAGTGTGGCTTACAAAGCAAACCTGTGGTTTCTTTTTGCAAAACTCCCTACAAATAATTTTCATATTATTGTCTGATGCTAAAGACAGAGCGGTTTCTATTAACCGTTTGTTTTTACGTTGGATTCCTTGTTCAATAATTTTCCTGAGATATTCAATTGAAATTTCCTTTTCAGGAATTGTACTATCTTCTTTAAATATTTTTATATTTTCCTCAAAATTCATCATGTCTATCATTGAAGGTGATCGCTTCATTATTGTTTCAGAGAGGACGTTTTCAGGAAAACTAAAAGCATTAGTAAATCCTGTAACACTGAACGAATGTCTCCGCGAGTATTTGTTTTCTGTTTGGAATCCTGAAAGACTTAAATCCGAATTTGATCCTCCAAAACCACTTTCAGCTGAATGTGAGGAATTGGATGATAATCTGCTTATCGGTATCTATGAATAAAATTTATATTAAATCAATGATGACTTATTCTACCTTGATGTATAAAAATTAAACCAATGACGTCATTTACCAAGATGCATATTGCGTCAGTTATCTTTAATGCGTTTTGCAACTCCTATACTGCTTTGAACACAATTATTTCATCAAGACTGAATTAAATAAGGTATTCATGCATATATAGTAACCTGTGGTACACGAAGAGTGTTTGATTTTTCCATATTATCATCCTCTTCTAACATCTTATGATTATATTCATCTGAAATTGTAATCCATTTAAGAGGACCTACAAAAAAATTTCCAGAGCCAAAATTTAAAATGTACGTAAGTGTCAGAGTCTACACCTGTTGCAATATAACATTTTCATTGTATTGTTTGTATTGTCTTATCAAGATATGACGTTTTGAAAATTCTTATTTATACACATAATCAGAACATAATGTAAGAATTAAATATTGATTAAAACAAGAGAATTATTTATATCGATATAGCTATGTTGATATGTTGATATATAACAATAAAAATTATTTGCTACTGCCCCCACCATCTTCTTTGAATAGTGGCAGATGCAAAAGTATCTTTTTGTACCTCATCTACCTTTTTTTTATCTGACTAGTAAATACATCAGAAATAATATAATTGATTCCCTAAACTATGCATAAATAAAGTTTATATATTTAGTAAATTTGCAAATATTTTCAAAATATATTTATTACTTACGTCTACTTTCGTTTTGGCGCTTGATTAATAAACTATATGAAAATATTAGAGAAATTCTAGGAAGAACATTCTTAAATTTATTTACGTATGCACTCATGGAACGGAAACCAGCTTATAAATACGAGGGTTGTACGGTACAATAATGGACTAGTTGTCTAGATTGAAAAATAATCATCACTGCGTTCTAAAAAAAAAACTACTACTCAATAAACGAAGCAGATTTCAAATAGACATATATGCATAAATAAAAAAAATATGAGATTTTATGTCATTTGTTGTTTTGTTTTACGGCGCATGGATTATAACTATACAAACAAGCTAATTCAGAGAATGTGTGTCCCCCGCTTAGGGAAAAAGTAAACCATGCGCAGTTCGTGGGGGGGGGGGGGGGGGTTCGGATCTCCCTGACTGAATTTGTAGAATTATTCAATGTATACATGTATACTGAAGCAAATAAAATATGTCAATATGGATATAAAGATTTGATTGCTTATTCTTAATTATGTGTATAGAAGGTTCTTTTTATATGGAATATTTATCTCACTGCAATGATGATTTTATGAGTTTGTACAAGCTGGACCTCATAAATTTTTCAATTCACAAGCTGAATACTATCATTTAGTAAAACAAAAATAGTATTTCAAAAAAAAGGATCGTCCTGGAATCGAATCCGGGACCTCTCACATATGAAGCGGGAGACATACCACTACACCACGGAACTGCTGTACTTTAACGAAAATAATATGCAAAGATGAAGACACATACATGTACATCTATATATTCACGTTCGATATTGTCAAAATTTTACACAATGCATGATGTCTAATTTAACCTTCAACAGTTCTAATAGATGTAATAAGAATATAAAGTCCGCCGAGAACCTGTTTTCTACGTAATAATTCTCCTTCATGCCCCTGTGCTAAAAATAGCGACATGTAATACAATAAATACTAATAAAACAAACGGGGCGGGACACTTTGAGAGGGGTGAGAGAGGTCCTAGGGACTTTTGGTATATGTTACATTGCAAAGCTCAAAATCCTCTTTAAATATCGTCCGAAAACGATAGTGTTACACACAAACAGAATGTATATATTTATGACCTCGAACTTTGACCTTTTGACCTAAAAATCAATAGGGGTCTTCCTTAAGCCACAGGGATTTGTTCTGTAAAATTTCATTGCAAAAGCTCACAGGGTTCTCGAGATATCGCGCGGAAACGAAAGTATAATAACAGAGAGAATTTGCGAATGTATGACCTTGACCTTTGACCTTTTGACCCCCAAATCAAAAGGGTTCTTCTTTATTCCATAGGGAGTTGCTATGCAAAATTTCATTGCAAAAGCATTACAGACAGACAGAATGACGGACGGACAGACCCAAAATAATATCCCACACTTTTCAAGCGGGGGACAATTACCTAAAGCAGCGTTTCCTCTTTGCTAATAAAAAAATATACCACTTAAATTCAAGAATTTCATTGCTATACATTAATTTTCCCTTTATTCCTCAATAAACAGTCAATTATCTTTCAATTTATAGCGTTTAATTTACTAACTCATATTAAGTAAAACCTTAATAAGGCGTAAGGACATACGCAACGTAGTTTGAACTTTTTTGTCTTTTTCCATGGACTTGAAAAGTTCCAATTCTCGAATGAACCGTGTGCTTTTTTTAATGTCTAAATAAGGTATTGTTCACTTTTTGTGAGTAATTTTTTATCAAAGAAACATATATTTTATCTATTTTTCTTAGAATCACCCAAGAACTTCATCAATTCATATCTTTCAAACAAGCCTGGTAACACATGCTGATTTTTTGTCTATGAACATCTGATGGCACTCTTATCTTCATCTCGTTTGTTGCCATTTTCTTTAAAATGTTATCAAGTTAAGATGACATATCGGAAATCCTCTCTCCCTGAGTCCCTTTTAAATTTTCAAAAGCAATTAAATGGGGGGGGGGGACAATGCTTCAAACATTTTTGTCCTTAGGTGTCATCAAATACACAATGCATTAAAAGACTTTTTAGCAAAGACTAATCGTATACACATAAAAACTACAAGATGTTTTGAGATATGAAATAAACAAAAGATTCAGAATCTTCTTTATGTAGAAATGGATCCCTAGAATCGGATGCTTGGACAGATCATAGTGACAAATTACTTTTATTTGTTTGCAAATTGTTCGCAATCTGTACGTCGATGTGGTAATCATGTTTTCTTCTACAACCCCTTCCAATTTTCAGAGAGCCAGTCGTTAATCCACTTTTGGCTCAGAGTTTAAAACTGGTTTTCGAAAACTAAGGAATAAATCCCGATTGATTAGTACTGATTGATGAAACAACAAATGTTATACCGATAATTAATATGCCGAGATGCATCAAACGAAATTATTTTTCTTCCTATGTTAAATAGATTAGTGAATAAACATGACTTACACTAAAACTCAGATATAAAAAACGTCACTGGGACATTAATTGAATTTATTTCTTAATAACGGATATTCTACTGTAAAATCATTAATTTTCGTTTAATTTTTGTGGTTTTTGAGGCACGGAGAAACCCACGAATATATATCCACCACGAAATATAATTTTTCACAGATGGAACTACTCAACAATTTTTCATCCACGAAATTAAACCCATTAACCTTTATTTTTTCCTGAAACCATGACAATTTGATCCTCGAAAATATGTGATTTCACAATATAAGCTTCAGTTATAAGAATCAAAAGGAAGAGTTGACATTCCTAAAGAAACTTCCTAATACCATAGATTTTATTATAACTGAGTTCACAAAAAACTTTTACTGTAAAAACATGATGATTGAGTGATTAGTACGTAGCACATACCTGGTTATAAGTACATGTAGTTTGTTTGCGTGCTTTCTGCATTAAGTATTTCAATAAAAGAAAAAACTATGTTTCAACGATACTACATGATTACTTGTCATTAATTACAGATCAAATTAAGGGCTCTTCTGATTCCCTTTTGCATTTATTTTCTTTCAATAACAACAAGAGTACCGCAAAGCGGAGCATCCCTCCGCGAGGAGCATATCTATCAATCAAGGCAGCATTTGACATAGGTCCCGATCCAAATTGTGTCACTTCTGTTACAAACAGACCATACTAAACTACACACATACTAACACACACGCATAATCGCGTTATTTTCTCCTCAAATTCCGTTGCGAGGGGATAATAAAAATATGAAATTGAAGAATCCACAAGTATTGTAAATTCAATTGTTTTGCAATTATCGTTGTATTTTGTCACAGTTCTTTCTGGGGCACATTATTCCTATTCTAACTGATCTTCATTGGCTATGTATTAATTTTCCTCCACAATATAAACTCTTGACTTATGTCTATTTATCGTTAAACAGGTTAGCTCCAGAATAAAGTTGTATAGTATTTTAACATTGAATAAGTAGGAGGGAGTCGATATATTTCAATACCGTGAAATTTAAATACTATGAATAATACAGGATGATTTTTTAATATTTTTTAATATTTTGTTTTGATTGCGACCCATTTGAAGAATAGAAATCTTACTTGAAAGTGAACAAAACGTATCTATTTATATTGAATGTTTGTTTCTCTAAGAAGTCACGGTAGCATAATCGGTAATGTGATCTTTTCAGAGGCCGTGTGTTTGAATTACGTCTGCGACTGATTAAAAATGGGGTGTGACTGTTCCTTTTTTATGCACTCGGCACTATCAAGTGCAAAGTAAAATCACACAGACACTGGAATAGTATGTTTTGTGATAAATAATTTTTGTGATACAATTATCCTATTATTGATTTTTACATTCTCTGCTATTGCTTTATTCTTAATGTACCAGCCAAAATGTACCATATAAAGTAATTAATACATGTAATATTATTTTCGTTTTAGTGTTTTACCTGAAATGAATTGTATATCAAAACAGTTATAAACTAGGATTCGGGCAACATATGATTTGTTGCATCTGATTTATTGGACCTTTGTTGGATTTGTTGGAGTAAAAACAATGCCTTTTGGCCTTGGATATTTCTATTTTCAGGTCCTCATACCAAGTCAATAACTGTATAACAGGTATAAAATTTAATATTACTTGAATGGTTTTAAATATTAGAAAAAATTTGGTAAGAAAACTTTTTTGATAAACTCCAGGAAATTGTCCCTGTGTGAAGATTATATGAATTAGTTTCAAATGCATAGAAGACAAAACCTGAAGAAACTGAAAATATGACAAGAATATGGAATACTTATTGTGACAGGAGCACTGCAAAGCGGGACATACCATCACAAAAACCACATCAGCAATTGACATCGATTCCGATGCAAATTACGACAATTCCGTTTCGCACATTATTAAATCACCCACACACCCAAATACACGATTGCATTACTTTATCCCCTTTAACTCCATTGTGAGGGTATAATAATTATAAAAATGAATATCTCCAATTCCGCTATGAGGGAATAATAATTATGAAAATGAATACCTTCAAATTCGTTGTAAGGGGATAATAATTCTAAAAATAAATATCTTAAAGTTGTTTTAATTCTTTATTGAAACTGAGTTATAGCGAGTACTTTTATTCATGATTGTTGAACAAATAATTTTGGAGAGAAATAAGAATGTTTTCAAAAACTTCATTTCAAAAGTTAGCTGGGGCATTTGTAGATGTGCATGGTAAATTTAAACGAAATGTTAAATGTTAGGTACATGTCATATGTATCGCACCTAAAAGAGTTACACGTATGATGGCAAAAGATTATCAGTTTCAAAAATGCACGCAATTATAATGCATTGAACTATTTACAAAATTATATTCACAAACTAAAGCAACATTCACTTTTCCTTAGGAGTTGTTTCCTCCTCATTTCTCTGTAAAAGTATCTTCACATTAGACTCTGTAGCAGAAAACCTCTCCTTCATGGTGCTAATTTCCCCTTCTATCTTTTGGATGTCGTCTTTTGTTGCCATTTTCGTTAAAATGTAATCGAGTTTAGATGACAAATCGGAAACCCTTTCTATCGGAGCCTCTTTCTTACTGAATTTTGACAAACAATTAAATGGAAGATCAAGTGCTTCAAACACTTTGTCTATGGGTGTCATCAAACAAGTTCCATGGGACGTTTTCGCGACGGCTAATCCTATACATTTGAGGACTACGGGGTTTTCTTGTGATATAAAATAAACAAACGACCCAGAATCTCCGTAATCTAAAAACGGTTCCCTTGAATCGGACGTTTGAGAAAGATCGAATTGTGGAATAACTTCCATTTGCTTGTAAAGCGTTGTAGAAAAATTGTTCCCTACTTCTACTTCATAATCATGTATTCTTGCACAACTCCTTCCGATTTTCAGATAACCAATTGTTAATCCACTTTTGGCTCCAATTTTTAACACTGGTTTTCGAAAATTAAATTTCTTGATTTGTTCCATTTCCCCATTTTCAAACTGTGGCATATTGTTTTCAGAAAACCCTATGAAAAAAAATTGATGCGTTAAGTTAGTGTGTGTGTGGGGGGGGGGGGCAAATATGGATAAAAAATATGCACAATCACAAACCAAGGGTGACTAAACATACATATGTAAATATACATTTACATCTTTACATGATATATATACATTTAATATTTTTGTAAGATTTCTCATATTTATTGTGACGCCATAGTTGATCAATATCAAATAAATTTTAATATGTATTATGATCACATTGATAAATATGTGATAAAATTTTGTAATGTATAACTGAATTTCTATGATAATTTATTTGATATTTACAGCACTTGCCTGTCTCCATTATTTGTTCGGAAGTGAACACTGGTGCAAAGTTTCCATCACACGGATATCGATACTGATCAGTAATTTCAACTAAAGCAGCATCTATGCTAACTTCGCGTGCTTGTCCATGTTTAAATTCAGCTTCCTGAACTTTTCCAAACTGCATTCCGCTTCTATCTACAACATTTATCTCTCGTCTCCTTGCATACTCAGGGGTTTCATCATTCTTCAGCACATCAACTGGTAAAACGACATGTGCACACGTAAGGAAGGCCTGTCTCTCTGGATTTTGCAATGTTACAAAACCACCAAGAGTTCCAGTCCTTACAGAACCCTCGGTTCCTATCCTTTCACTTATTTTAGCCGGATTTACCGCGAAGTTACACACAGCTTCACGAACGTCTACTCGATGACCACCGATTCTCCTTGGAAAAGCATCCTCTCCAATTGGTATCACTCCTTTGATGTGGCAATGGATAACTATCGAAGGAATCCTTTCTATTCTGGCATTACTTTTGTAACCAACAGAACACACATTAGATGTATTTATCAATGTTATATTGCTATGTTTGCTAAAAAGGGAACTTATATCGAAATCTGTAAGTTTGACACTTAAAGAGCCTATAGAATCATTTATGTCATGAATCAACAAGTCTGATGCTTCATCGTTACAGGTATCGAAAACTCGCACTATTATTTTAAGTCCCCATATTTCATCGCCTAGGTTAAATGATTTTGAAGTTCTTGTCACGAGTACTACTGTATCAATTTCTCGGGATGTTTGGTTTTGTCGACCTACCCATATATGCATAATATCACTTTTGTTTTCGATACTTTTTAAAATTGCACTTTTCAATTTGTCTATAATGACACTGCTAGCCAAACATTTCTCAGGATTCTCTGTGCAAAATTTCTTACAAATACGTCTCATTTCCTCTCCAGTCGCATATAACAATGATTTTTCTATTTTAATTCTATCTCCTTCACGAATACCTTGTCGAATTATTTTTGCAACATTCTCTAAAATCCCCTTTTTCCAGTCACTTCTCTGTTGCCTGAAATCGCTTTCATCTTTTCTGAGATTTGTACCGTGAATGGGACTCTCGTCTAATGAATGCGGTCGATTAAAAGTCTTGTAACGATCAACTATTTTCTCTTCGTGAAAACTGTCTAGGGAGTTTGTGCGTTGTAAATGTTTTCTTGGCTGCAGATTTGACACAAATCTACGTAATATATCCATGAATATCCCTTTTGAAAAGATGATAATGATTATTTTTATTTCTCAGAATATCCACTTCCCTGCGCCTCTGATTATGGGAACGTATCCAAAAATATGGTGTTCTGTCATTGAAAAAAAAAAACTTAACATACGCTGAAATTTTTTGTTACCTTTGACATGTTTGTTGATAAATTTAATTTTGTTTGACGGGTAGTGATGACAACAAAAAGAAATTTGAATTGAAATAAAAACATTGAAAGAAAATATGATTTATTGTGAAAATTATCCTCTGTATGAGCTATTAGAAAATTTATTACCCCAGAATATTCTTGAACTATATGGCAATTTTTGACCTGTGTATTATGCTGCTGTTCAGGTGAAATCCTAAACTTCGGAAGTTTCATTAATCTACAAATAAAATTCATGGATATAGCATATATTTTTTTAACCAATAGCCTTAAACAATTTTTTTCAAACAATATTTTTAACATAATACATTAATTCTATGTATAGAAATGTATTAGATTCAATCAAAAGTAATTACAAGTATATCATAAAAACAATTATTAAATATAGGTTTACATATTAATACATTTAAATTCTCAGAGCATCCGAAATAGACTTCTCCTTTTCATTATTTGTTTCAGATTTTTTTGTTTGCTTATTTGTATGTTTTATTTTAAGGGAGGAACCATGAACTTAGACACAATGCAATATTTTTTATCTAATTCTATATATACCATTATATTAAGATTGTTACACAAGATATTTCAGTGTACATAAATTCATGAAAAAATGTATCATGGTATGCAAACATGATCTTCAGATCGGTACTTGATCATGGTTCAAACGCTTGCACAATATTTTGTACTCTTTGTGAATTATTTTTGGCGTTTTAAGAAACTTCAAACATTACTGGACATTTAACGTTCTGTCCAGTCGATATGCTTTCATTTCCCACTTCCAGTACAAATTAAACCCTTGCGGTCATATTTTTTGCCTTAGCAAAGGTTTACAATGAACAGTAGATACGTGTGTCTGAAGGAAGTCAATCCACTGTCTTTCATTCATTTTAAAAGACTTTTCTAGGACATATACATTTGAATAGAAGACTCAGACCCAATCTTGAAAAGACTGAGACTGTAACACATTGGCATGCGTAGGCAAATGAGAACTACAAGTTAGTCTGAGTTTTTGATGGTCTGTCAAGCAGAAAGTTTATAGCCAATCAGATTCAAAATTCATACTAGTCAATTATTACATATACAATAATTTACGGAGGCCTGTGTTCTAGGAAGATGGCGTAATGAGTGTCAGGTCGTATTTAATCTCTTTAAGAGTCGAATGACTTTTGTAGCTTTGTTACCCACCCAGGCTTTCCTAAACCTTTTATACTAGATATTGACACAGATGCAAGTCATTATATGTCACTGTGCCACTGATTCAAAACGGTCGAAAGAGTGTTGTTGCAAAGTACTCAGCAAGTCAGAAAGGATATATTGTGTTACCCGGAATGGCTTCTGGCTGTCGTTACAAAATACATTTATTCAATATTTCAGACATTTTTATAATATAGATTTTTCTCACTTAAGTGCTTATATATTTTAAGATCCAGAGAGACAGTTGGCTCATCGTCTCGACTTTATATAAACTTATGACATGCAGAAAGAGAGAAAGGGGTCCAGAGTTTGTAAACTGCATGGAAATGCAGATGGACTCGACAGTGTACCTTGTATCAAATATAAGAACTTTCATGACTATGAAAATATGGATATGTTTGCAAAACATGCAAGAGCGATTGAGATCAAAGAGCAAGCAAAAATTTTAACTGACTGGATTACTTTGCAGGAAGAAAGTAAGGATATGAGACTGGTAAGGTCTTAGTCACAGAATGACAAGCGTCTATACCAGTGTTCAGTGATATGTCATCATCGGAAGTTTATAATTGTGAAGTCACTTTGGGCTCAGTAGAGTAGATTCATAGTAAGTGTAGAATGTGGAAAACCGAAAATAGTGATAAAATCACCATAACAGATAGTGGCCTACGATCCTAAAAATGACATTTAAGGGCAGATGCATAATACAAAAACTTAAGCTTGCTTAGGGTTGACAAAGACACTTGATAAGATTAAGCAAAGCTTACACTCACTGGTCAGATTCAGAAAACTGATAAAAAAAGATAGATGTCAGGTTGCAACATCCAGAAGAAAAACCCAGCAGAAAACGAAAAGAATTCCCATTTAAATTACCCTTTTAATGTTGGATTCCATTTGCTGCTATTCTCCTTTTTAATCGATCTATAATTAAGGAATGAAGCTTATTTCAACTTTTGTTACACGATATAACATAACTTGGGACATGGCCTTCAAACTGAGTATAATTTAAATGTAACGTCAAGCGGAGTAAGACGTTTTTGACGTAACTCATTGTGATGTCGGCAACTTATGTTATACAAAATGGATTAAATCTTTACCCAATTAAATGACGTGATACAAATAAAATTCAATTATTCAAATGTTAATTCATTTTCATATGGATAACATACATTTTAAATACTATTATTAATATATTTCAAAGATTTGCGTAATTTTTATTTATATGCTTAGCCTTTATTTTGAAGAAACGTTAGCTTTCTTCAACTTTGAAAACTTATAATTACCTTCTGCCAAAAAAAAATGTAATAAAAGCTTTCTGTAAATATGATTACATCTATAACATTACCTTTCAGTCTTGTTCCTCAGTTTTAACTTTATGAAAATACTTTAATATAACCAAAACTGTAGAAGGAGGTTCAAGGAAATTTTTCAAGTGATTTCTCATGTACACTTCCTCAAACTGACACTTAAAAAGTCAGGAAACTCGTGGAATTTTGATGTCTATTTTGTTCTGTCGCCTAAAGAGCATAGCGATTTTACGCTCTGTCTGATTGTCTGTCCGTCCATTAGTCTATGACTTCTTATCTCGCGAGAACTGTAAGAAGTATGAATTTTATATTTTGCATATTTATATGTTGACACTATGAATTTTGTATTTTACTATGGTAACCGAAGTAGTTATACTTGAACTTGACCTTTGACATAATTTTTAATAGTTGACAGTGATATACAAATTCTTTTTTTACATTTAAGAGGTTAGTCTAGGGTATTAAGCATGTGCACTTTTTGTTAAAACAGTTTTTTAAGAAAAATACTTGCGTTACAGCACACTTTACATTGACCTTTTAACAACTTTGCAAAATAAAGTGTAGAGTGTAAAATTCAACTTATGTCTTTTGAATTTAGAGAGGCAATGATTTGATACTTAGTATTGTATACATGTTCATGACAAAGTATTGACATTGTGTGAAACACAAGAGCCACAAAAACTGAATTTCAAGTACTATGAAAATAGATCGGGAAAGTATTCAATTATGGATGGTGCAGAGTCATTGACAATTGCAATAGAGACAGATTAAAGTCCCATTTGAAGGGTTGATTGATTGATTAATTAATTAATTGATAAATAATTATTTAAAATGATTTAAACTTTACTAACTGTACAGTTGAACTTCGGTATCTCGAACTCCGATATCTCGAATATCATGGGTATGTCAAAGTGATTTGGAAGTCCCAACCACATTTTCTTTCAGTATTTGACCCTGGATATCTCGAATCCTCGGATATCACAATGTTTTTCTCAGCCCATTCAGAGTCGAGATTACGAAGTTTAACTGTATCAGTTTTAGCTTTGAGGGTGAGGTTTTGTATTTCTATTTGATTGTCAGATTCTATCGCAGTCTTTTACTAAAAATTTTTATTTGTTGCATGAACTTAATGCTTTATTATGTAGAAGGAGATAACCGATGACCACTTTTAGATTTAGTTAAATCTTCAATGAAGCTAATAGCAAGCGACACATGTGTTCCTTGGAACACTCTAGTTCTGTAACAATCACATACAAGGTCCGTTTTACGACGGTACAGTGTATGATTGTATATAAAAAGAACTTTTTTTTTAATCAGTATTTTGTTATGTTAGATTACATAATTGGATTGGACATCAGGCATGGCCTATATAAGTCCTCTCCAATAAGAACTTTAAAAGAACTTTAGGAACTGCTTACAAGTCTTTTTTGTTAAGAAATTTAAAAATTGATGCATTTAGTTATCTTAAAAATTTTCAAAAATGAGATATACAAGTGTTCATTACGTGTATATTACTTAATTTGTTTTCACAAGCCCCTACAGTCATAAGAAAAAAAAGGTTTTTTTTGTAATTTATAGCTTTCCTTAGCTTTGAAAATTTGAAATGATCTTTTAACAAAAACAAATCTGTAATAAAAATTTTTAGCTTTCTCTAAGTATAATTATATCTGCTTACATTACCTTCCAATCTTGTCCATTAGTTTTAACTTTATGAAAAAAATACAACAACTGTACAAGGAGACACAAAATTTTAAGTGATTTCTAGTGTGCACTTCCTGAAATTGACAAACACTTAAAAATACGAGAAACTCGTGAGATTTTGTTGTCAACTTTGTTTTGTTTGATCAGAGCGACACGTAGGATCATTTTATAAAGCTTCTGTCTGTCTGGTTGTCTGTCCGTCTATCCATAGCACATTGAACGACAACATACCTAAACATATTGTTACCCTTATGCCTCAGGTGACCTGATAAATTTGATAATTTCTTATCTGGATTTTAGTAATTTACAAAAATCATAGCCATAAAATATAGTATACTTGGTGTAGACATATGCGAAATTGACATAATAAAATCTAGTCTACTACCTGACGATTAACAACATGATACATGTAACAAGTCTACTGTTTGAATCTAGAATTACAGTCCCAATATCAGTTATATGTATCATTTAAAATGTCCCAGACGATTTAGTTGCGTTTTATTTTCTATTCCTACAATCAAAATTTGCCAATATATTATGCTTGGCGTAGTTGAGTGGATAAGCACATGACTTTAATGCTACTGATGACATACTTGGCATGATCTCAACATACGTACATGTATTACGCATCAAAAAGAACGTAACGGTTTTCTCATCATAATAGTTTGAAGTGTAATTGACAGTGTACAGTGTCGGATTCTATAGGTTCATGTTCTTACCTGAATTTCTTTATTGTCTTCAATCCTACATTCTTCACAAAAATTGGGCAATTTTCACCTGACCATAGAAGGTGATTTTTCTCCAGTTCATCAATGTTCATATCTATAAAATCATGATAGTCACACGATCTACGTGTAACCTGCATGTTGTTGTTTTATAAGCAATGAAATAAATCGATTTCTATCGTACTTGCTCATGTGATCTAGTTTGATTTAAATAAGAGAAATGGCAACAATAGCGAAAAATAATAATTAAATTTATTTTTATTGCAACGTATCAGAAGAATAGATACTTTATTAAAAGGAAAACAAATAATAAAATTTATATAGACATTTTTTTATTTCTAAAGCAGGTTACAAGTGTAATGCATATGCATGTGTATAACATAAAGAGATACCACAGAGTCTGACACATCTGTTTCATACTTGGATATTTTACTTGAAAAAATACGTTAATGGTAATTTAACATGTAAGCTCTGTGATAAACGTGATGACTAACTTTCCACAAGAGCATATGAAATCAGAATGTATACTCAATATTGTTTTGTTTTCTTTTTTCTAAACTAAATTAGGGTGAATAATTCATATTAAAATATTTTTAGAATGAAAGCGCTATGTGACAAAGATTTTCAGGCCTGTATGAAGCAATTAATATCCAATCAGGGGGACAACAAAGAAATGTAACTTCGGGGGGGATAAAAATTACTTGTTACGCATAAATTAAAAAGGGTTCCAGACAAATGTTTAGTTACCACATGTGCTTAGGGACCAGTGGCGTATATTACTTTCTGATAATGTGTAGGCTAATGTGTGAATTAAGTCACATATTTAACCTGAGGTGCAAAGTATGGGTAGACAAGGAGTTTCCTTTCGATAGGTATGGGAGATGTTCAAAGGGGGCATTTTTTCAAACTCAGATACCTACAATTTTAATTTGACCAGTGGAAAATATTATTTTAAAGTAAATAAACCCACTGGGGTACGGAACAACCGAGGGGGGGGGGGGGGTCCAAGTACCTGTGATAGCTACATCTTCGGATTCCCACGGATGATATATATCCAACGATGACGTAATTTCTGTTGTTCCGTTCATTGTTCATTATAGTATACTTAACATAAAAAAATCGCCGTGTGTCCGGTTCAAACGGTTATACAATATAAAAAAAAGAATTCTATACTTTTTTGCTATGTAAAAGTCCTGCTCCTATATGATGAATAAGAAACAACACATAAAATCAATTTTCCGCAGTTAAATATTTTTTTTGTGGAAATATTGAGCACACTCAGTAAAAGGCATTAAATACATGTATGTACATGCGTTAGCTTCTGCGATGATCCCTTGTCAGTTGTGGTATTTTGATTTCCACTTTCACTCTTACTGGCTTCGGACGAAACAGAATCGGTCGAAGACGAATAATCAATTTGCGTACTTTTTTGACTCAAATATACAAAGCCTATTCTTAACAGACAGATCTACGCATAACTCTGATATATCATCATTTCTGTTCCTCCAAATTTGCCATAATTTTAGATAATCAAGAGCACTTTTTACTATACTTATGTAACAAGATTTTGTCGAGTGTCTCTATTAACGTCACAAAAAGGGGAAGTAACTCTATTGATGAACGTTATTTTTAGCGATATTTGAACAGGTTAATAAAGAAAACAACGAGGTTTAAAATTAAACGAATATTGTAATTTCTTCTTTTTAACCATTTTTTACAACATATATTATATACAAGCATATCTATTTCCTTGATATTTGACCTTTAAAGAATCTTTAAATGGTTTTGAATTTAAATAAACAAATATATATTAATTAATTCTTGAAAATTCTGACTGTGCAAAATATACATGAATTGGTTTTAAATTTATCAAACAAATGGAGAAGCTAAAAATCTTATAACAACAACAACAAAATTGCCACTTTTCCTAAGTATTAATTAGGAATATAAGTAAAATTTGTGAGAGTGAAAAGATGTGTCAATCAAACCCAGCAAAAAATTTAAAGTTTCAGTAACCTTTAGATGAAATAAGATTTTTAATTTATTTTTGTGTAAAATGCTATTAAAATATATAAGTCGTTATAATATACATAAAATATCAACTTCGAATCTGTTCCCATGCACCTTTAAAGAAATTAATCATATTATTTGAATGTAATATTCAAACAGCATTGTAGAGTGCTTTTATGCAGATGTTTATTTTCCAATTAAATGAATAAGTACTAGGTACAACGAGTATTAGCTACAGAACTGAAGTTCTCTTCTTGACGAATTTTTTTGACAGATTAAGTAGAAAGCTAGAGATCCAAGCGTTGTAAAAAAAAAACCTTCGAGTTATGCCGCCGTTTTGGTCGGTCTTTTCGGGAATTATTTCTTGTATTTTTAGATTTCCCAGATATCTGATGATTAAGAATGTATTTCACAACTATTATTGATTCTTCAGTTACCTTTGTATAGTCCCAAACAGCTCTTTATTGTTTTGGAATGTCTGTTTAAAAAAGTCCATTCCGACGTCCATGTTTGAGATCTTGCATCTTTCAAAGAACATATACCCTTGTCCCAAAGAGAGTAAAATATATAATAAATTATCGGATATCATTATTTAAGAATCATTTACGGTCCTGTATAAACGGTTAAAAAAGTTAAATGTTTAAACAGCAGACACACTTGTTCATGCATGTATATTTGTGAAATATACTTTATGGCCATAGGAACCTCGGTAATTAGAAACACCATCCCTTCTCCTAATAATTTTAACGATATACAATAAACTATAGACGACATTATTTGTTTATGCTTGAGTCCCCTTAATAATATAAAGGTCCGTTAACAAAAATTAACCGGTAAGCTTTCAATCCCCTTCGCATGATGTAAAAAGTTATCGTTGCGACAGACTATCAGCCAAATAAAAACAATTTATAATACAGGAATAATAATTCATAAGTAAAATCGTGATAACTGAATGGCAAACCTGTGCATTTGATACGATATCAAATGTTTGTTGTTTTATTTTTTATTTCTGACACAGTTATGTCCTCCTTCTTGTATAAAGTATTAAAAAAAAGATTTTACACGACTTTTCATTTATGAAATCACAATTCTAAAACAAAGGTACTTGTGGACAGGAATCCCCCCGATATTCAACCCCTGGGCTTATTGGACATTTTTTCCACAAATAATTTTTATTACATTTATTCATCATGTGTACAATATGAAAAAATCGTCAAAACCCCAAAACAATCGCTCCACAAAAAAATTACCCACTATACATTATAAGGATGAAAGGTATGACACTCCGGTTTACTTACGTTGTATCCCCACTAGGGTTCCTGTCCACAAGTACATGTACCTTTGTTCTAAAATTGTATTGGTTCGTGGGGATGTAATTTCGTGGAAAGTTCGTATACGCATATACACAGAATAAACATTCAATGACAAAATAATCGAAATGCAGGAAATGCAAAAAAAAATCATGGATAAGGATGACGCACGAAATCCACATTCATGATTTAACTTTTTTTGCTATTTTTCATTTAATTTACAGATGAGTTATTTCTATACCACTTTTTTCCAAAAGTACTTTCACACTAGCTTCTGTAGAAGAAAATTTCTGTTTCATACTGCTTATTTCTCCATTCATCTTTTTGAAATCCTCTTTTGTCGCCATTTTGTTTGAAATGTCTTCAAGTTTAGATAAAATATCGGAAATGTTCCCTCTCTGAGTATCTTCCTTTGCGAATTTTGATAAACAGTTAAATGGAAGACCAAGTGCTTCAAACACTTTGTCTATGGGCGTCATCAAACAAGTACCATGAGAAGTCTTGGCAAAAGCCAATCCGATACACTTAAGAACTACTGGTTCTGGATGCGCTATAAGATAGACAAAAGACCCAGAATCTCCGTTATCTAAAAACGGTTCCCTTGATTCGGACGTTTGTGAATAATCAAGTTGAGGTATAACTTCCATTTGTTTATAAAATGTTGTAGAAAAATAATTTCCTACTTGTATGTCGTAATAGAGAATCCTTGCACAACTATTTCCGATTTTCAAAGAACCAATTGTTAGTCCAGATTTAGCTCCAACTTTTAATGCCTGTTGTCGAAAGTTTGACTGTGTGACTTGTTCCATCTCTCCATTATCAAATCGTGGCATGTTGTATTCTGAAAAACCTGTGAAAAACAAAGTATGCATACATGAATTCAAAACCAAATGAAAATTCGAAACAGTCTTTTCGATATATTTTTATATAAAAACAGAGTGAAACTGAAAAAAAAACTTGCCTGTCTTTGAAATTTCCTCTGGGGAGATCACTGCAAACTTTCCATTACGTGCATATCGATATTGATCGATAATTTCAACTAAAGCGGCATCTATGCTAACGTCCCTTTCATGCCCATGTTTAAACACGGCTTTGTGAACTTTTCCAAGTTGATGCCCGTCTTTGTCAACTACATTTATTTCTTTTTCCTTTATATCTTCGTTGAGCTTTTCATTTTTCAACTGATTTATTGGGAAAAGTACATGGGCACATGTTAGAAACAATTGTCGCTCTGGATTTTGCAGTGTTACAAAACCTCCCAATGTGCCAAATCTTGTGGAACCTTCTGTCCCAATCTTTTCACTCAGTTGAACTGGTTTTACGGCGAAATTACACACAGCTTCACGGACATCTACTCGATGGCCACCTATACTCTTTGGAAATGCTTCTTCTCCGATAGGTATCACTCCTTTTATGTGACAATAGATAACAATTGAAGGAATCCACTCTATTTTGGCATTAGTTTTACTTTTATAACCTATAGAACACACATTAGATGTATTAATTAATGTAATGTTGCTGTGTCTGTGAAAGAGGGATTTTATATCCGACTCTGTAAGTTTACCACTTAAAGAGCCGATTGAGTCATTTGTATCATAAATCAGCAGATTTGCTGCTTCGTCGCTACAGGTATCGATACATCGTACAAGTATTTTAAGTCCCCATATTTTGTCACCTAGGTTATACGATTTTGAAGATCTTGTCACAATTACTACTGTATCAATATCATGGGAAGTTTTGTCTTGTCGACCAACCCATATATGCGCAATGTCATCTTTGTTTTCGATCGTATTTAAAATTGCACTTTTCAAATTATCTACTATAAATCTGCTTGTCGAAGATTTTTCTGGCTTCTCTGTGCAAAATGTCTTACAAATGTATTGCAAAAAATCTCCAGAAACTCGCGAACGATTTTTTTCTGATTTTTTTCTCTGTATACCTTGACGAATTTTGTTTTTTAAATCTAAAATTTTCTCTACAAAATCGCTACTCCTCTGTCCAATATTACTTTCATCGTTCATAAGAATTGAGCTAATGTCGAAAGAATATGATCGTTTACGAGTCACCTTAGGACCCTCCTCTTCCTTTACATACAAATTTTCAAGTGAATTTGTGCGCTTTAAAGGTCTTCTTTGAGTCAGTTTTGATAATGATTTTAGGAGTTTCGCCATTGATATACCTCTTTATAATGGATGATAGTTATCTTTTTTCACTAAGAAAAATCACAATCAGGAACGTGTTGTTGTGATGATGATTCCGATGATCTTGAGCTCTGCCAATGAGATAAAATAAAACACTTTTACTTAAGATAATGAACTTTGTCTGACTGTAAAACATAACTGTTGTCATAAATGAAGAAACATTCTGTTTATTGAGGAAAAAATGAATATATCTTAAGCAATTTGTTTGAAAAGTTATAAAAAGTTTTTATTGTCGAAATATTAGCTGTATGCTATTAAACTTTTTTATTGAAAAGTTTGTGGACATTTTTATTTAACGATATACTATATGCAAATTTGATAGAAATATTTTAACATTTCATTGCTAATTCAAATCAAATTCAAATTGCAAATTAACAATTTTAAAACTATTTTGATTTATTTTAAATTTATCAAGAGATAAAAACTGCGAAACTTGGTTCGTGAAGCAAGTCAAAATATTGTAATTTACAATTATTTTACACACTATAAATGTTTGTAAAATGGCTCAAAACCAAAATAAACCTAGACGTTCAAATTAATAATTGTTACATCGTTTTGTATTTTATGTATAGTTTTCTCGCTGTAATCTAGAAAATATCAGAATGAAATCTGAAAATGTTTTAGGAGACATGAAATATCTCAAAAGCCGGTCATTCATGTGTGTTTAAATGATCAAGGTGGTATTTAAATGACAAACACTGCATCAGACGAGGACAATCTGTGAGGACATGTAAAAAATTGATCACAAACGTAGAGTTAGTAAAGTCTTTGAACGAGAAAGACGTTTCGCGGTTGCTGATCGAGTGAAAGCATAGTTAAGCATTGAAAAAGAAAACATTGATAAACAAAATTATACTACTGTGACAAATGCTAACAACATTTATTTCAATAAATAGATACAGTTTTAAATAAGCCGATATTAAAGCAGACTGCAAATGAATGGGAGAATATTTTGAACTCATGGCACTGTATTTTTGACATTTTCAAACTTTTTTGTTTTAAATTGTAGTAAATTGATGTCTATTAAATCGAATGGAGAGAACTTTCACAAATCTCCAAAATTAATATTTTTTTACTGATGCTAATATGCTAATTTTAAATTTCTTGAAAGTAGTATAATGATTATATAAGATAGACGATGTCTGCGATTTTTTCGAACAATTTCCCTCGTATACATTAATATACCTGGTTTGAGGGTTCTGTACAGAAATAGAATATTGAAACATGGAATAATACAGTTTCAAAACTTTTAAAAAAATCCCTAAAATATAAAGAATTCGTAAGTTTTCTTCGGTGCTTAGATACAAGATTTTTCTATTGAATTTTAGACAAAATTTGATAAAAATTTTAATTTTATGACAAAATCATCTTTATAAATCCCGCCTCTCTCATTATTCAAATTCCAGTTTGAAAATTAATGTATGAGAAGTATTGCCGATTTCTGAAAAAAGTTGGGGTTTTTTTATTTTTTAATGGCAGTTTAGGACGACGCGCAGAGCGTTTGGAATGCAGAATATAGTGGCGTAAAGTCGGGCTCTTCTCCACATGCTTTCAGCTATTGCAGTTTAAATGAATGAACAGAGAGATTTGATCAGTTTAAGAGACACAGTTTTAAAAAAAAACTGTCATCAAGGAAACCCTTCCTAGAATTTTTTTTTTATTTCTGAAAAATTAAACGGTGTTTGATTGGTTCAAACTACAGTTTCAAAGGTGTGTGTTCAATGGTTTTATTCATCACACAAAAGGAAAAAAGATATTCCAAATTTTCTTGGTTTTACTTTAATTTTTCTTAATTCCGCTGTAATCGTTGTCGCCTTTGTAAAAGTCATTTTTTTACATCACAGATTATTGTTAGTACATCTCCCAGCTGATTTGATAGCATTTGGTAGAGCATGCTCTCGTTTAAAGTCAGCATTTCGTAAGTTCTTTGATCGAAACAATGACCTTGTCAGCAAATACAATAAATTAGAATTCAAATACAGACTGACTTTTTTCATACTAATTATAAGACTGTTGTTTATAAGTACACACTAAATTGAAAACGAATTTCTCCATTATTTTCCGATCATGAGGAGGAGGGTGTGATCAGTCGGCCGGGAATGCTTACTCTTCCAGGGTACTTGATTCCATCTCTGATGTTTGGAGATCCGTGATTGCTCTAGTCTGTTCCAATTTTGAAATATTTAATGGATTTTTGAGCTTGAATATCTCCATATATTTTCATTCTTGTTACAAGGGCATTCATCAACTCAACTAAGTACTGTAGATCACTTAATTTTCGCGACACCTTATTTTCGCGAGATAGTCATTGACTCTTTATTAGCGAGACGAAATTTTCACGAATTGTGGTCACTTCTCTATATAATCTTTAGGAAATCTTTTATACGCGAGAATGAAATTTTCGCGAGCATACCGTCTCTCGTAATTACGCGAAAATAAGTTTCTCGCAAATAAAAAATGATTTACAGTAGCTTTAATATCTTCACTTGACTGGTTTCCCAGTTACTCAAACATTTTAAGTATCATTCGTGTTTCTTCCTAAAATCAAACATATAAAATTATATAACCACTTTTTAATTTTCGGATTTGAGCTATTTAATATATTTTTTTTATAAAGTGTTTTGAGCTTTTCTGCTATACCGGAGTGATGTAATTTTAGCGATTTTAAAATACTCACTAAAGAAGCTATTACAAATAAAGAGGAAATAATCTTTAGCAATATTCCATTTTGCTATCTCAGAACCTTCTGTAATAATGCCAAAATTTAGGTATCGCTAAAACTTCTTCCGAAACAGTATACTTACCACTTCAGTATACAGGATTTTCCTTCGAAAGAGTGCACCCTCTTTTTGAAATAAAATATGTATTGAGAATATTCATAAAATTTACATTTATTTTCATAGATCCGTTAAAAGGATTTATAAAATTAAGGATAAATAGATGTTTATTTATATTTGCATCTTTCTTACAGAAATTTAATATTTCTCTGATAATATTTCCTTTTGGAAAAATGATTTGTGACAATAAATTTCCTGGCTGTTAAAAGTAAATAAAGATATTCTTTACAAATAAGACGGAGAAAAGTTCTGATAAATATGCATGTAATTTTCCGCATTTAATTTAAGAAATAAATCTTTTCATTGAGATTTTAATTGATGAAAACAAACAAGGAAGAAAAATACTCATGTGACATCTCGTGTGCAGATTTTGAAGATGACTCAATTACAAACTTTGAAGGGAACCCGTTTGCGTACTTAGTCTGAGTGCTTGATACCGGTAAACCAGAAGATTAACAAAGAAAAAATGCATTTCCACTATATAATCAGTAGTGCTCCACTCGACAGGAATCCTGACCCTGGGGCCATACATTAATTCATTTTCAGTATATAATAATTAGAGACCCCCATACCTAGTATCTTTGATCAAAGGGCATAGAAATTCACAATTCTGGAAGAAGCAAAAAAATATATATATAAACTGATTTGATAAAAAAAAAGGTACTAAAATCTGAAAATATGGAATAGGATATTAAAAAACAATTACTAGCTTGTTTGGAAATCGTATATTAATGTGAGATTCTAGTCATGAACATGATTTTTTTTTAAATTGCGCTGCAAAAGAAAAGATCGGTTGCATAAATCGAAAACTGAATGTTTGTCTTACTGACGTCGAAAGCAAAGATCATTATTTTGATCGCTGCCACTAACCTGCATAAAAATATGAAATTTAGGGCTTACTAAAATAGCCAAATGAACTAATTTCCGTATACAACCCAAAATGCGCATGACATTATTTCTTATGACCTAAAACATATGTAAAATAACAAGAAGTACTTCTAAGAGATATTTTAAAAAAAATTATGCTAATTGACTCAACAATATAACTGAATACGTGGACGTGGTATTGTGATTGATTTGAAGATATAATACAATAAATACAAATGATTGACCTTGTTTTTATATTAATGGCTTTAACTGCGAGGGCTCTTTGGAAATTATTAAGTATTGAGACAATATCTTAAACTAAAGAAAGGAAAAACATTTACGAAGCGTACCAGCTCAAAGTACTTTTGCTTTGTCGTTTATACGAGATACTATGTCGTACAAACGAGATAAAAGTAGTATGTTAATGGCAGTTTAGGACGACATGAAGAGCAGTATAAAAAAATAAATTTTGAAATGCAGAACGATGTCGCCTTTCCGATTATTAGTCTCTCATATCTTGGTACATACAGAAAATGCAATATATTTTAGAGACCAACCTTGTCTCGGAAGACAATACCATATAATACAATATAAAATGAAACCTGGGATACCGGTATTCTAATGATATCAGTGTTATCCGATTTTTTTTGTCTCGGTACCACATTACTAATTTCATTAAAACGGCAATATCATTTTCAAATCATTCAGTCGAGCTTCATTTTTGGCTTCAAACCGATTGATCATAGATCACATCACAAAACGAATAAAATACTAGACAGTTATTTCTTTAATTAAAAAGAAAAGAATCTCAAAGAATCTAAAAAAAATATTGTACATATGTTATTTAAAAGTGATATTTGACATTTTATATTTTTTAAAGTGATGCATCGATATGTATACTTACCACTTTCAATCAAGGTCTATCATTTTCCTTTAAAAGTGAGAATCCACTATTTAAAATGACATCTGTATTATAAAACTTAAAATTAACTACACATAGATCGGTTAAAAGGGAAATATAAAATCAAGGATAAAAAAGAATGTATATATCTTTCTTACAGAAATTTAAAATTTCTCTAATATTTCCTTTTGGACAAATGATTTCTGACAATAAATTTCCTGGCCATTACTAGTAAAAAAAGATAATCTTTACAAATAAGATGGAGAAAAGTTCTGACAAATATGCATGTACTATAGTAATTTTCCGCATTTAATTTAAGAAATAAATCTTTTCATTGCGATTTCAATTAATGAAAATAAACAAGAAAGAAAAGTACTCATGTGACAAGAAGAAAGAAAAGAAGAAGTTTACACACTCCCATGGCACTGTTCGGTTACCTAAGATATGGGACTATCAATTTAATACACAAAGTGTGTTTAAAATATTGTTAAAAACTTCTCAGGTAGGTAACTTTGTGTATAAAACTGATAATTCTACATCTAAGGTAACCGTACAGTGCTCTGGGAGTGTGTAAACTTCTTTTTTGCTTCAATGAACATATACAGGGGTGTACTGGGGCATATACGGGGAATGACCGTAGGTGTCTGTTGGAAACAGTAGCAATACAGTGGCATACTGTAGGCGTATCGGAGCCTACTGTATGTGACTGTGGCATGCTGGGGATACATACAGTAGCATATAGAGATTTACTGTATATACAGAGCTGGCATACCATACCATACTGTAGATATACCATAGATTACTGTGAAAATGCTGTAGGATACAGAGAAAGACAGGGGATTTTCATACGGACAGGGGTTTTAAATGCCAGTAGTGTATGCTGTATAGGTGAAAATGATGATGATGGTAATGAAATAATTAATATATTAGGACACAAATTATTAATATTAAATTATAAATTATATTTTATAATATTAATTTATTCGCCCTGTGACAAATAACTTGCATGTTAAGAAAAATGAGAGTCCGAAAAAATGTTATGCTTCTGTGAGAGAACACTAAAAGCATGTCACTTAATCGCTTATATCACGTGATCCGCGCATTGGCAGAATCGTTCCAGAAGTGCATTTAATAGGAGAGGACTACTTTAAAACATTTTCAACACTGAAACCCCATATTATTTCTTTTTTGGAAGTTTTTCACTTAGTTCGCGAACTTTTAGATCACCCCTCCTGTTTTTGTGACAAGACCTTTTTTGTGTACAACCAACAGTGACCTTTTGACCTTGGAGTTTGACACACTTTTACACAAAAATTTCAAACTTTTACCTTTGCATTTACTTTGCAAAGTTAGTGTCTATAAAATCACAGACGAAAGGGAATGTTACAGTAACCATTTGTCAGGTGTCTGTGGGCTAAAAAGTGTTAAAAAGGAAAGTTTTTTTTTTAATTTACAGATATCTCTGAAGGTTGAACTATCATTCAGTCAGAAGTAAATTTCTGCCAGTTTTGGAGGATATTTTAATATCATTAAAAAGTACATGTATGTATTTTAAAGCAGAATGCATGCAGAGGTATATGTAAGTTTAAAGGTAAGAGCTAAGGGAATTGAATATATATAGTTAATTACGGTGCTTTTCTTGCTTCTATGCCATGTTTTTGGATTTGTAAAAGCAATTCAAAGTTTATGGTTATCAGAAACATGTCATGCCATTTTCGGAACAAAATGATAAAAAACACCCCCCCCAAAAAATTATAAATTTATGCTCCTCAATGTAGAAGGATATGGAGATCACGAACAGTATTCAGTATACTGTATATACAGTGCTGTAAATCACATTTTATTCGCGAGAACTTAATTTTTGCGTAATAACGTGAGACAATAAGCTCGCGATAATTTCATTCTCGTGTTTAAAAGTATTCCTTACGATTATACAGAGGAAAAACAACAATTCGTGAAAATTATGTTTCGCTAATAAAGAGTCAATGACTATCTCGCGAAAATAAGGTGTCTCGAAAATTATGTGATCTACAGTAATCAAAGTCCATAAAACAATACAAAATAGGAACAGAGCAAACACGGACCTCCGAAACATCAGAGGTGGGATCAGGTGCCAGCCATGGAGAAGTGAACATTCCCTGCTGACCAGTCACACCCGCCGTGTGCTCCTTATCATGATTGGGAGATAACGGAAAAATCTGTCGTCAATTACATGTAGGTGTATAAATAATGGACTAACAATTAGTACGAAAAACATCAGTCAGCATTTGACTCAATGATAAATTGTATTTGCCGACAAGGTCAATGTAATAAACATAGAACTTACGAAATGATGACTTTAAACGAGACTTCTAATTTTCTTATTTCATCAACTTGATTGTCAATAATTTACCTCGTTTCAGAAATGGTTCCTACGTAGAACATGCTCTTGCGTATCGAATCAACTGAGATATATAAACTCCTTATGCAGGTGATGAAGGTATATTGCTGCATAAGTAAGGATAGTTGACGATAGAAAAGTTACGGTCATCACGTTTATCATATAGCTTGGTTGTTAGATTACTATTAACGTTTTTTTCAAAAAAAATGTCCAAGTGTGAAACAGATTTGTCAGACTCGTGGTGTCTTTTATCTCAAGCTCACCAGGATATATCGTATCGACTTAGGAATGGAAATTATCATTGTTAATTGACAATATGTCGTCGATATATCTAAATGTCAAACTGAAGGCCACAGCAAGTGTTTTCTTCTTTTTACGCATAAGATTTTGCACAAATCTGCTTCATATGACTACAAAAATCTGCTACTAACGGAGCGCAATGGTACACATGGAAATTCCAATAGATTGTTTGAAGACCTGGTCTCCAAATTACACATATATATTTTCAATCTGTAACTCAAGCATCTTTTTATGTCAACTTCAGAGTACTTGTGTGTGCAATCAGAATGTGTTTTAATAATAATTTTGCAAATGACTAATGACAAGGTAAGTGAATTTACGAGTTCCAATTTTATTGAAAAGAGCAGCTGTCAATGATATAAAAAAAACCTGGACTTTAATTTATCGCAGGGAATGGTTGTGTATAAACTTGAAAAGTCTCAAGTTTTTAAGCTGTTGATTTTGGAAAAAATCTTTTGATTTCAAATTTTCCAAAAGTTTTTTGGATTTTTTGAGTATCCACATCTGATTCACACCACTTCTTGAATATATTATTGCACAGTACTAACTGCTCTTGGAGTTTTTTTTATTGGGAATCTGCTAACCAAAAATAAATCCATTCCAGATACATTGTTTGTGATGCTACTATTAAGATATGCAAACAAATATATGTTGGAAAGGATTAAAGTACATGTACATGTATATTTAAAAAATTTCCCCCTATTACATTTGAAAGTATCAAAAATATCAGGAGACACAGATATAAGGTTTGAAAGTATAAAAAAGCAGCTGGTCAAATTTCTACGGGGGTCATTTTTCAACGTGTGTGGAGTCATAGAATTACTGGTCTGGAATGTTTTTCTACAGTCGAAAAATGACCCTACCTGTCGTACAATATTGACACGGGGTCATTTTACTACGTAGAAAAATGGCCCCTTTGTCAATATTCTACGGGGGTCACTTTTCGTCGTTACGCCTATTTACTTGAAATTTTAACAGTTAAAATGTGAATTCTATTCCAAGCAGCAGCACTTTACAGTAAGTACAAAGTATGTAGAAACAATTGATAGATTTAACTTGTGTATGCCCTTGCGAAATTGAAATACACGTAATATTCATTCATCACGTGACCGTCCATCGATGGGACCATACTTCATACAGTACAGAGTAGGTTATACTATGGTATTTCCATAAGTATTTAAGTTCTGTGATAATAAAACAGAATAATAAAAATAAATTATTTTTTTAAATCCCGTTTTTGCACTTCAGTCTATTTTCTCTTAAACGTTGTTTCTGACAAAAATGTAAATTCATAAGCTTTTGGTGTTAATGAAAATTATTCTTTGGAGTTTTTAAAATAGATTGCTCATGAAATTTAATTTAAAGTATCATGTATCATTGCTAGGAGTAATGAAGAGACAATTCATTAAAACTACAGGTTATTGGATCGAACATAAAATATGTTAAAAGGTTTCCAAGCGTTTTAAGCGTTTCTCTTTTACTTTTTCATGAAGTGAAGAGTCCAGACTGGGAATAAAGTATCATGCTCATGTATTCATTGTGAACTGTAATTAGATAAGACATATATTGGTCTGCTTTGTTCATTCTTTGGATAAAGCCTAAGGTTAAATTTACGAAGTGTTTGCACTGGCCTTTCTCGCACATTAACAGGTATAGCGAAAGAACTCTACTGTTATGGTTTTATTTGTCATTGAGTACATAATTATATTAAACCAGAATGCTTCAATTTTGCAGCTAATAGAAATTAATGTTAAAAATGAGACCCATTACCTCGCCAGCCCTGGGTTGAACTCTCGACCTATGAAAAATATCCTAGCCGTTACGTTAACCGCTCATCTATCTCTAGATAAGTCCAAAAAAATTGCTTTCGATGCCGATGAAATTCTCTCGGCGCCAGAACTCATAATCACCGAAATCTGAATTTGAGTTCATGTTTATTCCAAGGATTCAACACTCCCCTGACAACACTGAGGCTTTTTTTTTTTGCCAAATAACACAAGACAGGTTTGTTTCATACAATAACTCCCTCTCTCCTTAGACGATCAACTACATGACTACGCCAGTTTTTCCAAGCGGCCATCAGGGAAGCTAGTTCACTTGCATGAGTGTGTCCAAAAAGGTGGCAATGGGTCAACCTCTTCCACGATGTCTACCGCAGTACCAATGATTGTGCGCTGAGCCCCGGATGACGGAAGCAATGCCCAGCTAACTGCATTTTCCTGGAGGCTATTTTGTCACTGACCTTAGGTAGGTTACCAAATAGGATTTCGTTTGGGATGTGGCCTGACCAGTGAATGTCTAAAACCTTACGAAGCATGCGTGTATAAGTTCCATCTAATGACTTCTCTGGACTACTGTTAGAGTTCAACTCTCGCAGCCATACCGCAGAATAGAATCAATTGTGGCTATGAAGAAGCACAAGCTGAGATCTCTTCACATGGCGGAGCGCCATATTCTGGACATCTTTTCAGAGCCTTCCAGGATAGTGCTTTACGAACAGTTATGTCTTTTTCTGAGCTTTCTACTATAGATATCTAAAAAATCTTCAACCTATTTGATTTCAGTGCCATCTAAGGTGTTGAGTGGAGTATGGTTGTCAGTATTGAAGGGGATGCCTTTTGTCTTCTTGGCGTTGATACTTAGTCCAACCGTCTTACGCTCACTCTCTACTCTAGATAACAGATTCTGAGCTTGGATGATTTCATCTGACAATAGGGAAATGTCGTGGGCATAATCAAGATCAGAAAAGACTTGTTTTGGATGTCTGTGGGATTTTATAAGCAGTATGGTGAAACCCACTCCTCTTCATTTCCATAGATGGTTTTTCTCAGGGCATAGCCAAGGACTATAATAAATAAGAATGGTGCTAAGGTATCACCATGCAAAACTCCAGCAATTATTTCAAACATGCCAGTTTCCCTATCAGGTGTTACAATCTTTGCCATGGTATTGGTGTGCATCTTTTTGATTGAACGAGGAAGATTAGGTGGAATTCCATATGCCTTGAGTATTCGTATCATCTTTCCTCTGTGTATGGAGTCAAAAGCTTTACGAAAATCTATAAAGGTTAAGATTGCTTTCAATTTATTGGCTTTAACACCTTCGATTATTCTGCGGAGGGAAAGAATCTCTGCTACTGTTGTTCTCCCGGGGCAAAAACAATTCTGATTAGTTTTGATTTAAACATATTTTATTGAACACAATCAATGGGATCGGACACAATCTATGCCAACTTAGATTGTCCTCTCCAACACAAACAAAAATATATACACGTGATGTACAAGCAACAAATATACAATAATATGAAAAGAAGAAGAAGAAAAAGAAAGCGGGTGCAGAGAGATAAGAAAGGAAGGGAATGAGAGTGCAAGGAGAGAAGAAATAAAAAGGGATTTGTAAAGGATACAAAATGGTTACGCTGGTTATTCCTAAAATCTTTTTGATTTTTAAATATATTTATGTATAATTATTTTGTGACACACGCTAGATGCCCCTGTAGTTATCAGTTTTTGATAGGTCGCCAGACTTGGGCACAGTTACAACATTCATGAATGATAATGTATCTGGTTTATCATTGTTGACGAGTGTATCATTACAGAAATCTAAACAAACTTGATCAAAGACACACAGTTTGAAGACTTCCGGAGGAATTTCATCAGTACTTGCTGCCTTGCTTAGCCTCAGGGAGGACTTTACTTTTCTGTACTCAGCCAGAGTGAAAGCCTCATCATTGATGTCGATATCATCAAACACATTTGGAGTTTCCTCATCAGGCTCGTCTACAACAGGTTGATTTCCCAAGAAATTCTTGAAGTGCGTAAACCATGTGCTGACTCTCTCTTCGGGGCTATTTCCAGATACCTGTTCTTCTTTTGCCTTCTTTCTACCAGTGATCTCTTTAACAACTTTCAATGTATCTCCACATCTTTGCTCTTCATGTGCAGTTTCAATATCTTGGATCTGTTCAGCTAGTTCTTCTTGTGCTAGCTTGTAATTTTGATAAAGGTTATTCACTGCTTCAGACTAATAGATCTTTGTCCACATCAGTTTTTGATGACTCATACTGCCTCTGGGCTTCTTGGGCTTTCTGGCGAGCTTTAGAGACTCTGGCGTCGGATGACCTAAGTGATTTCTTGAATTTAGATCGTTTCGGGAGACATTCTTCCTTTGCTTCTTGATTGGCCTTTACAAACTTTTCGTATCTTTCGCTGTTACTCTCATCAGCCAGTATCTGACATCTTTTCTCCAAAGCGATTATGTAATTTCGTTGAAGCTCAGGGTTCTTGGAGAACTGTTTCCAGTCGTACTGAGCTTTTTTGAGGTTCTTAGACTGAGCTTGATCTTCGCAGACACTATTCTATGGTCAGACTTCACTGTGATAAAGGAGTTGTACGCCTCTACATTATGAACGCTATTTCTTCATTTTTGACGAAGAAGAATGTAGTCAAGTTGTCTCAGTGTGTTGGATGCTCTACATTTGAATGTCCAGAGTTTTCCAGGGCGCTTGTTAAACTGCTAATAGTCCGAATTCAACGAGAATTTCAGCAAGACAGTTTCCATTTCTGTTTGTTTGCTCATGAAATGAATGAGGTACATGCTCAGGGCCCAATCTAGCAATGAAATACCCGTATAAGTGGAAATTTTAGCGAGACGCAAATTTAGCGATTTAACCTTAAAAATGGGTAATTTATTTTTAGCGAGATGTAATTTTAGCGATTTTTAAAAACCTCACTAAAGAACCTATTACAAATAAACCAATATTAATAATTAGCGATATTAAATTTTAGCGATCTTTGCACCCTCGCTAATAATGCCAAAATTAAATCCTCTCTAAAAATTCTACTTATACGGTACCCTATGATTGCAAGAAAATTGTGGGCAGGGACATCCTGGTTGTTGTTCCAAACAATGCCATTTATTATTAAATGACAACATATAATATATATGTAATACATGAAACTGAATAAAAAGACTGGGAGACTATGTAACATTTAAGCATAATTCCTGAGAAAACATTTTTAAACAATTATGCAACGAAAAATTTGCCTCCCAGTATGTGACTATTACATATAAAATTGGTTGCCTCCAATATATATGGCCAAAAAAGAAAAGATTCAAGCATTTTATAATCACCAAAAACTGCATGCTTTTGATACATTCTTTGCCCAGAAATCGATTGCTCGGTTTTAATGTATTATTTCCTTTGTGTTAAACAAGTGTACAAAAATATACCCGTATCACAAAAAAAAAAAAAGCGGAGCATCCTCTCCCAACTATTAAAGCGACAAATGTCTCATATATCGAAAGCTATATAGACAATGAAAAGAAATCGAAAAAATACATAAGAAGGTTAAAAGACACACAGGGAGATAGGCGAACGGACGGGCAAAAACAATTTTCATTACCTTAAATTTTAGAGCGTTTGCTCTAGAGACGCAAAGTCAATCCTTACGTAGGGTGTTCGATGACGATACATAAACGTATCAAATTAAAATTTTCAACACTGTTATAACTTTCGTTATTTTATGTTACATAATTTTATAGGTAAACACTACATAGTTTAATTTTATCGAAGCAGTCCTCCAACTTTTTGATAACCCCTCGTATACCTCTAGGGGAATACAGCTAAATCTCTGTTATCATTTGATGTTTACCGTTAATCTTATATCATTTAAAAATTGCGGAGTTAAAGGAAGTTTCAAAAAAGATTTAAAGTTCTGATTTCAGCTAGCACTTATCGGTTCTCTTATCTTCCTAACAGGTATACAACACTGATAAGTTTTTTTTTACTTATGTATCTTTCAATTCAAATTCCTCTGTCGATAAGTTATTTAAATTAATACATACTAAAATTTATAGGACGAAACCCTGTTTTTAGACAGAATCGATGTTTTGGTTGTTGTATCGCCGACTTATTTCTGGATATAGAATTGTGAAGTGGTCTTTTAATCATGGACTAGATGGGATATCGATCGCCCTGCAAGAAATATCATAACGTACGTAAGTCATATAAAAATATAATAATTAAATGAATATTTAAAATGATATGTAATTCAACATTATGACTGCAATTACCTATATTTTGCACTCTTTTGGCTATTCATCATAAATAATGGAACACTTTGAAATTCTTTTTTTCAGAAACTGATAGTTTCATAGCCATTATCAATAATTATAATTCCCTCATCTTGAAAGGTTGATTGATTGATTGTATATTGCTTAACGTTTCTCTCGAAAATGTTTTACTCATATGGTGACGCCACCAATTGCCGGTGGAGAGCTGCAAATTTTGTCCTATACACTCGGCACTTAGGATCATTGGGCAGGGAGGGATCTTTTTCGTGCCAGCAACTACTGCGACACGAGGCCTTGGTTTATATATACGGTCTCATCCGAAGGAGCGATCTCAACGTCCCACAGTGAGGTTCGAAGCCTTGACTTAGATCACTTCTTACTTCTCGACTCTAGAGCTGACGCTGACTTAGATACAAGACTGGTGCTTTTTGCGATTCAGAATATTTTTATAGAAAGCATGTCAATTGAGAAATCATTAAGAAATTTTATCTGTATTTTTCAAGCAAACTTATCGGTGAAATTACTTTTATTAAAAGGTTTTCATATAATACTTGAGTGTATCCAGAAGATCTTCAAAATGTTTTGACTAGTGAGAAAAAATGGGAACATTTTTTTTATCTAAGAGTACTGAAAAACATATGATGAGCTGTTTTATCTTATGATTTCAGAAGGCATTTGTTGAAAACGTTTTGAAAAACCAAAATGAAAATCAGCAGCTGTTTTATTTGCTTCTTATTGCTCAAAATCGCTGACAATTGTTGTAAAAAAAATTGTCAAATAAACTTTCTGATTGGGAATGATTTTCAAAGAAAAGAAAACACAAAAAGAAGGTTTGGGTTTTATTAAACTTCCCATTTTGTACTTTTAAACTTCACAACTCACAATATTTCAAAAGTCCCCTATATAGCGTATTTTAAAATATAGTTTGAAATGTACATGTATTTATTGTCAAAATAAAGATACATGTACTTTTATGGTACTTTTTTGTATTGCTACTGAGAGCGTGGTGGTTATATAATTCGAACCTAAACAAAGTTGATTTTATTAACAAAAGCTTTGTGTGGCAGTTGAAATAAATCAGCAAAATATGTAAACGAGATCTATTGAATGTGTATTATTTATGGATTAACAGCTCGTTGAAAAAACTACCTCAAAAGAGAAATGGATGGACTTATAAACCGTAGAACACAAGGGGTAGGTTTGATGTCATTTAAAGTTATCTTTTTAGCTGAAAACTCTAGTATAAAACATTCAAGAAATGAACATAATTCTTCATAATTCGAATTATTACTTAAATGATAAAAGATTCGACACAAATTTTATATCAAATACAATACACTGCACTCGCTCTTTCTTTTCAGATTTTACAAAGTCCTCGGTCATCCTTTGAATCCTCAAGACCACCATCGCCTGATAGTGCTTATTCGGATGGACCACTTTCTGGTTAAGTTAATTAGTTTTATTACATTTATTACTTCTTCAATTAGGAAATGTAAATATAATTTTGTTTATGGATAAGGGTTAACATTGAATAAATCATTGAAATATGTTCAGAGTAGTATTGACGAAAAAATCTTATTTCTTGATAAACGTGCTATTTTAGATAAAGACAGGCATAGAACGAATAGACGACATGATTGGGTCCCTTTGTCAAAAGCCCTAAAACGTCCCGTTAAAAGCAACTTAGAAGTTTTTGAAGAAAATCTTCCTGAACTTACGTTAAGAAAAGGATTTACTCGCTTGTGTGCGCTAGATACAACATCTACATACAACAAACGTAATTATGGGGACAAAAGAACTGAAGAAGGTTTATGTCGATCACATTCAGTGACAAATATTAGGAAATCTGAAGAACGCAACAAAATAAACGATGAAACTTCAGATTTTGAAAATTTGAAAAAAATCATATGGGAAGGAATCAAATCTGAAAACAGACAGTTAATAAAGTTTGCTCTTTTAATTGCATCAGATGAAGATATGCGAAATATTTGTGAGAAGTTTTGCATGGAGAAACCAGAAAACTCTTTCAGCAGTCATGTTATTGTTGAAAAAAATCAAGATTAAATTCCAAGCATTCATTAAGAATAAATGTGATGTTCTGCGGATATGGGTTGGTCGACAACGAAAAGAGCATTATGGGGTCGACACAATAGTTGTTGTCATAAATCCACCAAAACCATCTGACCTGAGTTATACCTTTTGGGGTCTTCATTTACTGGTACGTTGCGCCAATGAGTGTAGCGATGAAGCATCGAGGCTGTTGATTCATGATGTGTACGACTCAGCCAGCACTTTGAGTGTCCAAATTAAAGACAGTGACATTAATTCTCTCTTTAGTAAACATAGCAATATTTCGTTGATAAATACATCAAGTGTGTGTTCTATTGGTTATTCAAGTCATCCTCCTAATAACAGATCTAGAATAGATAGAGTCCCTTCGATTGTCATTTATTGTCATGTAAAAGGCGTGACCCCGATCGGGGAAGAGGCATTTCCAACTGCACTTGATGGTCATCGAATAGACGTCCGCGAAGCTGTTTGTACCTTTGCAGTCTATCCAGTTCAAATGAGTCAAGAAATAAAACGGAAAATTTGATGAACATGACAAAATCTGGCACATTGGGTGGTTTTGTTACCCTTCAAAACCCTGAGAGGCAGTGCTTCCTGACATGTGCGCATGTTGTTTTGCCCATAGCTGAACTGACAAAAGAGAAATTGGGCAAATATGCACGGAAAAGAGAAATAAAAGTTGCTGATAAACAAAAAATAAGAAGAGGAAGTGTAGAGAACATTGAATTCAAACACGGAACGGTACATGAAGTGAGCATAGATGCTGCTCTGATTGAAATAACCGAGCAAGATCGGAAACCATGCAATGGAGAATTTGCAAAGGTCTACACCACTGAGCAATTCAGCGGAGCAGGTATGTATTTATGAATATATGCTAATTGATCTCCGAGTGATATTTCTTCTATAAATAATAAGCATATGTGGTATATCATTAACCTGCTACATGTATTTGTATTACAGGGTTTTCTAAAGAGAACATGCCAAATTTCGTAAAAGGGGAGGTGGAGCAAATTAAAATGTATAATTTTCGGAAACCAGTCCTAAAGATTGGTGCAAATACTGGAATTACATTGGGTTCTTTAAAAATTGGACGAAGTTGTGCCCGTATTTTTGATTTCCAAGACGTAGTGATAGAGGAAAAATTTTCCATAACACTTTGCAAACAAATGGAAGTTCTTCCACAGATTGATCCTTCTTTAGCATCTGATTCAAGAGAACCATTTATAGACATTGGTGACTCTGGATCATTCGTCTTTTTTATTTCACATGACAATCCTCTGGTTCTAAGATGCATTGGATTAGCTGTTGCTAAAACATCATACGGATCTTGTATAATGACGCCTATAGACAAAGTTTTTGATGCTCTTCGTCTACCACATGACTGTTTATCGAAATTCACAAAGGATGTAGCTCAGAGTGAAATGTATCAAAGTAATTTAAAAGATATATTTAATACCATACTGACCGATGTATCCAGTAATATGGCAACAAAAGACGATATCAAAAATATAAATCAAGAAATGAAGAAAATAAATGAAAGATTGTCAACTACAGAATCCGAAGTGCATATGTTAAAAGAAACTCAAAAAGATAACGCAATATAAAAAATATTAATAAGCATTTATATATAACTTTACAAATGCTTGAATAGATTTTATGTTGACATTCTATTTGTGTAGAGTCACTGACGGTAAAAATAGCAAAGTTATTAAATATAACCACGCACTCTTGACCTACCACCCCCTTCCTGAATTGTTACATTGCATATCTGTATATTCATATGAAGTCATGTTTTAAATTTCGTTTACTAGTATATGACAGATTAAATGGAATTTTTAAGTTTATTTTGAAATAAATAGTCCAAACTCACTTCTGTTAATTTTGAATGCAAAGGAGTTTTTATCATTAGTGACAATTAAAATTGTCAACATACGTGTGCTTGACTCTAGTTAAGGTCAAATTGACAACATCCCACTACATTGGGTATTGATAGAAAACAATGGCAGTCAAAATCAATTCTGTCTAATTCAAATAAGATGCTTGATACCATCGCATACCAGTTATCTAGTGGATCAATATCATCGCATTTTAATCAGATTGAATCCATCTAAATCAATAAGTCGCATTTATAATTGACTGATAGCAATGATATTGATATTGTGTAACAATCAGTGTAGCGTTATATCAATCGGTCTCAATCGCACCGATAAAGGTGAAGATAATTGTAGTACATTGTGCAGATTTATATACAAGTATTTAAAATGCAAACATTAATTTAACACATAAAGAGTTAATGTTTATCCTTGATAAAAAGTTTTTTAACAACACTTCCATAGACAATTTTCTTGATTGACTACTAATAAGGATGTTAAGTACATGTAGTTACAAAAGACTGCATCTATAAATATTAAGGAGAGAAAGGGGGAAAGAGAGAGAGAGAGAGAGAGAGAGCATGCAATTTTTCAAGTCTTATTTTAAAAAGTAGTTGTTATCTATCGTATAATAGTCAAATTTGTTTTCAAAATTGCATTTTGGACCAATTTTTTTTCAGTAAAGTTAAAGTTTAGTAAAGCATTTGGCGTAGAAGTCCTTCAAGGTAGGCCTGCTCCAAAGTTGATTTAAAAAAATTTTGATCTAAGTAATATTTTTGAATAAGATTTTTTTAAAAAAGAACCCCTGTCCCAGAGTTTGAAATTCTTTTTTAAAAAAATTACCAAAAATGCAAAAACGTATTTCTATCATGCGGTTTTAAATTTATGTCAGTATAGCTCAGAAAGATAGAGAGCAGAGTCTCATCATGAAGAGTTTTAGTGTCCGGGTTCGATTCCATTCTCAGCTGATTTAAAAAATGTTGATCTAAGCGGGCGGATTTAAGGGGGGGGCGCCCCCCCCCCCCTTGGGCTGCACGACTAGGACTAAAGAAGGTGCCGTGGACAAACCCAGCATTAGCGAAGCACATCATGACAGAATACCACTGGTCCTCCAATCTTGGGGGTGGGGCAGGAGGCCGACTACCTTCTCCCGAAAAAAATGGCATTTATAGAAACAATGGACATCAAAGAAGACCGGGTGAAGCGGGGATAGCCAATAATAGCAGTAAGACGACGATGTATGAAGCCTTATGGAATCCCAGCGTCCCACAAGATCCTTTGAGACACCAAGATTGACCACCTTCGCATTATTGGAGATTATCTGTTCTTGACATGAAAGTCTGGAGGGAAGTTGATGCCAACAGCAGCAACTACCTGGTGAACACCCGAATCAGGCTACGCCTTCGCATACATAAGAATTAAAAGCGGTTGAAAACAAGACTTGATGTAGAGAGTCTCAAAATAGAGAAATTAAAGCAAAGTTAAATGACTGCGTGAGAAAGGCATTAGAAAACACATGGAAAAGACTGACGATATTGAAAAAAATGAAGAAGCGCGATGCAGCAGAAGATAGCATCCCTGAGATATGTGAATTCAACAGAGGAAATACTTGGCATCAGAAAAAGAAAAAGCAAACCTTGAATCAGCGAAAACACATGTAGGTTGAAAGAATAAAAACATCGAGACAAAATGAAAGCACAAGATCAGAAAAGTCAATACCAGATTGAAGGAAAATTACAGAGAGAAAGACAAAGCAATCAAGAAAAGTGCGAGAGAACAAGAGAAGATGGATGGCAGAAAAAGCTGAAGGAACACATACAGCAGACGAGAACAGGACGCAGAAAAAAGCGTACAGCATAGCACAACAGCTGACAAAAACCACAAGATGAGCAGATGAGAGAGAAGAGCTCGACATCTTAGTTGGGCCACCCACAATGCAATACAGGAAATGGGGTGCACCGAAGAACCTTCGGAATGAGAGGATCCCTGAAGCAGATCTCATAACAGCAGAAATGAATGTCAAAGGTAGACTTGATTCATACCAACCAGGAACTAAAGCAGACCTTTACCAGACATGGAAGGAGAAAGCGCTCAAAAAATGGACCAAAGGACTGATCTGCAAAATTCCATAGAGGCAACCGATACAGGACTGCAACAACTGAAGGGGGTGGCATTGCTGTCCCTAGCCAGCAAAGCACTAGGCAGAATTATCATCACAATATCCAAACACTAAGCAGAAAACTCATCAAAATATTTAACAGAATACAGGCTGGAGTTGGCCATATCCTTAGGAAGAGCAGGCAGGGATCCGGACAAGAAGGGGGAATGTGAATCAGATACCAATTCTTAGGAACATCCTGGAGCAAGTCAACGAGTGCAATGCTACCATTCATTTTGTGGTTTTGTGGCTTTCAACTCGGTGCATAGAGACAGCCTTTAGGTCATATTCTTTCTAGAATGTCCCAAACTCCATACAGTGTCAATTTTCCGGGACTACTTTCCCTACGAATAATGATATGGAGTTGTTTTAAATTTAAAAAAGAGCTGTTTGGAGCTTGAAGTTTTTTTTTGGAAAAAGGATCCCTACAGCACATTCTATCCTGCTGCCAGGTGGCATTTTCACAGTGAAGATACACATGAAGTCTTAATTATATTGTACAAAAGATGACAGACACTATGGAGAAAGAGCGGAAGAATAAAAGCAAACCGACAACAGTGAAACATCCACAAATTTGCATTGTAAAATAAGGTGAAACAGATAAGAAGAGAAAAGACTTCTGGAATACTTAACCTGGCAGACGACGAATGGAAGCTGGCTGTGGGTTTAGGTAAAAGAAACAAGAGGCCCATGGGCCACATCGCTCACCTGAGTAACTTGGGTGATGCAGTTCTTTACCAGATTCCCCCTCTTGCTATACCTATCATGCCCCACTTCCCCCTTAAAATTCCCTTTTATGATTTTAAAACTTTAGATTCTACACTACCCCAAGATGTTTCCACATAAGTTTCAGCTTTCCTGGCCCAGTGGTTTTTGAGAAGAAGGTTTTTAAAGATATGATCTATGTAAAACTTGGATTCCCTATTGTGGCCCCGCCCTACCCTGGGGGGGGGGGGTCATGATTTTAACAATTTAATATCTACACTACCCAAGGATGCTTCCACATAAGTTTAAGCTTTCCAGGTCTTGTGGTTCTTGAGAAGAAGATTTTTAAAGATTTGTTCTATATATTTCTATGTAAAACTTGGATTCCCTATTGTGGCCCCGCCCTACCCCCGGGGGTCATGATTTTAACAATTTAATATGTTCACTACCCAAGGATGCTTCCACATAAGTTTCAGCTTTGCAGGCCCAGTGGTTCTTGAGAAGAAGATTTTTAAAGATTTGTTCTACATATTTCAATGTAAAACTTGGATTCCCTATTGTGCCCCACCCTACCCCCGGGGGTCATAATTTTAACAATTTAATATCTACACTACCCAAGGATGCTTCCACATAAGTTTCAGCTTTCCTGGTCCAGTGGTTCTTGAGAAGAAGATTTTTAAAGATTTGTTCTATATATTTCTATGTAAAACTTGGATTCCCTATTGTGGCCCCGCCCTACCCCCGGGGGTCATGATTTTAACAATTTAATAGCTAACTACCCAAGGATGCTTCCACATAAGTTTCAGCTTTCCTGGCCCAGTGGTTCTTGAGAAGAAGATTTTTTAGTCCCCACCCTATTTTTATCTTTTCTTGATTATATTTTGTAAGGGGACTTGGCCCTTCATTTTAACAATTTAATCTCCCCTACACCCAAGGATGCTTTGTACTAAGTTTGGTTAAAATTGGCCTATTGGTTCTTGAGAAGTCGAAAATGTGAAAAGTTTACAGACGGACGGACGACGGACAAAATGTGATCAGAAAAGCTCACTTGAGCCTTCGGCTCAGGTGAGCTAAAAAACTGACATAAATCAGAGATAATTCCAACTAATCTCAGGCCTGATATGGTACTGTGGTCATTAAGTACAAAAAATATCGTTGTCATAGAGCTGAAAGTTCCTGGGAAGGAAGATTCGATGAAGGCCATGAAAGCAGAATGTGACATTGCTTGCAGAATGTTGGGAGAATTTTGGGAGAAAGGATGGCAAACCAGGAAATATCCAGAAGAGGTTGAATGAAGAGGCTTCCCAGCACAGAAGAGGATGTTGCCTGGGCTAGGGGTGACATGGAGAAGCAGGTGAGCAGCAGTCCAAAAGATGCTGGGTTTGAATAAGAGAGAGACTAGCAGCTGGATACCCACCACCAATGCGCAAACTGATCGTCAATGTGGACCCCCCCCCCTCCTGAGAGTGTACCGAGCTGGTGATCGAAACACAGGGATAGCTTTGGCTGAGGCCGTTGATGGGGCTGCAACAGTAGCAACACAGCTGTATGCAAGTGACTTAAAAAATTTTTGAGAATCTTAGATATTGTATAACTGATATATATGTCATTGCATGTTTTATTGATGGAAAGCCTCTGCACTAGAAATCTATGCATTCAGATGACTAATAAGCAGCATTAAAGTAATGTTAAATGAAAATGCTTTTCATGAATAAGAAATAAATTAAATGTGTTCATATACAGTGGACATAAATATTGAGTAATTTATTTGAATTGTAGAAAAAAGTGCTTGGTTGCCCTATTACGCTATTTCCATTCTACTGAATCGTCCTTTCATCATCATGTCAACAACAGCTTTACCTTTTTTAATACGTTTACTATAACAAGAGGCCCAGGGGCCACATCACGCACCTTAGTACTGTGGCTAGGTAAAAAGCACAAATCAGTTTAGTATTAAAATCCTGAAATGCACTGTGGCCCAATCCTAGCCCTAGAGGTCATGATTTGCATAAACTTCAACCTATACTACCAGAGGATGCTTCCACATGTGTTCATCTTTCCTAGCCCAGTGGTTTTTGAGAAGAAGAATTTTAAAGATTATCCCTATGTATCCATATGTTAAACTTCCCTATGGGACCCTGCCCCCCCCCATAATGGCCCCACCCTACCCCTGGGGGTCAAGATTTGAAGAAACTTGAATTTACTCTACCAATGGATATTTTCACATGAGTTTTATCTTTCCTAGCCAAGTGGCTCTTGAGAAGAAAAATTTTAAAGATTTTCCCTATACATTCCTTTGTTAAACTTTGACTCCTTATCTTGGCCCAACCCTACCCCTGGGGGTCATGATTTGAACAAACTTGAACCTACACATCTACCAGATGATGCTTTCGCATGAGTTTTATCTTTCCTTGAAAACAAGAGGCCCAGGGGCCACATCGCTCACCTGAGCAATTGGCTAGGAAAAAGCACATATCAGATCAGAACTGAAAGTTTACTGAGGGGGGAGGGGGCATGAATTTTAACCCCCCAAGGGGGTCATAATTTTAACAAACTTGAATTTACACTACCTAAGATGATTCCCTATAAATATCACTAAGCATGGCTTTAAAGTACTTGAAAAGAAGATTTTTAAAAGGTTTCCCTATATATTCCTATGTAAAACTTTGATCAGCCATTTCGGCCCCACCCTAACCCGTGGGTCTTGATTTGAACAAACTTCAATCTACACTACCTGAGATGATTCCACATGAGTTTCATCTTTCCTGGCCCAGTGGTTCTTGAGAAGAAGATTTTTTAAAGATTTTTCCTATATATTCCTATGTAAAACTTTGTGGCCATTTTGGCATTGATTTGATTTTACTAACTTCAATCTACACTACCTGAGGATGATTCCACATGAATTTCATTCTTTCCTGGCCCAGTGGTTCTTGAGAAGAAGATTTTTAAAGATTTTTCCTATATATTCCTATGTAAAACTTTGATCGGCCATTTTGGCCCCACCCTAACCCGGGGGTCTTGATTTGAACAAACTTCAATCTACACTACCTGAGGATGATTCCACATGAGTTTCATCTTTCCTGGCCCAGTGGTTCTTGAGAAGAAGATTTTTAAAGATTTTTCCTATATATTGACCTATGTAAAACTTTGATCGTTTTGGCCCCACCCTACCCCCGGGGGTCATGATTTGAACTCCTTCAATCTACACTACCTGAGGATGATTCCACATGAGTTTCAACTTTCAGTGGTTCTTGAGATAAGATTTTTAAAGATTTTTCCTATATTATAATAATTCCTATGTAAAACTTTGATCGGCCATTTTGGCCCCACCCTACCCCCGGGGGTTTGAAAAAACAAACAAATCTACACTAAAACAGGATGATTCCACATGAGTTTCATCTTTCCTGGCCCAGTGGTTCTTGAGAAGAAGATTTTTAAAGATTTTTCCTATATATTCTTATGTAAAACTTTCATCGGCCATTTTGGCCCCACCCTACCCCCGGGGGTCATGATTTGAACTAACTTCAATCTACACTACCTGAGGATGATTCCACATGAGTTTCATCTTTCCTGGCCCAGTGGTTCTTAAGAAGATTTTTCCTTTATATTCCTATGTAAAACTTTGATCAGCCATTTTGGCCCCACCCTACCCCCGGGGGTCATGATTTGAACAAATTTCAATCTACACTACCTGAGGATGATTCCATATGAGTTTCATCTTTCCTGGCCCAGTAGTTCTTGAGAAGAAGATTTTTTAAAAATGCTATTAATTTTTCACTAATTCATAATTATCTCCCCTTGGAAGAGGGCGTGGCCCCTCATTTAAATAATCTTGAATCCCCTTCACACAAGGATACTTTGTTCCAAGTTTGGTTGAAATTGGCCCAGTGGTTCTAGAGAAGAAGATGAAAATGTGAAAAGTTTACGACGACAACAACGACGACAGACAACGGACAAATTTTGATCAGAAAAGCTCACTTGAGCCTTCGGCTCAGGTGAGCTAAAAATAATTTTAAAGATTTTCCCCCATACATTCCTATGTTAAACTTTAACCCCCATAATGGCCCTCCCTACCCCTGGGGGCCATGATTTGAACAATTTTAATCTACACTACCAGAGAATGCTTTCGCATGAGTTTTATCTTTCCTGGCCCACTGGTTCTTGAGAAGAATTTTAAAGATTTTCCCTATGTATTCCTGTTAAACTTTGACCCCCCTAATGTCCCTGTCCTATCCCTCGGGGTCATGATTTGAACAAACATTGAGAAGAAGATGAAAATGTGAAAAGTTAACAATGACAACAACAACAACGACGACGACAACGATGACAGACAACGGACTTTGATCAGAAAAGCTCACTTAAATTGAGCCTTCGGTTAAGGTGAGCTAAAAACAGTTCAAATGAACCTGAATGCGATCAAAATAAATTAAAATGTTACTAACAACAAAATGGTTATATTACTTCATAGTTTATTCTTTAGGGGAATAACAAAACAAGATACATGTATATTTATACAAGAATTTTTACACCAGCAATCACTTTTCACAACAAAAACTCAAAAATATTTCAAACAGGGAACACTACAAAATAAACTACACACTCAAACAAAATCTTGCTGAACACATTGATCAGCATAAATCACAGAGGTATATCCGACATGAATTTTAAATTTGAAAAAGCCATGAGGGAAACAACACACTTCTTTGTTTTGTTTGTTGTTTTTTTTTTTGATTAAAGAGAACTTAACTCGCATGAGCTTTTTTGTAAATAAAACTTTAAGGAGATCGTTTAAGCACTGAGAAGTTAAAACAAGAGGCCCAAGGGCCTTATAGGTTACCTGAGTATCATGAAACAACTTTCCAAAAATTGAAATTGGTTCGTGTTTTAAACTAGATGCAATGAAATTCACAATTTTGAAAGAGGCACAATTGCTTATCATAATCATACCCTTTGAATGCTTACTCTAGTTACTTAATACCCAGAGTTAGATCAGAGTAACAAAGAGAAAATGCATTTCCACTGTACCAGTCGTGCACCCCACCACATAGGAACCACTGACCCTGGGGCCACACGTTTCAAATTTTGGATATGTTATCATAATACCATGAATTTCATTTCATCATAAATGGTTGATTAATACCACAGAGCAGATTTCGAAACATTCATCTTCAGACTATGTACTGTTAGCCCAGGAGCAGAGGAGGAGATTTTCAAAGAATTAATGTATTTCCACTATATAATCAATAGAGCCCTGCCCTAACACCAGAACCAATGACCCAGGGGCCATGAAATTCACAATTTTTGAAGAAGCACTCTTGGTCATCATAACTATTTACTTACTTAATTTATTTAATACCCAGTTGCAGAGATGAAGATTTTCAAAGAAATAATGCACTTTTACTATATGATCTATGGAGCCCCGCCCTAACACCAGAACCCCTGACCCTGGGGCCATAAATTTCACGATTTTGGTAGAGAACTCAATGCTGATTACAATCATGTCAACAGTTTGAGTGCTTGATGTCCAGGAGTAAAGAAGAAGATTTTTTTAATGTTTTTTTTTTGAGATCATTTAAGCACTGTGAAATAAAAAAAAAATTCAACATCTTTTAACTTACAAAACCAAATTCTGGTGGGAAAAAAAGCTGAACATTTTGTTTATATACGTATTTTTGGGGTTATGTAATGAAAAAAATTATGCATCACACTTCTAAGCTATACATGCTATGAGCAGATGAATTATATATCAACTCTAGTTATGCAATACAAAAACTTTATTGATGGTTACAATAATTTTATTGTTCCAATTACATACATGTAATTTATCTTTTTCTCAGCTGACTACATCCAAAAATTGTATACTGATATCAAATAAATAAAATATTATAAATATTGAGAAATAGGACTTGCTGCAAATGTCATTTAAGAAAGTTAACACTCTGACAAAGGCAAGATTACCCACATTTACTTATACATTAATATTTTTTTAAAGTTCCTTTAAACTTTATATTTTTTAAGTAAATTGTCCAAATGCAGCTCATAAATCAAGATATTAGTTTGTATTTTCTTCTTAACTGAACAAAATCTTTTGTCTCCCATTTCTTAAATATATGTAAAATTAAATGCACATACATACAAAAAAATAATAATAACAACCCTGCCATTTAATCTTCATTTGCAACTGATATCACCATACTGATAATTAATGCTTCAATATCACATTTTTATTTTGAATTACAAATTTAAATTACATATTAGCCATATATCATAATAATCACATTATACAATGGTCCTTATACTAGTCATTATGCTATATATCATAAACATAAGCAAAAGAACATCAAACTAAATGAAATATAAGAAAAACAAAAAAAAATAAAGACTTTGAGGTGAAAAATATTTACAAATATTTACTTGTCAAATGTATGTATTACAGATAAATATTCCTTTTCTCTGTAAAACATCTGAGATAATTGGTGGATTAAATTTAATGTCTGTCGTAATCCATAGTTTTCGTTCTGAACCAAATCACACAATATTTCAATTTCATTCTTATAGGACTGGTATGCTTTATTTGTCTTCATAGACAGAAGAGCTCCCACTTCCTGTTTAGTTGCTCCATTGTTAGCCAATGACTGTCCTGCTTGCAAACGAAGTCTCATTTCATCATAGACCTGTAGAGTTATCATGGCTGCCAAGGCTCGACATGATACACGAAATCTGCAACATATATTTCATACAATTTATCTCCATCTATAATTAATTTACTTACACATTCTAACTTATCTATAATATTATGATACAGTTATGGAATGGGTATTATAAAAGGCGGCGATTTAGTTTACTGCCGATAAATTTGCTATTTCTCGAGGTTTTATTACACCGAAACAATCATAGGCGATTTATTTTTTTTTTATCAGATATTCCGACATTTAAAAATAAACACTGTAGAGGCATAATTACAAATGTATGTGGTTTAACATATCATATGATAAGTAGCACCTTAAAATAATTAAATTATTTTTAAAAAGTATTTTCACCGACATTTCGAAGAATTATCATTGTCTTCGTATCCAAGTATAATTTTGACATCGCATCTCGAAATGTTTTGACGTCATAGTTACATTGTTAATAACCTGACGTCACAGACTCGAGATTCCTTGAACGCTCCGCCCACTGAACACTTTGATTGGTTAAAATTACTGATAAATATTCATGAGGGATAGTCCCAGGGAGTAGCTCCGATTTTCAAGGGAGTAGTCCTCAGATTAGGGCAATTGTCTCTTCTTGGGGCAATAGACAGTTTTATGGTATTAATTTTATATAAAGTAATTACAGTAGAGGTATTAATAAAAGCATTTATAATATTCTTTGAGGTTTGAATTTTGTTTACTGTGGAATCACTTTAATTTGTGAGGGTCGTGGGTAACTTGTATATGCATGATTCCATAAATAAATATGTTGAAAAAAATAAACGTTCTTGAGGATGTAAATTTGTGGATAAGGGTGACCCACAAAATCCACGAACATTGGTCCCCCGAGAACATTAATGATTCCACAGCATCATGTTTATTACGTTGTTAACAATATATTATCAATTAATTTTAATCCCCCACGAAAATTTTTATGACCATATTTTGAGTAGGAATACCTTCAAAACAACAGAATTGAATGCACCCAAATCCTTTTTTGATAACAAATCAACAAAATGTTATCCCCATGAAAATTTGTGCTTCTACAGTAAGAATTTCTTAAATGTACAAAAATTTATTTCATGCATGTAAATATTTACACAAGTTACTTACACAGGAGAGAGACTGGAACGTTTTCCAAGTCCTATAGCACCAAGCAAGCCACTGCTTGCCCTGTCTTCACCAAATAAGTGCAGAGAGGTCACCAGGGAAGACAACATTTTGATTATCGTAGTGTGACTACATCCATAGTCCAACTGTCTCAGTATTAGCTCCAGAGTCTTAAACCACAGCAAGAGTAACTTGCTTTCATTTTCCTGGCTGGAAAATATAAGAAAGTATGGAGCAATGTTTAAATTTCTCTCCAAAAAAACTTCAGTGTGCTGTTATACAGTCAGAAATATGTGAACATTAAAACACGCTTATAACAAAGTGCTGGGATGAATGATTTTGCTATGTTGTAAGGTTAACTATTATAACCATTATGTTAACAAATAATTATATTTTTAAAGTCATGGGGAATGAAAAACACTCTGCAGTAAGAGTCTATTTATTATAAGATTGTTTACTAGAAATGGGTTTTACTTTACATTAACATTTATAGTCAAGTCACCTCCTTTAAAGTTACGAGAATTAAAATCAGATTGAAATTTTTTCAAAATGCAGGATACATACACTGGTTTGGCCTGAGTGATCCAGTTCAGGAGCTGACCAATCAGAACTTGTTCATCTGTTAACTGCTGGCACAGAGGAAGCTTCTGTACAATGTATCCGAACAGTAGTAAATGTGTCCCCTCCTCTAGAGCAGTTCTCAGGAAATCCTCAATATTGAGATCAGGGATCTGCATGGCCGCTAAAACGTGGTCCCAACCCCCTCCTGGTATTTGATCCAGGCCTAAAGATATAATGTTCATATCATTATGAAAAAATAATTTACTTTAATGATAAGCTGAAATTCATATCTGTAAGCAAAATATTTTGCAAGAAATATGTGATTGAGAACTATCAAAATCACTTCTTTTGAATTTTTTCAATTTTATCATGCTAAACATTATTTTAATGCAAATATTCATAAATTTTTTTAAAGATAATGTAAATATGTTGCATTCACCAAGATTAACATATGATGTCTGTTTTTAAACCATCTTACATTAGGAGTACACAGATATCATACCTCCTTTAAAATACACATGTATGCACTCCTCTACGATGATGACAATATGTTTGTGAGAAGCCAGACACCTTGAGGCCACCCTCACACATGGCATCAGAAGAATGCTCCGCGGCGAGGACTGCAGCCATTGGATGATGGTTGTCATGACAACAGACACAGAATTATTTTCGGGATTACAGTTATTCAGAAGGGCAAATATCTCCTTCACCAAGTCCAGACTCTCTTCTTCCTGTAGTCGAATGTCCGTTACTAAAATTAGAAAAGAATTGCTCCTGTTTTACCAAATCCTGTATGAAAAGTGCCACTCACCTCTGAACATTGAAAGAATTATTTTTCAAATGAATGTTTAGTGGTTCAAAATCTTGGCTATTTGACATGGATTTGACCTGATATGGACCTAATTTTTGCATAGTGCCATTAACATGTCCTTAACTTGCAAGGGGATAACAAATAATATATAATCTGAGAAGTGTAGATAGTAGATACTAGACAGTTTTCTTACTTGCACTGGTGACTGTTTCCACCTCTGTCAACAGATTCATAAGAATCATAGAAATGGTGTCCAGGTTGACATCTACTTCAAACGTACACTGACACATCAGCTGAACCACGCTGTGTACGTAACACTGACGCTTAACTGAAAGGTCAGAGGTCCAAGTCATGGATGACTGAACATTGAACCCCGATGCTGCCTTCAACAACCTAAAGTTATAGCGCAAAAAGATCATTTGAAAAATTTTATGCTATCTATGTTACCACAATAAGTAATGCTTGATATTAACAGGTATCAAAAAGAAGTTAAATGTGATATTACAACAATCTCAACTCAAGTAGTAGCAATTGCTCTGTCTTTTTTAAAGAAATAAATACAAGTTGAAACTTCATTGGGAATTGAAGTGGGTTGGTCACATGATCAAATCCTGCAAAGGACAAAGGAGAATTTAAGGATTTCTTACCTTAAACCCAGTGCAGAAGAGGCAGACCTCTCTGCTAAAACACATCGGGGATCACATGTCTGTAAGAACCAATTACTGGCATGTCTGTAGTGGTCAGAGGTCAAAGTTGACCAATCAAAAGTCTCCGCTGTGAGAGTCTTCTGAGCTAAGTCTGGAATCTGGGATAAAAGAGATTATTAATTTTAAATGATTCATGTTCTTTAGCACTGTTAGTAATAATTAGTCATTAAAGTTTAGGTTTTTTTCTTTAAACTTTACAAAAAGCACATTTACCTTAATGGTGATTCAATATTAAGAATTCATCGTTAATAAACAAGGATGGAATAAATCAGCATACAAAGTAACTTATATTGGACCATTTAGAGGTTTTCGAGACATAGCAAAGTCTATTCTCAATCTATAGTTCTGTAAAGAATTTGATATTTACCTCAACATGTTTCTGGTCCCCGTAACACTGTACCAGCAGAAGGAGAACACAGGCCAGGACTCGACTGGTTCCCTGCCCTCCGTAACACTGACTGTAGAAAGACAATATCTCTGTCCAGTCCAGGCGACACACGACAGAGGCCAAAAGGTCAAAACTCTCAGGGCAGTTCTGGTCCTTCAGCTAAGTAATGATAGGAAAAATGTATTCAGTACCTAATTTGAAGTTGCTAAAAGTTGACAATTTTTCAAAAATTTGCTGAGGAAATTCATCAATATTCTGTCAATTAGGGAATAACTATCTTCTAATTTGGTATTTGCGACCGTTAATGCTGATTTAACGGTCGCAAACTGAGTTTTACCGGCGACGCGTAAGCGGAGCCGGTAAAACGGATGTTTGTGACCGTTAAATCAGCATTAACGGTCGCAAATACCAAATTAGAAGATTAGTTATTTCCATTCTAATGCAATCCATGCATTTTGTTTGTTGTTTACGTCTTATTTTGATGAATTTTGTTACATAAAATACGTCACGGAGCATTGTGTTTTTGCGTCGCTCTATTATGACGTCACAATGATAAAGCTTTCACGCTCGTTAATGCTCGTTTTACTGCTTCAAACATCAGTGCATTAGCCAATAAAAAAGTGTTTTACAAAACTATTGCATTAGAATTTAATTCTATTTTCTTTTATGCTTAGCCAAATGACTATTTACTGGTATAAACTGTTTCTCAAAAACTGTGGCACTGCTACATATGATATATTCTATTGAATAATTTGCCCTAAAAAGAGTTTTACCGTAGTTACTGTGAAAGGGTTAATTATGAGGGAAATTTGGTATTGTAGCAGTTACATTCATGAATACCTACCTGCATCATTGAGTCCAGGACCTGAGTGTTTGGTTTAAGAGTTTCCCACGGCAGTTCTGAGAACTCTTGGTTGTATACATTGGTCACATGTGCTGGGACTTGTTTACCACATAACACGTCACAGAAATACAGCCACACCCTTATCAGGGGATTGGACTGGTATGGTGGTATTATATCTATACGTATAAAAGAAATATCTGTGTCATCAATCTTTCATAATGTAATCCTCACAAAACTATTATTGATAACAATTTTGAATTCATTTATGAATCATCAGTTTAAATCCATTCATGACTATCAATTTTTTGTAACTGGAAAACAATCTATGTACGTACACAATTATTTATAAAAAATTTTTTGTATGAAAAAAACGTTTTGTAAAACAGTGAACTCATAATCTTTTCCTCTTGCTAAGAAAATATCTTAACTGTACATAGACATTCTCTGTTATTAACTTTTTTTTTATAATATTATGATTAAATAAGCAAAAAAAATTCAATCTTCATAAAGGTTCCATTTTATTCTGTCTCTATACAAGAGGCCCAAGGGCCTTGAATCACTCTTCTGATAAATTATACAATCTATCCTAAGACCTAAGATGCAACAACTGACAAAGTTTGATGATTCTTAGCCAGTTAGGGCTGAAGATATTTAAATGTAACTATAAAATACTAAAAGTAGGTCATGGTGACTTACTTTTTGATTGAAATTTCCTGAGGACACAAGATGCATTAATTGACAAAGTTTGATGATTCTAAGCCAATAAGTACTTGAGATATTTAAAAGTGGGTCACAGTGACCTATTTTTTTATCATCATTCTCCGAGAACCCAAGATGCATCAAATAACAAAGTTTGATGATTCTAAACCAATAAGTACCTGAAATACCTAAATATAGCCATCAAATGTCAAAAGTAGGTCATCGTGACCTACTTTTTGGTGGACATTCTCCGAAACCTAAGATGCATCAAATGACAAAGTTTGATGATTCTAAACCAAATAGTACCTAAAATACATAAAACTAGCCATAAAAATGTCAAAAGTAGGTCACCGTGACCTACTTTTTGGTCAACATTCTCCGAAAACCCAAGATGCATCTACTAATAAAGTTTGATGATTCTAAGCCAACAAGTACCTGAGATACTTAAATATAGATATAAAATGTCAAAAGTAGGTCACAATGACCTACTTTTTGGTCGTTAATCTCCGAAAACCCAAGATGCATCAACTGACAAATTTTGATGATTCTAAGCCAATTAGTATCCGAGATACTTAAATCTAGCCATAAAATGTTGAAAGTAGGTCACAGTGACCTACTTTTTGGTCGACATTTTCTGAAGACCAAAGATGCATCAACTGACAAAATTTGATGATCATTGGTCTAATAGTATTCAAAATATGCCTTTTAAACAATTTGAAAACAAATGCCTGCAAAGTTCAAAAAGTAGGTCACAGTGACCTACTTTTTGATAATTATGTTTTAAAGCCCCAAGATGCATCAACTTACAAGATTCGGTGATTCTAAACCTCTCGGTGTCTGAAATAATGGGATTAAATGTTTTAGAAAAGATTAGCCATAAAGTTCAAAAAGTAGGTCACGATGACCTACTTTTAAGTTGTTGTTTTTTGTGGACCCAAGATTCACCAACTGACAAAGTTTTATGATCATAGGCCTTAAAGTGTCCAAAATATGCCTCCAAATCAATTTGAAAACAAAAGCCCGTAAAATTTAAAAAGTAGGTCACCATGACCTACTTTTGCACTGACATGATGTCAAGTCCTGAGATGCATCAACTTACAAGATTTGATGATCCTAGTCTTTATAGTAAGCAAAATATCAATGTTTATAATAAGTGTAAATTTTGGTCAACTTTAAAGTGACCTTGAGACCACGCCCTTTGCCCCAGGGTCATGCCTTGAACAATTTTTAATCTTCAACATATCCTGACCCTTGTATGTAACTTTGGTGAAAATCTGCCAGGTGGTTCTGGAGAAGAAGATTTTTTAGCAACCAGTACTTTTGGTTTTATTTTCGTGATTATCTCTCCTTGTTTTAGGGTCCAACCCCTAGTTTTAGTATAAATGGTAGCCCTGGGGCCAAGGATACCCTGTGACAAATTTGACAATAATTGGCCAAGGGGTTCTTAAGTTATGGCCAATATTCTAAAAAGTTAACGCACACCGCACGACGCACAAATGGCCATAGCATTAGCTCTTTGAGTCTTTGGCTCAGAAGAGCTAAAAACTCACTAATGAATGCCTGATGAAGGTACTGAGTAACAAAAACAAAGGCTTCCACCATTTTCTTCCCAGCCTCACTATCAGCTTGTATCCATGGCAACAGAGGGGAAGTCTCCGTTTCTAATGGCTGAATCCAGGCAGCGAATGCCATGATGTGTGTCTGCCATATTACATCTAAAACTGAAAAATAAATCCAGAAGTGCTTTTAACTTCTCAGATGTTATTTCTCTTCTTCTGCAGATTTTTTTTAAATTATTTTTTTTATGGGGGGGGGGGGGTCTAAAGTTTAAAGAAGGCAATATTTTTAGAAATTAACAATCAGTTTGAAAGAATACAATAAACATAATGATTGTTAAATGCTGAAAACTTTCTGGTTTATAGTAATGTGTTTATCACTTCAAAAAAGCAATATTTCAATGACATAAACTAATGAATAAAACGAATCTACTACAATTTAGATCCTTACCCTGAGCTGGGTTGGTCTCCTGAAGAGTGGGCAGGACTTTGTTTATGAAGCAGATCATCAGATCCTGTATCAGCTGAGTGATGTGTGACACGTACAGGGTGGTGCTGGGATAAAGGCCAAATGATCCGAACTCGGAGGAAGAAGTCCGCAACTGGAGGAAGAAACAGCCGATAGTCGATAGGCAATGCTTCGTCTGTGTCAGCGAAAAAATTTTAAAAAACATAAGAAGTAATTGTGATAATGTCAGACACAAAGTTTGGACTGCAAAGTGGGAAATATTTATGCCAAAAAAAATCTTACTCTTTTGTAAAATTATGATAAAAAGGGCATAAAAGGGATTTTTTTCCATCCTGCTAACTCTGCAGAGATTTGTTGCATTAGAAAAGTTTTGGTTAATATATTATTGTTATCAATAATATTTCATTCATTTACAAAAGAATTTAAAAAAAAAATCAAGTTTAACTTGAAGATGCTCTTTTTATATTTTTAATTACAAACACTGACTTTTCCTTGAACTATATGAAATGAGAAAATGAATGAAACAGTTAAAGTAAAGAGCCTTCATCAAAACTTCACCTGTTCTGTAGACATGTCAGAGCCAACATCAGTCCGTCTGGAGGAGACATCAGTCCCACTACCATAAAAACAGTACTCCTGTAAAATCTGCCAGCATTTTGGATGTATCTGTTGTTTTGCTGTACCTGAAAGTATTCAAATTCATGATCATGAGTCACTAATATATATATTCATTTAGAAAACCTCTTTTTATATCTGGAATGAACAAGGCAAGTTTCATATTTAAGATTACCTGTAAGGATTATGTTCAGAACATAATTCAGATTTTGTGGGAAATTATGTCTCAGGACTGCCCTAAGATGCTTGCAATATATCTGAAATATTAATTTTAAAAATATTTAGAAATGTCAAAATAATATGTCTCATAAAGAGGCATTTACGAAAAAGGTTAATTCAGGCAATAACATATTTTTAAAACCAATTTCCGTAACTTGCTTTATTAAAGTAAATTTCTCTTTTACTAAAATCATTTTGAGAAAGAAACACTTAGTGAATGCTTACACAAGAATGTAAGGTCTAAGTAGGCATTTTATGACTAGAGACATTTTACCTCAAATACCATGCCATGTTTAGTATCTGGATCCACCCCACAGCTGTAGAGTCCTGAGGCCAGAATGTCTACGAATCTCTTGACTTCAATGGGAGCTGGAGACCTTGTCTGTAGCCACTGGGCAATCTCAAACTGAAACAAGGGAAAAAGATACCTTCTTAAGGGACATGTACCAGTAGTTACTAGAAAATCCTTAATTGTACTGTCAAATTGCATTTTATTTGTAGCCCACCATATATACTCACATATAAGTCGGATTTTTGGGAGTTTAACTTTGGTCCAAAACTCTATGTCCAACTTATAGGCGAGATATCAAAAGATTGATATTTAAGAAAGTCATTCTTTCTAACATAAGCTTAAAAAATACAACCGACTTATAGGCGAGTATATATGGTATATACAGCACACATCACAATAAATGACAAAGTCCCTCAAACTAAAGATAATAAATAAATAAGTACTCAATGTCTTGAACATGACAGGGAAGTCAAAGTGTGTATGATATCCAAGTTTTACTCAAATAAAGCACCTGGTTCAGTACATTTCTGGTATTCAACAATTTCAAACATACAGAAATACAAAATGTATGAATCACAAAGGGTGAAAGCAATGATTCAAGATGGATCAAACTTCTTACCTTTGTGAGAAGCATGAAGACGAGGTCTGGATTCTGCTGCTGCAGTATTTGAACGAGTCGCTCGTACATGGTGACGTAGGTGTGGGGGTTGTTGATGGGGACAAAGTGAGGCGACATCAGACCTGACATGGCGGGGGAATTCAGAGAAAACTGTAGAACTATCTCAGTCTGGGAGGGATCTTTCTCAATGAACTCCTGAAAAAAATTACATTATACATGTGCATAACTTCATGCAAAATATGCTAAATACATGTGCATAAATTCATGAACATCTCCTCAATACATATAATATATGCATAAATTCATACAAATGTGCACATTTATTTATCAGATTTAAGAATGCTAGATGCTTGTAATTCTTTAATGAATTTTGTATAATATTTAATAAAAGAATTTTCATGTGGAATACACACATCAAATTTTCCTGATTTGTGACATAGTGCAATCAATAATCCATTTCAAGAATCTCTCAACATTACATCAAATATATTTTATGGCATAAAAATCTTAAAGTTTGATGCACAGAACCCACCTTGCCCAGCATGTCAATACAGGCAGTGTAGAACTGTCTGGTAGGAGGGTAGAACTCGATGTCATCGTTAATCATTTCAGCCAAGAGGAAGAACAGCGTACAGGCTAGGTCCGTGTAGTAAGCAGCTCTCAGGTCATCTGTGGTCATTCTGGCCAGCTTGACCAACATGCTAAAAATATACAGATAACACTGTTATAAATATATCATTGAATTTGAGCAATGCAGTATTTCATACATGATGGGAAATCACATACATGTGATAATTTCTAAACCCAAATACTGTACAGCAGCCTTAAAAATACTGGAATTTTTTTTAAAAAAAACTAAAAAAAAACTACAAAATATCAACCAAAAAACAATGTAAGGTGTTTATTTTTGAATGATAAATTTCAAATCAATGTACAGGTGCACCACTGCATAACATGTATTATGATTTATTATTCATTTCAAGATCTTGAAGAATTTTGAATTTCGGCAATAAACTGTTTAATGCTGAACTTAGTAAAAAGTAGTGTACAGTGTTTAAAAACAGTTTTTTGTACGAGTCTGGTCGTCTCCATTCATCTGCAATTTTTATATTGTACGTACTTAAAGACATTTCTCTTAATCTGTGTTTGAACAGACAATACGTATGCCTAATCAAATAATGGACTTTTAATATTAAATTTCGTTTTGCTGTCACAAAGTGTCTCTGATTTCTCTGAATGACGTTTTCTCTTTGAAATGTCTTTAGTTTTAATAGATTAAATTATTAAATTATAACAGTTTAAAAAATCCTTGATAATGGTCCTATTAAAAAGCAATAAGCCAAACAAAACGCTTTGATACCTCCTAATCACGATGTAATTATCATGGGAATATTTCACACCTTCGTTCATGATGTTTTGTTTACATTAATCAATCGCAGTAAGTCACGCATAGTTCAAGATTTCCGGTGTTGCGCGAGCGGGAATGAAAGAAAAATGGCGGTTTCCGGTAAACATTACAAAAAACGGTACACATTTTCATTTCCTGTGAATTTTGGTGTACCGCCTTGAGCCCGTGAATGGGGTCGAAAATACCTGACATTTTCTGTACCGCCGGTACATATCACATGTATGAAATCACAGATATTGACAATTTGTTTATCTAAACAATTTTTTTTTTAAATAAAAGCTTGTCAATCACTTATTTAGTGCTTTTCATGTAAACTAAGCAAAATATTCCTGAATAAACACTGTGTAAGCTTTTAAGTCAACTCCCTCTGTACTTGTTTACTTACGTGATGCCATTTTCCACATGTACAGCTGCGATACAGACACTGAGAGGAGGGGGAGATAACCCCTCAATCATCAGCTGTTTATACTCGGCTCTATTCTCATCTGTCTGTCTCTGTATGATTTCATCACAGGCTTTCTCTTGCACCTTAAAATCAAAATTGATTGAATTTTTTAAAGCCCAAAATACTAATATTTATAAACATTATTTCAAATTATTCTAATTTTCAGATGGCTTTATCAAAGGTTACTGATGATTTGCATAACATTCTAGAATCTAAATGCCCCAGTAAACTGAAACTTACATCAAGGTTGACCACAGCAGGATTTGAACATTTGTGAAGAGGGTTGATATTTTTAAATTGTAACTTTGACCTTGCAATTTTTTTTTACACATGTATTTATTGAAAATGTAAGTATTCAATGCTTCTCAAACATCCTCTACTATGAGCATGTAACATTTTTAATTGACTTCGTGATTTTGAAATTAATCATATCAAGATTAACATAGTGCAATACACAAAATTCATTAAGTTACTTACTTGTATGTGTATTGCATAAAGGGAAATAACTTTAATCCTCAGATATTTTACAGAAGAAAATAGCTTTTATTATAAATAATGTACCTGTTTAGATTTATTGTAATACAGCTGAGGATAAAGTCGACAGAAGTCATCATCTAGTGCCACGTGCTTTGAAACCCGCAAATGAAAAGATCTGAAAAGACGAACAAGCTTATACATGAATACTTGAATCTGCATTGATAATATATCAATTATATCAAATAATTTTGATGAAATGGAAATAATTTTAAGAGCATGCACACAAACTCCTACGTTTGAAGAAACAAAATTCAAAGAAGGCATGGTCCTTGTAAATTAAAGTCATGAAATTCTTCAGAACAAAATAACTTGTGAGTAAGACCATCACATAAAAAAATTTCTACAAAAATTACTTTGCGTATTCTTTCAGATTAACAAGGTCTGCTTTCAGCAAGTGTAGAGTGGCCGATTTCTCGTCTAAAATGGTGGTGCTAATCTCAGGAACGAGAGCTTTCAGAGGCTGTAGAGCTGGTAGATCTACCGCAGGCTCATGGTGCTTTAACCTACCAAGAATTCTCTCTGTTGCTGGAAAAATGAATACAAAAACCTCGTTCTACAGAGTCTTACAACACATCATTCAAGTAAATTTTAATCCTCTTTTCTAATCATTAACCTGTGTAGAATTTTGTGGTAGCATACTATAAACAAACAAAGATTTCATTGTTTATACCATATCAGCATCAATTTCATATCATGTATGCTTACATTCTGGCATTTGTTCATATTTGCTCTAAAAATAAATATAATTTCCTTAATGGCATCCTTCAGAAATCAAAATTTGATTAAGAGGATGGATTTAATGGTAAAAAAAATCTTAACTTCCATGATTTAAGTATTGCTTAAAACTCCCTTTGGTGAGAACTTACCGGTAAGATTTGGCTTACTAGACAACTCCCCTCTTCTCTGACCTTCTGTTGAAGTTAAATGATCTTCCCAGGATTTGGACAACATTTTCATTTCATGTTTTATTCTCTGCAAATCCATAAAATTCATCCAGGGCTCCTGCAAAGCAAAACAAGTTTTTGAGAGATAGAGGGAGAGAATTTGAAAACATTTGAGATAAAGGAGGCTATACAAATGTATCAAACATAAAAGACACTACATAGATCAACACTATCGAAATCTGAATCAACCGTTGTGATGAACAATTTACTTTTTCAATTCAAAATATCTTTTACACTGTAATAAATAAAATATGTATAATTCATTATTAATAAAGTACATGTATAAATATCAAAAATAATTAAATTTTTAATTTACATAGTCATATTCAATTACCATTAGATACATCTCTACATTAATTTCCATATGCCCTGTTCAGCTGTAACTGTTTCTTTATAGGGTTTGATTACCTTTTGATTCTGGAACAGTTGCAGGAGGCGGTCGGCCTGGTACTGCTGGGGTAGGGCCGGGAGGTACAGCTTAGCATCGTGTAACATCGGCTCCTGGACCCACAGCTGGAAAGTCTGGTACATACTGTAGATACAGTGTAACATAGTTATAACAAACACCCTGGCTTATAATGATACATACATATACTGAAGATAACAGTCAATAATGGTTACAACAAACACCTTATAATGATACATAGTTTATATACATAAACTTAAATGGGTTTTATTTCCCTAGTTTTGAAAACTGATAAATTCAAAAAATTATAAGGCAGTAGTGTTCCTTGAAGAGTGACATTAGTGTTGAAAATAAGGATTAATTTACAAATCTCTGAGAAAACAGTTGTCTTTCTTGTTATCAGGTATAACCTTACCATCGACTATGAAATAATTAACTTTTATGCCTTGATGTCAACGACCACTTTATAGAGTGTAATTTGTAAAATTCTTCTGAAGAAGTGATTTATTGTTACCTTGACAATGACAGATGAAAATCTTTATCAGGGACATATTTTGTACCAGTTGAGTTGTCTTGTGACTCATCTGAAAAGTAGTAAATACCCCTATTACCCACTTATTCATTTTTAACCTCCAACTGACCATGAGTTCTTAATTCCCAACGGTTTTTTTTAAACTCTTACAATGAAATTTCCAAACATTCAATGTACAGATATATTAAAAATTCAAATTAAATGTACTTGTGAAAATATCATAAATAATAACAATACCTGAGCAATATTTCATGTGGAAATCAGCTGTTTCTCCCAATCTTTTCTTCATTTTCTTCAGGTCCCCAGAATGTCTTGAGCTCTCAAAGAACTTTTCTCCAATGCTAGCTCTCTGCTGCATCCTGTTATGTATAAAAACATGTATATAGCCACTTACGCTAGCCAAGGGTTTTCACTCTGTTTAAGGTAAGAAAAGCTAGCCAAAAACCCTTGGATTTTGAAATATGAGCTTGAACTAAAAAACAAATACATACAATATTACTACAACTTCCCACTCCCCTTGTACTTAAATGCATGTACATTTATCCCGCTTCAGACAAATTTGTAGATTACTGATTGGATAAAAGCTAATCACATGACGCCTTGAAATTTTCTGTATGAAATATGAAATATGTTCCGTTCAAAGCATTGTTATTGTAAATAAAAATGGCGGGTAAGAAACGGTTTACAAAGGTAGTTTAAGTTAAATTTCTTGTTACCATAACAATATTTTATGTTGATTGTTATTGGATTAAAACTTAATATTTTCAGAAAATGTACAAATATTTTATTATATTGGAAAAGGTCTTCAGCAGGATAAATTCGTAACACATAAACAAAAACACAAAAATAACAATTTTACTACATCTTCCCCACTTTCTCTATTCTTTCTGAATACATGTGTAACTAATAGTACGTCCAAGTAATAAATTTTTATATTCCTTACGTGACTTGTGAGACCTGGCGGCCGAGAAAGAGTAAGAAGAATTTCTGCCAGACAAGAAGTAATAAAGGGTGGTCCATATCCAGGGCGACAGCTAATTTGGACCACTGGTACATGGTCAGACTATTTACACTGGGGGCATACTCCAACTTCAGTTTCATGACACATTTCTGCAAAGAAAAATTCAATTTTCCTCAAATTCCATCAATCTCTACATGCAACTCCTTTTGCAGCATACTCAGTATTGTCATTTTATTTCAGGCTCCAAATTTCCAATGGAACATCATGCATGAAAAAAAGAAAATATTATAATTGTATAAACTGCACAATAGCAGACTTGCTGTAACAAATTTGTGAAAAAAAATTGAAATAATAATCAATGTGCGTACATAAGAAATAATTGTTAATACCTTTAATGCCTGATCCACACCCTGTTTGGGGTCATTAGCGATCTCTGCCCTCAAATAAGGCCACAGTTTGGAGTCCTCTTCAGTCCTCATCTCAATGTCGAGGATCAGGTAGGACAGCCAGCCAAACTGATGAGGAGAGGACATTTTCTCTGTAAGGGAGAGAACTGTCACAGAGTTTACACCTGAGGACACCCAGCTGACAAAAGAGGCCACGCCCCCCTGTTGTTGACTTTCCTTATAGTGGGCCTGAAACATTAACACATATTTCTCTTGATCAGTACTTATTTATAAACTTATAAATGGCATAAAATGTAAATTACCTTCCTCTTGGAATTATATAGTAAACATGTACCTTTTAATATTGCACTTAAATATTTAAAAAATATTTAAAATTGGCTTTGTCAATATCAAGATTTGCAAATAATTGTATAAAAAATTTACAAATACAAGATAACTAAATTATGATTGTAATATTTCTTTCAATTTAAGCAAGCTGGAAACCTCATAGAAGATACATTGCATAGTACAGTGATACGCGTATTCTGCTAAAACTTTCTAAAATATTGCTTTCACTATTCTTACTTGAAATGCCTCCTTGAAAGCTAACTGTAAAGCCACCATCACATTGTCTACACTGAAGCCCATCTCAATTATGCGATCCAAGACATAGCAAGTATTTCTAAACCATAAATTAAAGTAGTTAATTATGATGATGAATTTAATTTAATGATATTTGCATTTCACACTTTTTCAATTTATTGATTTAGAAAAAAAAAATTTAATGCTTATTCAACCTTAAATCATTTTATCATAGAAGTCAATGTTTATGTGCAATCAAAATTTTATTGACTTTTAAAAGAGATATAATATACATGCACATGTTCCAACGACAGAAAAATTTTAAAAAATAGTTTTAAACTGTAAGCTTTATTGCAGTATACAACACCCATGCCTGCTGCATTCATTCCACACTTACTTATCAAGATACCACTTGGACTGTTTTGTCAAGAGTTGTATCCACAGGGTTAAGATCTTTATCAGATATGAAGCATCCACTCTATTTACATGTGAACCAGAGGCTTGATTCTGAAATGGAGAAGTCAGACACATAAAAAATACTTGCAATGAACGGTTTTCAAAAACAAAAAACCCCAATTTTTATAATTTCTTTACAAGTAGACGCTGTGGCTGATGTAAATTGATAGACCAACAATATCAGATTAAATAAATAAGAGTCAATAGCCTAAAGAAAATGATATGAAATTTCAGAGTAAAAATTAATTTAACCCATCTCTTAAGTAAGACATACTGAATCATGTGGTATTTGCTTTCTCAAAATCCTAAACATAAATAAGCATATATTTGAAAATTGCAGAATTAGGCAATTACAGTCATGCACAACAATATACATTATGGCTCACCATGATCATATTTGAAAAGTTCTCTGTGACTGGCCCAGGAAAGTCGTGTGACCAGAGGCTTTTGGCAGATTTCATGAATGATTCGTCAGCTGAGAGAAGCAACTGTACTACTTTAAGAAACCTAAACAATAAAATTTAAAAATTTAAAATTATAAGTTTGTACGTGTCTGAATCCGATCCATGTACAGTAAAACATGCTTATAGCAAACACATTTAATATTATAAATTGATGATTACAACCATGTGATTTTCACTTCCCATGACTGTAAAAATGTACAGTATTGTTAACTTAATGGATATAACAGAATACATTTATATCTAAAAGCAAATTTAATTCCTTTATCCCTGGCACTTCAATATTAGCATTTTTCACTTTACCCATGAATTGAGAATCAGCACTGTCTTGTACAGCTGATCTTACTTGTCATTTTGAATGAGAGCCTGGGGTTTGTTGACAAACAATGGCACCACGTATCTCAGGACGTGGAGGGTGGGGAGATAGTGGTAGTTCTCAGCCAGCACCACCAGGTGGTCCAATCCCTCACTCAGGAAATCAGCATCACTGAAAAAAACAAATTTTTTGAAATGCAAAAATTTACTTTATAAAAATGCTTGAAAATTTGTTGTTGTTTTTTTTCAATACAGAATTTCTTTTCATGTGGATTTATTTACATTTAAACTTTGTATCTCTAAAACTGAGAATTGAAATATGAGAAAATCAATATCTTGATTAAATTGGCAGTCAAAACCATTTTCTTCTTTTTAATGAAGGTCTTGTTGAATTTAAGTTAACAAGGTTAAATTTGACTGCACTTACCTATGTCCAAATTTAGTTATAACCAAAGCCATGTAACAAGCCATGCCGTTTTTCTCCTTCAGACCTTTCAGGATTGGTAGAAGTGAGTTGTCATTGGCTAACTCTGGCACGCCTCCACTGATATTAGCCAATGCAATGTCAGCTGATGGAAAGCTGCTCTGATGAAGGTGCAACTTTACGGCCACATTCCATGCCCACATATTAAACACTTGCTCATTGGTCTGTTGTTGTTTCATTGCTGAAGCAAGCTGAAATCAAATGTTTGACTATCATCTTCATTCTGACCTCAACTATTAATCATTTAACTCAGTAAAAGCTTCCATAATAAAACAATTTTGCAAAAGAAGCTTTCAAAGTGAATGGAATGTAAATCATATGAATATCTAATTAAAGCAAATTTCAAATGCATTTTTAAAACATTTTGAATAAAATTTCCCTCAAAAGGATCATACATAGTCACGATAATTTTTACCTGTTTAAAGCTTTCTGTGATGTAGAAACCCATGTTTTTGTTAGTGATGAATTTACCAAAGGCCTCTGTCAGCAATACAGCTATTTGTTTGTGAATTTCATATGGCAGAAACAGTCTCTTGGTCTGTAAGAGAAAACACACAATTGCAAATACATGTATGATGTCTATAGGAAATATATAATGATTCCTACTAGAATCTTAGTACAAGTGAATTCCATTTTAACTCCTGCCACTCCTAAGCTTACCTTTTGATCCACTCCCCAGTTAAGCTGACTAAGCACATGTCTTGTGAGTTGATTCTGGGGCTGGTTGAGATCAGATGACATCAGCCACTGTTTTAAAACAATTATATCAGGCTCACAGGGAATCCACTGGTAAAATGGCAGAGCTTGGAAAAGGTACAGGGCCATCTGCAAACAGTCAAAAACACTGTAAATCATACAACACCTCAGAATATTAACTTACGAATATCATTATTATGGTTCCCGTAAAACTTGCTTACAAGAGAACGCAGTTATGACAAGGCTGTCAGAAGGCTTAAAATGCCTTAAAATATACATTTTATTTTGAGCTAGAATTTTATTTTAAATATGTAATCCTTGTTTGAAATTGCAGTCAACTTGAGATAAAAGTTTAATCAGGTTTTATTTTAAAGCATTTTTGTGATGTCACATGACTGTGTTGATCACGTGACGGAGATTTATGATATTCCTAATTGTTGCACAAAAATTGCTTCGGCACAAGTGCAATACAAAAATATTGTGCAGAGTTTGTTGCATAGATCAATTCATTGAGATCTCTGGTACATAGAAAGTGCTGGGGGCAGGTTTAATTTTTACTTGTTAAGGAAATATTTTACGAGAAATTCAACTTACCAACATAAAAAAGGTTATTTTCCACTCTTTATCATGATTTATACAAAAATTGATAAACTACACACAATCCCCCAGCAAAATTCCGTGAGAAGTCAAACTTCTCTTGTAGATTCACGCAGAACATCTTCAATTTATCCTTGTCTTTCACTTGTGCCAGTCCAATATAAACACGATTCTTAAATTCTAACTCTGTCTACGGACATGTAAGGGGAGCGTTTCACACATAATTTTTCGCTATTTGAATATGTGCATATCAGACAAGCGAAAGGAATAGGGATATTTAAGTTTCAAATGTTCAACATCATAACAGCACACTGGAGCTTAAAAACACCCTAACAGTTGAATTTAACAACAAATCCCCAAAATAAATCGACATGCCATGTAAAAATTATGATACTTTCCCTGTCATGTCAGCTCAAGTATGTGGTGACTTGACGTCATATTCTATTATGACATCATATCTAGGTAGTTCAGAGAAGTTACTACAGTTTGAACAGTATAATATTTTACGGGCAGCCTTATCCTAGCTGCGAATCTATAACTGTAAAACATGTTTATAACAAAGTTCCAGGGACAGATGATCTTCTGTTATAAACATAATATGTTTTATTATATAGTCTATTTATAGTCCCTATATAATCTATACAAATGCAAACAGTTCATAACACTACGTATTCACCGGATTTTAGGCCGTATTCACCGGAGGGCCAATACGCGTGCAACAGCATTGTGACATCACAATCAAAACATCGAACAACGTTGTAAAGTTGCAACGGCCGCAGCGAGCTACGTATCTGAGCAGGAAAACAATTAATCAAACCTATTTCAGGATTATTTTTTAACATCTGGACGTCTTACACATAGCAAAACACATAGCGGAGGTTACAAACAGTAATCTGGAGATTTTTTTTTAATTTTCAACAATAGAAGATTGCAAATGAAACTGGTGTCGTCATACAGCCTTCAATGTCTTATCTATTCAAATCCCGACTATATAATAAAACAATTATGGACTCTTTTGGTGTGGAATATGGTTTGTTATTCACCAGAAAAATATCTATTGACCCACTTCGCCTCGGTCAAGGATATTTTTGTCTGGTATAATATCCATTACTTTCACAAAATATTTAAATTTTAAAGACATGGGAAATGCATGAATATCACATCCCTTTATGCATCAATTCATTAAAAGCGTGTCCATAGGAACATAGAGCCTCAACATATTACTTTGAGTTGCCATAATTGCTTTATTTTTACAATTCATTAAGAGAAGTTAACTCAAATTATCAGTAATACATATATCATGTACAGTGTATTGGATTTCTTTTCATTAAAATCACAAAGCATATTGATTCAACTTACAGGCCCAATGTTGGCCATGTTATCTTTGGTACCCTGGATGAGAAGAGACAGAATAAATGGGTGGGCGTTGGCTACAGTCACTAGTAAGTCCCTCCCGACTTTGGAGCAGGCTTCTCTTGTCTGGCTACATACATAGCAGATCTAAAACACAGGAAATCAGATGATAGTAAACTACTTTATGCACAAGAAAATTTAAATTCTTCTGCATCATATGGCACAACCTGGTTATGATGAATTGCCAGGGATGACCTAATAGAGTTGCTTTTTGTATGCACATGTACATAATAAATATATGCTCAGATTGTTTATTGGAATTATTGCTTCCTGAATTACAAAATTTTGTCCCGATATGTATATTTGTTTGATGAATAGTACCTCAAATAACCCAAATGCCACAGCCTCGATGAATTCTGTTTCGTCTGCTTTCCTACACTGCGCCATGTTGGCTAGAGCTGTTAACAGGAAGATGACCTCCGAGGTGGGAAGGAGGTTAATAACATCAGCCAACTGTAGCTTACTGTCTGGGTCTGAAATCAAGAAAAAATGTCAGCCATATTACGTTATGTGACTTAAAGAATCATTAGAAAAGTCATCAAACTTTTAGATTATTCAAATTCCCAAAGGCCTAGTATGCAACTTTTATTTTATCACACAAAGTTTCATATTACAAAAAGTTTATAAAATGATAAAATTTTTTGAATTACATTAAAAATTTGCATGATTGAATAAGCTCCTATGTGAATGCTAAACCCTATGACCCTGAAGAATATTGAAAACATATTAATATTTAGTAGAGGACTTTTATATCCACTTTAATTATGCAAACTGTGTTTGTTAGATTTGTAGGAGAAAAGAAATTACAATGTTCACGATTTTTTTTATCCAACCCTTACAAAATGAAAGGAAAAGATTTTTCAGTTTCTTAAGGTTTGTATCCCTTCTGATCATATTAGCAATTTGAAATCTACACTAAACTTCAATAAGTTTTATTCACCCAGTTGTTATTAAGAAGAAATTTTCAAAGAGGTTCATATATTTCTAGTAAAATTTTGTCATTGCGAATATTTCATGATTTGAACAATTTAGAACCGGTCCTTCCACATAAGTCTCTTTTCTATTAAAATATATATATTTCTATGTAAAACTTTGATTCCCCAAAATTAATCGTCGCGAACTAGTTTACCTTATGTAAATCTCGAAATAAAGTCTTCGCGAATAAAAGTTGGTTTACAGTGTTAAAAACTGCCACATCGAGGATCTTTACACTTTGTCACGGATTTTGTAGATTTCATTATTTTGGAAGGACAGAGTATTCTTCTGAGGTTTTTGGGCTGCCTTTTGCTGTTTATCAACTTGAATTTTGAAAGAACATTTGACATTTCTTCATCCGTGGTTCTTAAGAAGAAGATTTTTTAATGACCCCAGATTTTTGAACGATAGGTGTAATATTTGGGTTTTTAGGATTGTAAGTTGTGACTAGTGGTAATATTTTAATATTTTCCTCATCATTAGGAGTTGGATTAATTAATTCTTCTCTGTCTAATTCCTTTGCTTTTCTGATGCCGTTGAAAACCTTCAATTTTTTGTATACTAATCGATGTCTAATGGAAGTATACAGCAAATAGCTAAAACAGGACTGGTGCTGAAATTTAAGTCATCTGACAGAATGATTCAAGTGATAATTGTGTAAATCAAGTAATCATTTATATCTGACCTGCCACAAGTCTCCGGCATTCTTCCTCTGTCGGTAAGTCTGTTAGGATTTTCTGACCTCTTCCTTGATGCATTGACCAGAGCAGCAACCACATGGTTTCCTTGGAGACAGTGGTGTACGGCATGTCTGTCATAAACTGCCAAGATCCCAATCTACAAGTACATAATATGTAAAAGTACATACAGTAAGTCCTCTTGGATCAAATTTGGATATACCCAATCACTCTTACATATTTATTTTATAATAATAGTTGAATGATCTGCACTTTTAATGAAGCTATAGCCAAGTGCTTGTTAGAAGTTTTTCTCGTCATTTTAATCTTACTTTCAGAATGCTTGAAGACTCAATATTTAAATCAAGCTACCATCAAATACAAAGTAGTTACATAGACTGAAAAAAGGAGGCAGCATAACAAATAACATGTAGCTATTCTGACTTACTTTTCTGCAGACAGTATAGTGTTAGAACATCTCTGGAAGAAGCAGTTGTACTCCACTTGCAGTCTTCTGAGCTGAGCTGGCGAAAGAATCCGCCTGTTTAATTCGTAAAAATTTTCACAGTGGTCTGACACATACTGCACAGTCATTCTGCAAGGAAAAATATATAGAATTGTATAAGTATATTAAGACTTTTTTTTTTTTTTGGATTGATATATCATCAAGCAGATTTCTTTCTGATGGCATTATAAAGCAACACACAGATATGAGTTTCATTTCTCATATACATGTTTTGAATATTGAACCTGGATTTATTTATTTCAGGGCATCAACATACTATTCTGCATCTGTCCTTTTTTTATCAAATTAATTTTTGCAACAATAACACTTGAGACTTCAAATTTTCCTTGAACTCTTGCCAAACACAGATATCAGTTTCATTTCTCATATACATGCATTGTTGAGCTGTTTATATCTTGGCATGTTGTAGGTCTGAAGCCTATCTCCACAAAACAAAGGCCAATGTTCTGAAAGCACACCCTAGGAGTATTTATAGGAAAATAATATATCATCACATATCTATTTCAGAAACTGCATCATTTCAGCAATTTTTGAATTACAGGAAAACATGCTTATAATGTTGACAGGCCTGTGTCAATCAATTATTTACAGGGCATTTGCTTCAATTTTATACTATGCTTCATCTGTCCTTTTTTTTTTTATCAAAATAATTTTTGCAACAATAACACTTGAGACTTCAACCATTTTCTCATTAATTTTATTCGTGTACAGTTCCAATCAGGGTAAGTGCAATTTACTTACATTTATTATATTGAAAAGTAACGTAGTGTTATATTGATTGAGCTTATTCTATTTTTATCCATGAGAGAAAGTGTTTGAATTGTATATGGGAATGTTAAGTGCACATGCCAAGGATTTCCACAAAACATAAGTTTATTACAGAAACGTTATATTGTACATTATTTTGCTTTGCCGTACGAAACAGTGTGATACATATTAGTTAAAACTGTGTTTGAACAATTATATGTGTAAACATTTATGATGTGTTGTAAAGCAGCCCGTTTGGGGTCAAGCTTATTATGTCTACACTTTTTTGAAGGTCCCTATAGATACATGTATGTAAATGTGGTTACACGATGGTTTGATGCTGTCGGCGGTGGCAACCTGGACGACTACACGAGGGTGTGGTATGCTAGGCCGAGGCCATAAATTTTCATTTAGTCAGCATTGCAGATGCATAAGACAATTCATGAATAACATTAAAGGCTGTGGTACATGGACCGTTATTAACTCTCTTATAATAAATGACATTTTGAAATTGTTCATATATTTTTCTTTTTTTTATTTGTACATATTTGTTTTATACAAAATTGTAAATACAACAACAATCTTGTTATCACTGATCAAGCTTAGGGTGTCGTGACACACTGATTGAAAAGTAAAGTGATTTTCATTTTCCTTGACTTCATAATATAATGAACACATTATGGATATATCAAATTATGCTTACATCAAAACAAAATCCACCATTCCTAGCACTTCATTATAAGCTTTTTGTGAATTAATTTTTAACTTTTCAGATTAATTGATATTTTTATAAAAGTAATAAGTTATCAAATACAAACTATTCTTACCATCAGAATTCGAAGTCATCAGTAAGATATGCTTGAACACTTCTGCTACCTGTAGCTGATTTAGTATGGCAACTACATCATTTTCATGGAGGTATAACCAAGCATTCTTTGGATCTTCATCCTTCATAGAGTTGAGAACAGTTTTAGTACAGCATTTAACGATCAAAAGAGCATGCAGACTTATGTTAAAAAATTACATTGATTTGTTTTCAGCAATATTTATGTGCATTTTCAGCATAAAGAAATCTTTCAATAATGTACCTCTTCTCCATCAGAATCCACCATGATCCAGTTGTTTGACTGGTTCCCACCCTCCAATGTCGTGCATTTTCCCATCAATGCTACAAAATCATCTCTGCCTCTAAAAAATAAAAAAAAATAGAGTTCAAATAAAACTTACGGTCAGGTAGTAGCATTTCTATGGTACACATCATAACAATATAATTATGTATTATGTGTTAATAATATTGTTTGTGTGTTACAATAAATCTTATACCTTCTGATATACTGAAAAGTGATTTTTTTTTTACTTTAATAAGCATATCAATGGAAAATTGCATTTCAGGAATAAAGGCAATTGCATGTATACATATAAAACATGTATTTTCTTTAACTGCAAGTGAAATACATGTAACAACTAAAAAAATGCTTACATAAGTCATTTGAAATTAATTGACACTTACTTGATAGGCATAAGGACAGTGGCAAGACATGTTAAGAAGTGATCCAAAACTGGACTGTCAAAACTTGATTGGTTCCCATGAGAAGGGAATGTTGGGAACTGAATTAAACTGCTTCCCCACTTTCCAACCCCAGCTGGACAGCGTAAGATGTGATTCAGTACAAATAAATGGTCCTCATAACTTGCAACCCTTACTAAAGCAGATACCTTCAAATATAAAATAATATAACTATCAAAAAAAGATATGAGTTTCAGCACATCACCTCTTAGGGTATTTTAATGAACAGTATTGATCGAGTCAAAAAGTATGTTTGAAACTCAAAGAATACAACTGTCAGTTGACAGACCTACATTTATTTAAGGAATGTTTTCAAGTTTTGTGCGAGTTATTGGTGTGTGAATCACACAGACTTGTCACGTAGGCATATTTCATGAAGGGCGCTATAGTAATATTTTGGCATTCAATTTCATACCAATCTTTGAGTCCATGTTCTAATGCTCTGAACAAATTCCTGATCCTTGATTGGTTGGCGATGAAAGACAAACAGAACTGTAATACAGTCCCGCAGTCGATTGATCTGGTGCTGAACGTCAGGGCTGTGACGATGGCATGCTACAATAAGCAAATGTTTGAAAAAGATTCAAATGAATCAGAATTTTAAATTGAGTGGAAACATTTTTCTATCTCAAACACAATCTACTTATTGCCTGTATCAATATCTCCAAGTGTCCCATCCCTCCTTAACTCAAAGTCTATTCCTCTTGATAGTTTTCTTAAGGAGAGAGCACGCCCTACCTTTGTGTACAAAAATAGAATTTTCTGGGAAAAGATAATCTTCTGAAGATACAAAACCAAAAATGATATTTCAATTTACTCTTTTAGTTATACCCTTGCAATAAAAACCAGTACTGCTTGAAAATTATTTACTGAACAAGTATAAGACACTAAAGGAAGTCTTGATACAGAGTAGTGATTTACCAATCACTGTAGAATTATCTCTATTATCATGGGGTCATTTCTCCTTTAGATTCGTTTATCTTTTGATAAACAATATAACTCTCACTGGTAAAAATTATTATTATTTCTTAATTCATAAATTGTCTGACAAATGAAAAGTGGATTTCTGTTTATGTATGCTGAAATTGTTGATGACCTTAAAATATGATTGTATCTAAAAGATATAAATATGTTTACAGTTGGCTATTCAAAATAAACAAATTAAGCAATTTAATTTCAGTTGTTTTGGTTGTTTCGAGAGATCAATCAAACTTTTATATGGATGTTCTGAGAGATAATGAACCTGTCAAACAAAAATGTTTTGAGAAGAAAAAATAGTACGTTACTTAATATGTTTATTTGCAGCAACATCTTATTAAGAACTGACAAAAACGGTTTGACTTAAAATTGGTAGTTACTTAATATGTTAATTGCAGCAACATTTCATTAATTGACAAAAAACAAGGGGGTTCACACACCTTGTACAGGTGCATTCCTGGGGATATCTCGGAGAATAGGTGACGATGTAAATAAATCATGTATGTACGATTCTACCTGCAATCTGCAAATAACATCCTCATTAAAGGAGATACATAACAATTACATTTATCTATAAAAAATCAAAGACCTTTTTGATTCACTAACTGACGTAGTACATGTACCATGATCATACTAAGTTTATCTAAAATTAATTGTTTTGTTTTAATTTATTAATTTGAAAATTAACATTAAAAATCGTTGACATGGTTGTCATGGTTACCTGGCAAGCTGTGAGGAGTATGAATACAATGCCAGCTGATTCTGAATGTTGTGTCGAATTGAGGTCAAGGTCTTCTTACAGTTGCTAAATGTGTCGTCATGAAAGTCTATCGATTCATACATGTGTGTTGTCTTACAAGATGCCCCATCTCCACACACACCCTGTCAAAATCCAAGTTTACATAAACATGATAAAAATGATATTTTTTATTTGCAGGAAAAATAATGTGAAATCACAAGCATTCATGGGGGTTTAAATTTCACTGTTTTTATGTATGATGAGACCCACTTAATCATGTCATCCACAAAATGTAAATTTAAAAAAATAATAACAATAACTCATTCATCCCTTAACCTATATAAATGAAAAGAATGATTAATTCTCACCACCCCATCTCCTCAAAATCACCACCCACAGAGCTAAAATGCATAATACCACCTTGGCCAGCATGGACTTAAAGTGTATGACCATGACCCAGCTAATATAATAAAATACAACCTTTATTAACCAAAGTACCGTTAAACTTTAAAAGCATACCCCCATTCCTAATTTTTACCCCCCCTCCCCCAACAAAGGAACAAACTCACACACTCCCTTCGAACAACACAGTGCCAAAAAGGAAATCATTATGATTCTATATAAAAAAAACTACCTTGGCCAGCATGGACTCTTTGACTGTGACCGAGCTGTTGATAAAACCTTAACCTAATTATAAATTAAACTCTGAAAGACTACCCCTCTCCCCATTTTACACCCCCCCCCCAAATCCTAACAATCACTGCCCACACAGAGCTAAAAATGATAATGATTCTATTTAGAATTCTACCTTGGCCAGCATGGACTGTTTGACGGTGACCCAGCTCTGCTCCTTGTACTGTGTGTAGTCTGCCTGTAGGACCTGTACCTCCTGCTCCGCGCTCAGAAAGTGTCGCCTCGCACCGAGATAACTCAGGAGTATCTCATAAAACTCGTGGTTCTCACGCTTAAGTTCACTCTGTAGAAATATAGAGAGTGTAAAAATAAAGACAAAGAAACAGATCATTCTTCTGTGTGACTTTGAGCTTGTATAACATGTATAACATAGCAAGATTATGAATGTGCATTAGACTTTTAAAATCAGTTATCTTAAGCAGAATAAAAATATTTTGTTCATAATTAGTATCTGCGTCATTCAGTATATTCATATTGATCCAAAATTTCCTTTCATTAACACTTTCAATCCCACAGCAATTCAGAAAACTACTTTTTTCAAATGTAAAAGGATACAATCATGTTTTGTTTCAGAAAGATAAATTGGAAATATTTGCAGCAATGCATAACCAAATAAAAGACTTTTCTTTTATCATGTTAATCACGTTAATTGTACCGATAATTGAAGATGTTCATAATAAACCGACCCTTTTTCTTGCAGATATTAATATATTATTAATACATGTACCTGCATGAGCATGATGAGGCGTTTATAATTATCACATTTTAAAACATCATCATCTTCAAATTTTAATCAATTATTAAGTATCCAATTAAACGTACTTACCTGATGCAAATATATCAAATTGTGTGAGCAGTTTTTGCAACACTAATATCATGAATATACGACGTGTAATATTAATATCTTTACAGAGAAATTTCATTGGATCCTTATTTTTGTACATGTGCATTTCTAAACCTCATTATCACTATATTATATGTCCACTTAATACCTGTATAAATCTGTCAATAAATGCTGGATTGTGAACCAACTGAGCGTTGTAGTACAAACTCTTCATCTGCTCTCTGGTCAATGGCTGAATCCTGTCATGGTATGCCTCCTTTTCCACAGGCCCTAGTTGTTTTGGTCGTTCCATTCGTTCCATTGGATGTTCCACACCAGGGGCTGTCGCAGTGATTGAAGTGGTTCCAACAGAACATGATATGACCTCCAGTTTCCCTGTACTCATGGTAACCTGTTCCATAAACTTATCCAAAACTGGGTACAGCTGGTCTGAAGATTTTTCCGAAGAAGTCTGATTTGACACAATATCCGTCTGCTCATCTTCTAACTTTGCAGACGCTGCATTTTCTGTCCTTTCATTTTCTTTTCTATTCAGTTCCTCACCCTTTGGTGTCAGATCAAATTCTCCATCAAGTACACTTGTTCTAGATTCCTCCTCTTTAGAATATGTCTGTTTATCACTACCAATCTCCTCCTTTTCAAGTGTCACGCAACCTTTTGATATTGTTGCTTCAACGTGACCTTTAGAATCACAGGTTTCTTGAGTGATATTGCTATCTATTTCTTGCTGTTGATCTATTTCTACATCACAAGTTTCCTGTGTTGAATTTCCTTCTGTCTCTTGCTTTTGGTCTATTTCTACATCAACAAGTAAATTTTTATCTCCACTCTCTAATGAGGATACAGCTGAATGGAAGCTCTCACTTCTGTTCACAGACGGATCCATTCCTTCACTTTCATTACTCTCTGTTCTATTCTTAGATTCAGGAAGCTCTTCCATCCTTCCTTTGAGTTGTTCAGATTTTAATTCACTTTCCTGCTCAGAACTTTCCCTGGTCATTGTCCCATTACATTCATCCGGCACATTTCCGGATTTCCGCTCAACTGGAATCTCCACTTTATCCGGAGGTTCCGGATCTGTTTTTGGTGGTTCCGGCAGAGTCTCTACTAGTATCTCTATTTTTACCTCTTCTTTCCCTTCATTGAGCCTCTCTACGGGAATTTCCTTTGGTTCGAAATCTTTGACATTCTCATAGCAGGAAACATTCTGAGAACTGGAAGAGTCCACTTCATTACTAAATTCTTTAAAGTCTGATTTCTCCCTCTGTTTTTTATTCTGAAAAATATTTTGAAAAGAATTGCATAAACTGAACAACATTTTTTTATTGTTAGGATATTCAATTATACTTTGTTATATTCACTGAGTGAATGATGGGTTTTCTGATTGTGAAGGGCTATCTATTTAATCAATGGTGAATTATCTAGATTAATCATCCAAACATTATTTGATAATCAAAAAGATACTAAAACATTCATTAAGTTGCACTAAATCAGTATATAATGCATGAATTCACTGACAAGTATATAATCAATCCTAAAATCCTAAAACCCATGTTTTTATAGTATTTTATTATATGTATTAACAAAATTATTGGGGGCATGCCCCTTCACCCCCACCCTGGTGGCCATGAATATTAGGAAAATATAATGTCAAGTGCCAATCTGAGAAAAAAATTAAAGTGATTTAAATTTCATGTCAAGCAACACAATTCTATTTATCATGTTTATCACATACAAGTATGACTTTGCAAGTACAGTGGACCTTCAGATATCCGGACGCCAGATATCCGGATGCTTCAGTATCCGGACGATTTTTTATCGGAACGAAATTTTCAAATGTTATTTTGTCTTGTTTAACTGGTGATTCAGATATCCGGATGCTTCACATATCCGGACAAATTGACTGGGAACCAACGCGTCCGGATAAATGAGGGTCCACTGTAGTTGACTGACCAATGCTGAAAAGTTATAAAATATGAAATTCTCCCCAGAGGTGCGCAGAAAATCTTGAGCCGTAAATTCATTATTGCACCATTTTTGCACTACAGCATCTGTAGTGTTATAGTTAAAGACTATAATATATAAAACCATAAGGTTATAGTGTTGCATCTAATTCAACTAGACACTTGGGTTTCTCTGTAAACTCTGATGATCAGGAGATTATAAGGAGATGGCAAGTGTCTGGTTGAACAAGTCAAGACAACTTTCTATATGACATGGAGTTTACAGTCCTGAGGTATCTATAAGGCCATAATAAATAAACTGCTAGATTCTCATCCGAATTTTTTTAAAAATCGAGGCGGGCGGGCGGCTTTTATTTTATATTTTTTATTTTTTCAATTTTGCAGATTTTTTATTGACCTGGTCAATCGGTGTAATTTTACATACAATACCCGAATAAAAGTCATAGTAAAGGTTCAATTTTCTCTTACTTCACATCATCACCAATATTTTTCAACCAATGACCCTTATTTAAAATATCTATGCATGTATTACAGCAATTACCATCTTTTCAGCTGTCAAAATCATGTCGACTTTCGCGGGATTTAAAACGAAAGTAGAATGGTAGATGAATACCGATCTCGATAAAAAATAAGACGAACAAAAACAGAAATAAAAAAAATCGAGGCGGGGGTATAAAATCGGGGCGGGCGGGGATGAGAATCTAGGAATATTTTTATTATGGCCTAATGGGGATCTGCACTTTGTGATGTCATGCTTTATTTACTTTAATTACTTACAAGTTTGCTCACTTGATGTGGTATTCTAATGCTATTAAACTTAGTTATTAACAAGGAAGAATCTATGGGCGTATTTGATTTAAACACAAACTGCAACTCTTGAGTCGGATTTCTAAATAAAACACCTCGAACACGACGCGCGTGTTGTAGAATTAGGTCACAAACATACTCTCCAATTTTATAAGAGTGAACAAGAACAAAGATGGCTGCTAACATTGACAAGGAAGGGAAAGTGGGATGATGAGGCATATTTTTTTGATAATATATTTTTTTGATTAAAATCTTAAAAATTGATTATCATTTTAATTAGTAAATAAGGATATTGGGTAATAATTCAGAAGAGGAGGCATAAAAAAATTAATTCACTCACAAATGTACCAATTTTTGCCACATTACATCTGTTTTTCGTGGATTTTAGGCAGAAAAAATAAACAATAGAAATTCGTCGTTTTCCCAAATATCGCCCTTTTCTTTGCTTTCCAAAAAAGCATCAACAAAATATAGGCAAAACAATGTCTCGGCATTTTCAATGCACTCGAGTTGTGTTCTTGCCGTTTGATTAAAAAGAGAATACGTTCGTTTGTGCGCATGCTTAATATCAACTCGCCTCAATACTTGAGTTGACAAATCAAATACGCCCTATACTACCTATAAAAATGAAGGTCTCTTGGTTATAATTAAAATTGAATCTTAATAAAATGATTGGTTGTTGACAACCTGTAGACAATAACTGGCAGGTTAATATATTTTTCACTTTGGTTAACCACAAAACTTGGTGATAACTGATTGGAAGTAATTATTCTACATAACACATATTTAGCTATTTCTAACAAGATGAGTTTTGTGTGCAAAAAGAAAGAATCTGTATTTCCATTATGTTCCTTCATGTTCCTTTCATATCTCGACATATCTGTCTGAGATTTACATGACCTATGTAATCCCAAATCTCCCATGTGATTATGATTACCATTATGCAACATCTAGGCTATATTACTGTCGTGTTCATACAATGATTGCATGGGTTTCTTTCAATTATTTGCATGAAAATTAAGTGCTACTGAAAACATAAACTGATACATTTCCAAAAAAAAAAAACTAATGCCATTCATTAATCAACGATCAAAACAAAAGTTACGTACGTTTGCATCAGCTGTTCATCTAATTTCAAACACTACAATTCATTCATTAATTTCGTAGCCTCGGTTCACGGGTGAAACAAATGTGAACTTACACCCAAAAAAATTTCTATAGTACTTTCTATGGCATTTTCTGAATAAGCTATACATACTTTTACTTTAGATTTGCTACTTCTGTCTCGAACTGCTTCTGCCATCTTTTTTGTTTTTGTTCGTCACATGAAGTCCTTTCGGAATTGTGTTTATATTTTTCTTTCGATGCTGACTATCTAAATGCCAGAAAGTTCCGAAAGGATTGAAAGAATCGAAGCGCCATCTGGAGATGAATTGTGACATGACGTCACACCCTGAAAAAACTGATGCAATGAGAGTTTGAGTCTCTAAAATTCATTAACACTTTGGAATAAGGTTGATAAAAAATAAAATATACTTATGCAACATCACTTTCTATAACAAATATTATGCTTTTTTAATTTTTACTGTATGCATTCAACTCTCCTTATCGAGACAGTAGATCTAAATATAATTTGGGAGTATAAAATACCTTTAGTGTATTGTAAATACTTAAAACATGCTAAAATGTAACTGAAAAAGAGTAAAAATATATTTTTTTAAACAGTAAGTGTTCGTTACTTCTGCCGCGTCCTTGGTGTTACCTAAACATAAAAGTTATCTGTAACAGTTATCTTTACTCAATGAACTCTTCTGAATCAGCCGCTTTCTAAACATCTTTTACACGCCAATATATAAAAAGACACAAAATACACTTGTTTCACCCCGTAGACACAATATATGGTTTCAGTTGAGTTTGGTTGAAAGAGTAATTATTTGTTTAGTCCTTGGAGTTACTTTAATAATGGGATGATAAAATGAAATACAATGTTTTTGATGCATTGAGTGACTTTGTAGTAAAATACACATTCTCTAGGTGCTGTGCTCTATCTTCATAAGTCAGTCATTGTTTTTATACATGTACTTACAACTTTTGATGTAATAATTCCCTGGCGTTACTGTCCATTTTGTTACTGTAGGAAAAGTTACTCGAAGGACATATTTAATTACTCTATGGACAATCTGTACAGAAACTTCAATATTTACATTTTAAAAATACAATATAATGTGTAAAGTTTATCGAAAATAATATATCAATAATATTTGTATCATCTGAGCATATGTTTTACATACAATATTTTATACATGCTACAAATTAATTCAATAAACGATACGCGTATCACAAAGGACAAATTTGGTAACTCCATGGATGTCAAAATGATGAAACGTACATTATAAATATACTCTTGTATTTACACTTGTTTCAGCAGTAGCGTAGAGAGTCTTTATTTATTTTGAGTAAATTGAAATCTCAAAATTTCTTATGAAATACATTGTTACCCCCTTTTAACCCTATAATACTTAACTGTGGTAACATTAAAGACAAATTCAGTTACTCAAGGGACAAAGAAAGCATTGAAGATAGAAAAATGAAATAAAAATATCACGTATGCAGAAGTCGTAATTGTGTTCAATGTATAAAAGAAAGCAATTGTGGGGAGTTGGTACAATTTGACTTACATTTAAAAAAAATTAAGTTCTTAAAAATGAGATGGTTAAAGTGGTAACTCCAGGGAAGTTTAGGAATACAAGGGAATAAAATAAGAATCCAGGATTTGATGATATATAACATTTTTTACTCGGAAACCTGTTGATTCTATGTCATGTTCTCTCGATGAAGATATTGGAAGGACGAAACATTTCAAAAGTTGCAAAAAAGAGACAGACATACAAGTGAAAGATCCAATGAATTCAGACACCTTCTTAACGTCAGATAGAGAACATTTGACTATTCTAGCATGGAATGAGTATGTCCGACGATAAAATAGTTACGAATTTTTCATCACTATCAAAAGCGATATCGAAAGATTGTAATTCCGAGGAACAAGGCATCTGTCAACAATCATGAATTGTTGTTTGAATGTAGATGAAGATACTCTTCATGCAGATTTGTCTAATTTAGTTACCCAGTAAGGGTTGGAAATTGTTTGTAAACCTTGCACTATAGAGCAGCTGAAGTAAGAGTGGACATTATATTAGAGGCAGTACTTAATATGGATCTCTATCTTTCCCAGCATATCTTGAAATTTATATCAAACAACAAATAGGCATTAGACAAAGGTATATACTTTTTATTCTGGTGAGTATGCAGCTGATCAACACTTAACATATAATCAAATAATTTATGAAAAAGGAAAGGCAGAAAGTTGGGGTATTAAGAGGACAAAACAGTACATTTGAAGAGAAACCAAAGCAACCAGAGTTCCTGGAGAAAAATTCGAATAAAAATGCTGAAAACACGGAGAGCCTGGAAAAGAAAACAGATAAAATTGCTGAAACACTGGTAAAGAGACAATCAGAAATGTGATCAAAGCAGTAATGAAAAAAAAAAAACTAAATACGACCAAAAGCTGTAAAAGATGAATATTAGTACAACATAGGTGCTGTTTTGGTTATATAAACTGGTCCTCCACATCCTGTGGGTAGGAAATAATTAATAGATAGCCCAGTGTGGAAGGAGGCTGCATGTAAAACAACAAACAAAATAGGATATCCTTTGTGTTACATTTTGTCTTTGGTGTTACAACTCCTTTTAGGACATACAAATACTTGTATATGTACTGATCAATGATTCTAGGTCCTATGATAGTAATCCTTCATTATTCATGCATAACTTATATTTATTTTTCGTCGATGTTGACGTATCTTTATAATTGGACAATTATGTCTATGTTGTTACATTTTAATCATGTGTTACTAGTCAGACTCCAAATGTAAAAAGAAATAAAATCCCATGCAAGCAATTTTCTTTTTAAAATCATATACTTTCTTTAACATCTATAAGATAATGCCATTGTTGTGCTTTTTGCGGGGGGAGGGAAACAAATTTATTTTTTTATTCTTAAGGTTTGAACAAAATGTCTTTTGCGTTACTTTTATGTCCTTTGTGTTATGAATATGTCTTTGGTGTAACTCAACCATTTTTCCTGAATTTATTTTCTAAATCTTTCCACACTTTTATCAAAACTTGCTACATAATCCTGTTGTCTTCTAATACGAAATATATTTGCAAAGCCAGTGTTTCATGCTGACGTAAAATGACATATGCTTAAGATATATATGTAAGAATAATCAAATTTTATAATTTTAACAACTTTCAGCTTCATGCCATCTGAAATTTCTCTCTTAAGAATCCCCAGTTTGTTTTGATAGAATATTTTTGGTCAAGATGTTGAGATTATGATTCTAGAAACCTTAGATTTTTATTAGTTATTATTTTATTGCGATTTCTAAGTAAGTAACACCATGGACGTTTATTTTTGGATGCATGTACTTAAAATGGATTTTATAGTAAATGTTGATAGAATTCTTAGTGTTTCAACATTATTTACGCATCTCTGATGTTTCATTACTAACATAAAACTTTAAAGTATTTAGTTCTCGGGATTTATTTTTTCTAAATTCTGTTGATGGAATCTGGACAAAATTTGAGAATGACCCTGTTAAATTCTGAATATCATAATGACGATATATAGGTCTATACGTTTTGGTGAAGTTTAGTGAAGATTACGAACAGTATTCAAGCTCTAAAGTCCATGCAACAACCAACAATTTTAATTTTTAGAGCAGAGCAAACGCGGACCCGTAAAAAACAAAGGCGGGATCAGCTATAGGTGCCACGGAGGAGTGAACGTCAAACCTGCGCTCGATCTTCTCATGATCAAAAGGAAAAGACGGGAAAATCCGTCGGCAATTCAGTGTTTAATATTTAATTTTGGTTTTAACAATTAGTCAGAGAAACGTCAGTCAGCATTTGATACAATTGTAATGTTTTTGTTTTATATGAAAATATGTTATTGTTATAAGTAAAACTGAGATAAGAATTTTGTTTATCTGATAAGTCCTAACCATGGTACCTGATTAGCGCCCTTATCTTGGAAGTCTAATTAGTGTCCTAATTAATATGGTGCTTATATATTGTGTCTTGACACCTAATTATGGTGCAGAGGCCCTAATACTTGGAGCCGATTGCCCTAACAGGGTGCCCTAATGATGGAGCCGATTGCCCTAACAGGTGCCCTAATGATGGAGCCTAATGCCCTAATAGGTGCCCTAACGATGGAGCCTAACGCCCTAACTAGGTGCCCTAAATCACGTTAGGTGTCAGACAGGGTATATAAGGAGAGAGGGTTAGTGAGTTGATATACATAGCTTGGATTTGATTTATAAAACTACTCTTGGATATTATTAATACACTCGTTGAAACGAACTTTGTCGTTGTTCTTATGTTAGATCTATAAAGATCTAGAGTTCCTGAATTTATACACGGGATCCACAATATTTTGTGACGCGGGTAGAAACAAACACCCCATAGAGAGAGAAACGTTACACAATATACTATTATACGTATATATGTTATTTAGATAATATTCACAAAACAATAGTATATTATATAGTATACCCTTTAGATTTACATGATTTATTTATGATTAAAATTCTAAAAATCATACCCGGGATATTATAACTTTTTAATACCGCGGTATGTTTATTTTAGATAAATGTCTCACACGGTTTGGGTATGTTTTTTTTGTTAACTGAGCCCGATCCGTATATTGAGACAATTCTTTTTGTCAGTTAGACTATCCTTGCAATCAGGTTTGTCCTTGATCTAGAAATAGAGGCGAAGAGTGGGAATTATAAATGTTATGTCTTTATTAGCGCAATCATAGAATGGATCCGCATTTCCCAACTCTTGTCCAATTTAAAGAAATAGGTTTTGAAAAAGGACCAATCAAAAATTAAACTCAGGATTTTAAGATAACAATTAGTGAAAAGGCAATTAACGAGTAATGATAATTAAATGACAGTTATAAACAATTTGAAGCGAAAACAACTCAACATGAGAAAACAAGGTACTCGCTTATGACATCTTGGAACTGATTAATTAATTGGATTACATCTGTCTGACAGTGAGAAAAAATAATTACATGTACATCAAAGATTAAAAAATAATCAAATACAATTAGACTCAGATGTCACAATTTAAAAAAATAAGTTTGAACCATGAAGTAAACAAAATATTAAATATTTATACAACAATCAGAAACTATTGAATTAAGGAAAATACGTGACACATATCTTAAAATGTAAAATATAATTATTAAATAATAATATTAACGCGTTGATAGAGGCTTTATATGCGACTGAATGAATTTATACAAAAATGTAAAAACAGTCAAAATCTAAGTGTGACATACCCCCATGGCCCCAATAGCTTTGGGCCCTCAAAGCTTTGTATGAGACTGAATGATGAAAATTTGGACTTGAACGTTGTCATATAGGGCAAGCATAAAATATATCTCGCTATGTAACATCATGTAAATGTGGATCTAGAACATTTTAGATACTGTACTCTGTTATAAGCATTATGGATTCTATATGTATAGGAGTATCCAGATTGGGTAACGCAATATTGACCACGACAATAGTTTCATTTGTTTAACCATTCAAACCAATTACATATAGATGCATCTGGTAACACAGTAGCACATCAGAAGAACACAAGGTATGCATGAAAGAACTGGTCGACAATTGCTGATAAGCATTAGGAAGATCAAATTCTCTGCAAAGCATTCCTCTTAAGGATTCTAAGGTGAACACAATGAAAATAAAATATGCAAGTCGTAAGTAAAAAGTCATGATCAAAACATTATGTGAAGGTTTTCCTACAGATCCGAAATAAACCTAAATGGAGTTATGAGATATAGCACAATCGATGAAAGTTTAGTGATCAGCTAAACAATCCAGCACTAACTATCAGCAGGAAACCTACTTAAAGGGTGACCGACTATAACTCATAAAATATTTCTTTTAGTTGATTTAAAATAATAATTTTTTGTACATAAAAGTAAAAGTAATGTGTTGCATGCAACATAAAACCTTACACAAAAAGTGACCATATTCTTAACTACCTACAATACATAAACTCAAAGTGTGGAGTACCTCTTGTGTAAATCATAATTGGCTTGAAAAGTCACAGACAGAAACGTTAAGTATAAGTCTAAGATTGCTTAAAAATAGACATGATTGTGGTAATAATTGAAGCAATATAAAAAAAAGGTGAAAATAAAATTGACTCATGCAGTGCGTTTGAAATTTGATTTGCGAAATTTTCCAGTCATGGTGAATCTACGATTGATATCACGGAGAACGTCAGCATCAAAACATGTATCTGGCTCCCAAGTGGTTGTTCCGTCTAACCACTTGATGCGAAAATGGCGCACACCGTTTTTCATTTTACCACGTAGGATTTTCTCGAAATTCCATTTCTTTGTGTTTTGCGTGTTTCCGGGAAGCGGGGGTTGTGGCCGTGACTCAGCGGGATTGTCCTGTAACAAAACAGAATTGTCAGGTAATTGCTGATCATGTTGGGATGGAGTTTGTTGTTCTTGTGCATCAGGGAGTTGATTTTGAGGGTTGTTGATGGCCTGGTCATTATCGGGTCGGTGTTGATTGTCTTGAGAAGGTCCATCATTAGGGGGTACTGTCGGGGCATCATCATTATCAGTTGGTGGAACGATGGCATCTGGGATCGCGAGTCTTTGTCGAATATCTTCGGGGGGATAGTAATGCTTGAGGTTCGTTGCGTTTATCATGGAAACATGCAGTTTGTTGTCTGAGAGGCGCCGCAGCTTGTAGGTGAAATTTTGTCCTCTACCAACAATCCGGTACGGTCCATCAGACTTGTCATAGAGCTTATGCGATAAACCAGTGGGGACTTTGTGATTCTTCATAAGGACAAGATCTCCAATGGAAAAGTCAGGTGGCTTGGCAATTTTGTCATGGTATTCTTTGTTTTTAGATTGATTGTGGAGATCGTTGGCTTTGGCGATATCAGTTGAAACTTTGAGCCGGTCTAGGAGATCTTTCATGTATTGCTTGGCATCGCGTTGTAAATTGTCCTTTGGTTGGAGGGATGCATCAAAAGGTAACCGCATTTCTTGTCCAAACATCAACTCAAATGGCGCAAATTCTGTCGAACCAAGATGGGGAGATTTTCGAAAGGACATCATTATGCCGGGGAGAAGTTTTGGCCACTTATCTTGGTCATTGGCACAGTATGCACGTAGAGATTGGGCTATGGTACTGTTTTGTCTCTCCACAAGGCCATTAGTGTTCGGATGATAGGAAGAGGTGTGATATTGTGTTATCTCGAATATTTCACACAAGGCGTTGATAAGTTTGGACATGAAATTCCTACCACGATCCGACATCAGAATCAATGGAGAACCATATCTGGCAAATATGTCCCGGAACAATACTTCAGCCACCTCCTGTGCATCCTGAGATTTCAGGGGAAATGCTTCAGGCCAACGAGTGAAGGAGTCGATACAGAGAAGAATATATTCATATCCTTCAGATGGTTTCTTGAGTGGACCTAGGATGTCTATCTGCCAAGATTCAAACTTTTCACGGCGTGGCATTGATGTCATAGGAGGTTTGGAAGGGTGGAAGTCCCTTTTGGCACGCTGGCATCTATCACATGAACGCACATAATCAATGATGTCTTGATTCATCCTGGGCCAGTAATACTTCTGCATTATAGAGAAGCGCACTTTATCGATACCAAGATGTCCACCGCCAGCAAGGCTGTCATGGTAGGCAAACAAAGCATTTTTACGAAGTTCTCTAGGAAGAGCTACTTGGTAGATGAATTTCATTTCTTCCGGTTGGCGTTTGCAACGTCGTTGAAAAAGGTGAAATAAGAGGCCTTCCATGATGCAATAATGTTGTGATTCTGAAACTACTTTGTCACGGACTTTGCGTTCTTCTGGTAGGGAACCATCAGTTAAGTATTTGACGATATCGACGTAATCAGGACATGCTGTTTGAAGTTGAAATAAAGTGTCTTTGTCTTGGAGAATTTGGTGTATTTCATCGTCTTCTAGAGCCATGATAAGAGTCTCTGGTTCATCATAAGTGAACTTGATTTGAATACCTTCTTGTATGTCATTTTCGTTGATGAGCTGGTCCGCAGATGGTTGTTGAGAGGAAGAGGCTGGTGGAAACGTAGTCGACATAACAGAGATTGGGGCAGCTGTTTCAGAGGTTTCATGAGGAATGCGGCTTATAGCATCGGCAACGCAATTCTTTTTTCCAGGTTTGTGGATAATATCGAAGTTGTATTCTTGGAGTTTTAACGCCCAACGTTCGAGTCTTCCGGTATGTTTTGCTGTTTTCAACCAAATTAGGGCTTTATGATCTGTGTAGATGGTGAATTTCTTCCCAGCAAGATATGGGCGATAAGCTTGTACACCACGAACAACAGCAAGTAATTCTTTTTCTGAAGTTGTGTATTTCTTTTCTTCTTTTGTGAGCGACTTTCCACCATAGGCGATGACAACTTCTTTATTGTCTAGGGTCTTCTGTCCTAAAGTATATCCAACTGCTGCATCAGAGGCGTCACAAGACAGGATGAATGTCTTGGATGGGTCGGGATAAGAGAGAACTGGAGCGGTTATTAATGTTTGTTTTAATGTTTCGAACGATGTCTGACACTCTTGAGTCCAAGAAAACTTCGTGTTTTTGACAAGAAGCGAGTTAAGCGGAGCAGCTATCTTGGAAAAACCTTCGATGAATTTCCGGTAATAATTCGCCATACCCAAAAAGCTTCTAACCTGTTTTTGGGTTGTAGGAGTTGGGTAGTGACGTATTGTGTCAGTCTTTGTAGGGTCGACTTCAACTCCTTCACGTGTTATGATGTGGCCCAGGAATTTCAATTCTTTCAGAGCAAAATGGCATTTCGATGGCTGTAGTTTAAGGTTTGCCTGTTTAAGTCGAGCGAAAACTTCGTGCAGGTGTCTTAAGTGATCTTCAAATGTTGGCGAAAAGATAAGAATGTCGTCAATGTAACAAAGTACAAATTTCCAATGAATGCTTCGAAGAACACTAGTCATTAAAGTTTGAAATGAAATTGGGGCATTCATGAGTCCAAACGGCATCCTCTTCCATTCATAAACGCCACTTTGGGTGATAAAGGCAGCTTTGTGTTTTGTAGATGGGTCCATTTCGAGTTGCCAGAATCCACTCTTAAGATCGAGGGAGGAGAAATATTTTGGTGAAGAAGCTCCAAGAGAATCAAATACATCTTCAAGTTGAGGAAGTGGGAAAGACATAGGTATGGTTGATTTGTTAAGTCTGCGGTAATCCACAACAAAACGAAATTCACCTGTTGGTTTCTTCACAAGAAGGACAGGGGAGTGCCATTCGGAATTGGAAGGTTCTATGATGTCATTCTCTAACAGTTCTTTAACTTGACGGTCAATTTCGGTCAGATTTTGAGGAGTTGTTCTGTAATGGGGCAGTCGAACAGGTCGAGTTCCCGGCAAAGTATCTATCCTATGTTTGTAGCAGTCAGTACGTCCTAGTTCACTTAGATCAGATGCAAAAGAGTCTCTGTGCTCACGCAGGAAGTCCAGTAGCACTGTCTTCTGTTCAGTGGTAAGATCAGAAGTTGAGAGGTCAAAGTTTAGGTTGTTGTCTTGCACGTTTTGATCAGAGGTAGTAGAACTCGGAGATGAATCGAAAGAAAATACATTTTGTTGATCTATTTGAATGACAGAAGCAAGAATTGTTCGAGCCTGAATTTCGACATCTGAATGTGTCGGGTTCATAACGCGAAGGTATGCCTTGCCTTTGTCAACTTGAACCAAACATCTTGCAGCAATAAGCTGCTTCTTATGGGAAAGAGAAGGGTGTGGATCCAACAGAACGTTATCACAGCTCTTTAAATGAGAAATGTTAACAGGTACATTTGTTTCACTTTGTTTCTGGATAAGCACTGTTTTAGAAGCTCGGGCTTGTCCTTCGGCTGCAGATAAAAGTCGAATGTTGTGAATGTCATTGTTTTCATCAGGAAGCAACAACAACTGGGAGTCGAAATCAATCTTTGCCTTGTGTTGATTTAAGAAATCCACTCCAAGAATGAAAGGATAATGAAGATCTTGTATGATATGGACGGGATGTGAAAATTTGACACCACTAATAGATATAGGAATTGTTAACACACCAAGAACGTTGAGTCTAGCACCTGTAACACCTTTGATGATTGGATGTGTAGCAGGTTCAAAGGAAGTACCAGCGAGACTTGTTTTGTTAATGAAAGAAGCACTAGCTACTGTGATACTTGCACCGGTATCCAACAATGCATTTGTACGTTTTGTCTTGACGGAAATTTCAACTTTATTTTGTTTTAAGGTTGTAGCCAAATTTATGGAAGCAGGTTCCTTATGATGTTGTGATGAAGTCTTTTTCTGGTGCCTATCCTTAGATTTTACCCCAAGAACAGGCGCGAGTCCCTAGCGTGAGCAGTTTAAATCGCGAAGATATTTCGTTACACAAAATTTTTCAAAATGATTGTATCTGCCACATTCAGTACAGTAATGACCTCTGGCTGGACAATGTAGTTTAGAAAAACATGTAGCACTTGCACATCCATGACAGTAATGTTCAGGAACTGGATTGGAACTGGTTGAAGCGGGGAAGTTATCTCGTGGTCTTTGATGATTTGGTTGCCGTGGACCCTGCATGTAGTGTTGTTGCTGTGTACGTTGGTATTGAGGTGGCTTATGGCTGTATTTAGGTCTAGGTCCAGAGGGGTAATGATCTGGTGGAGGAACACTGTATTGGCTTGGATGATCCTGTGAATTGCTGTTAGTCGATCGAGCAATAGTATCCCAGCTGGTGTTGTTTGGTACGTTAGAATGCATAGCTGCAATTGTTTGTTGAAGCTGGTTAGTGACATTACACACTGCAGACATGGCGTTGATAACACTATTTTCATCATTGTTTGTAAATGTTTGAGAATCCATTTTGATTGTCATTTCTGCAATAGAAGCTGAATTCCGCAAGTTTTCTATAGTTTGTGGGAATTGTGGCATCACTATTTTTCGAATTGGGGCATGCAATCCTTTCATGATCATCGTAGTAAGACAGTCTTCCGGCATGGTGGAGTCAGTGGCTAACTTTTGAATTCTTAAAATATACTGGTCGACTGACGCTGAACTCTGTTGTTTTATATCGAATAATCCAAGACTGAAAGGAACTTGTGGTTTAAAACGGCTCAGGAAAGCAGCTTTCAGATGGTCCAGAGATGTCCGAATTTCTGGAGCAAGTTGAAAGAACCAGTCTCTTGCTGCGTCTTTTAAATAGAAAGAGAAGAAATCGTGAGCAACTTCGATCGGTATGTTCATTAGTGTTATGTAGGTCATAAACTGTGTCCAGAATTGGGTCGCGGAGGTCTTTCCATCATAATGTTCAAGGCTAATATTTGCGCGCGGGTAAGGCACAAATGTTGATGTTGGTACTGTGTGCGGAACAGCCGTACTACTCTGTGTAGGTGGAGGTGGTGCATAGACAGCTGGTGTTGCGGGTATCGCTGTGTTGTGCGTTATGTCTGTAGTAAGTTGATCGTTCTGAGAATGGTACAGGGCAGCTCTAGTTGGTGTTGGTGGCAAGTTGTTCTCAACACATTGGGAAGTATCTGTCTCTTGGTGAAGTTGAGGTGGAGGTGGGGGAGGATCTTTTGGTGGTGCCAAAGAAGATGCAGATGTTGTCCCTGAATAGGGATAGTTGTCAGCTGCAGTTGCGACTGTTGCTTCCATCTCGGGATTGTTCGTAGAAGTCGCTTGTTTTTGATAATTTAGTGGGACATTTGGTTTGTATCCTAAGCGGCGGAAAAGAGAACTACTGGACGATTGGAGTCTAGTTGTAGGTCCAGGCATAATGTAGATAAATCACGTGAAGAATGCTTTGATGGTGCTGACTTCGTTGAAAGAGATGGTATAGTTGTAGTAACTGTGGGGAACTTGTTGAGTTTGGGGAATTTCTCTGGTAGAGCACGTCAGCTTGGCAATGAGAGGTTGGGGTCGAATGGATCTCCGCCACTTTGTCTCACACGGTTTGGGTATGTTTTTTTTGTTAACTGAGCCCGATCCGTATATTGAGACAATTCTTTTTGTCAATTAGACTATCCTTGCAATCAGGTTTGTCCTTGATCTAGAAATAGAGGCGAAGAGTGGGAATTATAAATGTTATGTCTTTATTAGCGCAATCATAGAATGGATCCGCATTTCCCCACTCTTGCCCAATTTAAAGAAATAGGTTTTGAAAAAGGACCAATCAAAAATTAAACTCAGGATTTTAAGATAACAATTAGTGAAAAGGCAATTAACGAGTAATGATAATTAAATGACAATTATAAACAATTTGAAGCGAAAACAACTCAACATGAGAAAACAAGGTACTCGCTTATGACATCTTGGAACTGATTAATTAATTGGATTACATCTGTCTGACAGTGAGAAAAAATAATTACATGTACATCAAAGATTAAAAAATAATCAAATACAATTAGACTCAGATGTCACAATTTAAAAAAATAAGTTTGAACCATGAAGTATACAAAATATTAAATATTTATACAACAATCAGAAACTATTGAATTAAGGAAAATACGTGACACATATCTTGAAATGTAAAATATAATTATTAAATAATAATATTAACGCGTTGATAGAGGCTTTATATGCGACTGAATGAATTTATACAAAAATGTAAAAACAGTCAAAATCTAAGTGTGACATAAATAATATACATGTTTATTCGAACGGTTCTTTTTAACTTACACATGGAATACACGGAAGACACTTAAAGTGATAAGTACTATATATACCGGTATATATATAGAGAATAATACATACCCTTTTCCATATCACATCCTGTATCAGCCCGAGACACCAATATCAGCCAGAGGGCCGAAGGCCCGAGGGCTGATATTGGTCGAGGGCTGATACAGGATGTGATGTGGAAAAGGGTATGTTTTATTATATTTATTACATACTTAGTAATAAAATACAGAACACATTCAGTTGAGAAGAAAATAAGTATATAATCATGCATGGACTTCTTACATACATGTACATAGTCTTATGTCTCATACGATTTGGGTTTGTTTCTACTTCTATTTCAACGCACTTGATCCGTAATTTGAAAATATTCTATAGTATTACATGTATTTGTAAATTATGATTAACCTTATTTTCAAAAAGTTGAAATTAAGAGAATATGAACCCACCAAAAATTGTGTATGATCACAAGTACTGTTTTGTGGGTTAATTAATTTACTAATGGTGTGTTATTGACGTCACAATAGCCGTATCAGCCCTGCAGGGCTGATATGGATTTGCAGGGCTGATACGGATATCAGCCCCGCAAATCCATATCAGCCCTGCAGGGCTGATACGGCTATTGTGACGTCAGCCATATCGCATATGCAAAAAACCTGTATTTATTACTAAGTGTGTAATAAATACATATATACTATATACGGTTTTAAATTTCATTTTTAGTTGTTTCAGTGATGAGTGTTATTGAAAATTCTGTTTTAAAACGACCCATTTTCGCTATTTGCAATGAAAAAAAAATTGACCCCACAGTTTAATTGTTGTACTTGAATCATTTTTTTAATTATATAATCCAGATGCGAGATTTAAAAACATGATGCGCATTCAAGCAGACTTTGAATGCTGATTCTCTGCATGTGGAAATTTAAATATATTGAGTATGTTGGACAAATCGATTCAGGACTTATAAATGAATTCAATTATTCAATGAATTAAGGTCCTTATAATATTTGTTCGTGCTTCTGTGAAATATGCATTTTATTTTGGGATTGTATTTGGTCATCTTAAAAATTGTAAGTATAAATTGAACTCAGATTTAAAGAGCAATGGTGAAGATTTTCCTAGAAGATTAATATGATTTATATCTCAAAGGGATTGTTGAGTAAAATTACATGCATGTATGCTTGATGATTTATTTTATTAAATCACAGGTTTCTCTTTATACATTGTATAATGTATCATAACACAACTATCGTTCTGTACCTGATGAATAAAGGTTCAATTTTGTAATCATGGTACATGTATCATTTCAAATGCGTTATAGAATTAATAAATAATTCTTCATTTTTTTAAAGTCTCGTTCATCGCGCAACTTACGAGGGTTGTCCCATAAAATCGTGGACAAAGCGTTTTTCTCGAAAAGTAATGGGCGCACTAAGCTGAAAATTTCAGTAAATGTTTATTTATCATATGTAAGTGCATGATAATTTTTTTGATAAAATGTAGGCAAAAATAAATATTTTATTATGCTTAAATGTGCACGGGGTATTGTCCTACGGCGCACGGTAAAAAAACCAAGGTTTTATAAAAGAATACACAAGTTTCATTTCAGAATAAAAGTTTTAAATACACAAGATTTGGATTACAATTATCCTAATTCAATTCCACGATCAATTTTGTAGTCTTTGTAAAAATTTTAAGGCATTTGGTTAATTTCTGGCAGTTTCTCAAGCATTCAAAATGGGAAAGTGGTAAACACAACACACGAAAAATGGCTACGTTTTATGACGTTACGGCGCACCGGAGAGCTGTTCAGTTTTAATTCGATGCTGTAATGACACCTTTAGAGACTTAAAATGACCATAGAAGAAAACAGATTATAAAAATATCACCATATCTTTAGTATACAATGAAATAGGAGTCTTTTTTGATCGAGTCCCTGGGGAGTACAAAACATACGGACAAGCTCCTAATGTAATAGCAAAAGACGCTGTCACAGTAGACCGCCGAAATGAGATTTTCTCTTAGTTTAATGATGGCGAGAATATTGTCCGTAACTTACTAATAAATTTTCAGAAGATCGCATGAGGATGCCACTTGGTTCTTCGATTGTTTATGGAGACTAAGGAATGTGTATCAATGAAATTCCTAACTTTAAGTCGGACTCATATAACTTCATTTTCAGCAAAGATGAAACGTGACGCTGTTTTAGGCACTTTGACGTTATGTAATCCATGCGCCGTAAGGTGATACAATACATGGCATAAAATCTCATAATTTGTTTATTTATGCATATATTTATCTGAAATTTGCTGTGTATATTACTAAAATATGTACTAAATAATAGTGAAAATTTCAGAACGCAGTGATGTTTATTTTTTACACTAGACAACTTGTCCACGATTTTACGGGACAACCCTCGTACAATTAAATTAAAAGAACCTCTTTAATTTATTGTATGAAAAGGTCATTTAAATTCTGTGTCCTTTTGAGGAAAATTCAACATAAATAAATAAATAGATGAAAAGGTTGTTTTCGTCTTAATTATTTCTGATAGATTTCCAGTAATATATAAGTCTAATTTGAGACACATCCTATAATAATATATATTTTAAAACTTAATATTTTACGAACGTTTGGGAAGCATTTGAAATCACTTTTTTCATCGATCTTCATGATCTTTTTAAACAGTTTTAAAGAGACACCGTGACGTGAAAAGGGGAAACGTATAATTTTTGCATGGTCTGTGAAAATTTTGTTCAATTCCTAAAAGTTTAAGGTTTTAGAAAATTACAGGTTTCAGAACCTTAAAAAAAATCTATTTTAATCATGTTAATGGAGAGAAATAAAAGTAAAAATAATTTCAAAATATTGCGTTTACTTAAATTCTTCCTCACTATTGTACGCGTGCGCAGAAAAGTTGAATAAGTTACCATAGTTACCACATGGTCTCAAGTACCCAGGAATTTATGTATGCAGACCAAGAATTTAGATACAATCTTTTTACATACTGCATGCTCCAATTGAATGGTGTTTACAAGTTTGAGCCAAAAACTAGAGGTACTGTGAGCAATGAGCTCGATCACTAAATGATACCCCCGCCTCCCATATGGTTATAACTGATGAAAAAGTCCATGTTTTGCTGTGCCCGGGAAACCCAAAATATGTGTCGGATCAAAAAGCAAAATAGGAGGTGCACAATGGCAATATGTAATAAAGATTCTGTGAAAGTTTCATCATGTTTCATTCAGTGGTATGAGAGGAGTTGCGGATAAGAGATGGGTACCCCAAAGCGTAACAGACGGACGGACAGACGGACGGACGGACGGACAGACGTACAGACGGACGGAATTAACGATTACTATATACCCTCCCGCTTTTCAAGCGGGGGGTATAATAATTAAAAGTGACGTGACCTTGACATTCCCGAAAACAACAAAACAGTAGATACAACCTTTGTTTTTCCGGCACTTATATTGTGCAGTCTTTTCTTGCAGTCTAAGTGTCATATCTTTGCTAGATACTCATAATTTTCATAAGTCTTTCTCTGTATGCTACAGATATCTTAAAAGAAACACATGATACATGTATTTTGTCTCATTGTGCAACTTTAAAAATTTTATTTATTGTACTACAATAGATATCTAAAATATTTTCATAGCGTTTAATATTACTTGCATAACACTACTCTAATCATCTAATGACATAATTAATAATATTTTGCCATATTTGAATTCAGACTTTTGTCCAGGGTGGAGGCCATTTGTCAGTAAAACTGCTGGAATTTGTCAACCCCGGTGGAAAGGGGAGTAACAACCGCAATTGTGACGGAAGGTTTGGATTCGCCTTCAGCCGATGCGATCATCGCTTCGTCATTTGTGTTGACAAACAGACGGGGTAAAATATATATGGAGTTCAAAGAGAAAATCATTGCATGTCTCCACAATGTAATTCACTTAAAAAATCGCTCCACTATTGCTTCTTTTTTCAATTTCTTTCATTTAATTGATGTATTATTTATTTATTTATTTAAAATTCATTTGTTGGCTTGCTTGTATTTTCTTTAGAATATTATTTCTTGAATATAATGACAAAAAAAAAAAATACAGTACATGTATACATTTTTAAAATGATAATTTATTTTTAGCGGGAATTCAATAAACAAGTGTTCCTTTGGCCGCATTGAAACACCAGTTATATTAAATGCCGATACAATAATCTTCCCAGACATCAAAGGAATGAAAAACCCACTCTTGTTCAACGTAACATCGTGGCCTGTAAGATACTGCTTTATATCTTCTTTTTCTTTTAATTTTAAGGGTAGTTTTAAACTGTTAAAATATATTTACTCTCTCTCTCTCTCTCTCTCTCTCTCTCTCTCTCTCTCTCTCTCTCTCTTAGTATAGTCTTACTAGCTATAAAAATACATTTATAACGACTTTTTGCTATACCTATATATGGTATGTACCTAAATCTAAGAAAGTTTTTTTTATTTAATTGATAAAAATAAATCTAAATAATATATATATTGTTTATGAGATATCTGTCTTTTGACCTTAATAAACTGAAAAACTGAAAATAATTTTCAAATCCCACTACTTCAATAATATTATTGGCTATCGGAATAAAGAGATATTATACATGTATCTACTGTTTATAATGACCCGAAACTCATCGTCTTTTGATAAATAATCGTGTGTAATAAAACTTCACAGAAGGTTGGGTTAGGTGGCAGGGACGAGGTTTACAACATTCGTCAAAAACGCATGTCTAACTGTTTTTATATACGTTTGTCATATACACATGCTATATATATATAGAAGGACTTCCTCTATAACTTTAAAATGATATCATTTTGTGTGTGTGTTTTTGTTTTTTTTTTCTTAAGGCTTCGGGAAAGTTTAAATTAAAAGTTGATATTTGGGACGACGATTCAAGTTCTGCCGATGACCATGTGGCATTTCTGTACAGAAACTTTGAGATAAAACCGAGTGGCCACAGGGAGAATCATACTCACGTGCGGTTCATGCTCCATCGCAGAACCAGGTATATACAAATGTATCAGCAATCCCATAATTACTACATAATACATGACCATTGTATGTACATGTTTGTTAGCGGAAACTTTAGTAAGATTAAAATAATTATAAAGTGAAAACTGAAAACAAAATGATTTCAGTGGGATTAGACAGGCTTCACTGTACATAAACTATGTACCAAAGCATGCAATATGCTCAGTGGCAATTCCAGCATGCAGAGGGATATAGAGGCTAGGGTGGAGGAGGGGGTTCAGTTTTGTTGTGTTTCAGAGTTGTCCCTCTGCACGGTATAATTTTCCCTATACTGATAGGTCGATCGACCATTTCAGTCCGTCGCACGAGTTATATATACAGATCTACAGCTATAATAGATATAATATGTCATTAGTTTTGAAAACTTTCACCATAACGAATCACTTCTCAATGTTTTATACAAATACATTAACAGTGAACCGTGCGCGCATAAATTCTGGGGTCGCTATTTTTTGGAATATCATGTCAAGCAATGTTGACGTTGCTACGCTGGACATATTCAAACCTATTAATGTAGACAATATTATACTGAAATCACAAACATTTATGTTACATTCAATATTTTCAAATTGCATGGAAGGCAATGTGAACGCAATAAAAAAAATATAATGTGAAGACCCTTGGATTTGCACTTGTTTTAGTACATGTCCTGTTACTATAAATATACCTAGTATTTGAATGATTCACAGGCTGGTGATAGAGCTTGCAGTGTTTTGTGACGATTTCTATTTCGGTAAATCATGTGACATTTACTGTCGACCTAGAAATGACTATACTGGCCACTACCTCTGTAACAAAGAAGGTCACAAAGTCTGTCTGAAGGGTAAAGTACAGTTTTAACGTGTTTTAAAATATCATTGTTTATCATATTAAATTAATAAAAATATATGTATTTGACAATGTATGGCAATAAATTTTATGCTGGTATTCTTTTTAAACAAACAAGATCATAAGGATATGGACTAATAGAATTTAAAAAAATAAGCAACCCTTTAGTCTAATAATACATGTCCTCTACAGTGTATAAATACATACATATGTGTTACCTGTATGCAGTCGAACCTTGATAATCTGAATGCCATAATTTTGGAAGTCTTAAATTCCGAAGGAAATCATAGAGGGGAATAGATTTTACCAACCAATTATTCTGGAAACATATACATGTGAATTTTGGACCAAAAAATCTGCAGAAGAAGATGAATTCTATAATTATTCTAAGTGAATTGTGTTGAATATTGAATTTTATCAAAGAATACAGTTTATTTCAATTTTGCAGGTTGGAAGGGATCTAAGTGCACCCTCGTTGATGACTGTGTGGACGTGCCATGTCAAAATAATGGGACATGTCTGACTGATAATCGATACAATTCCTTCTTCTGCGAATGTCAGCATGGGTTTACAGGTATAAACAGTTGAATCAAAGTTCAAGCAATACTGTAACTAGTATATCGACTATCCGATACGATATACATGTACAAGCAATACTTTAAAAAACATTTTGAAGATATTAAAGACAAATAAGTTAATGACAGCAGGTATAATAGATCGGACTAATGAATATGTACTTTGCAATTTGTTTTTACTGGCACGAATTTGATTTAGTATCGTAATTTAATACTCTTTTCATTTTCATATTTTCCCTTTAATTTCAATTTTATAGAAAGTACTCCACTTGTTGAGTACTGAGTACTAAAAATAATATTTTAAATTCTAGGTAAACTTTGTGACATGCAATTTTGCAAAGAAAATGTCTGTAGAAACGATGGAGTCTGTTATATTATTAACAACACAAAGGTTTGCGACTGTCCCTCAAAATGGACGGGCGAAAGATGTGAATCAAAACTAAAAAGTTGTGATGACGTCACATGTTTCAACAACGGAACCTGCGCAGTAGTCCAGAATGAATTCCAATGTATTTGCAAAACAGGTTGGCAAGGTGTAGCATGTTTGAGAGACACCGATGAATGCCTGGGTAACCCTTGTCATGGAAACTCAAAATGTATCAATACAGAAGGAAGTTATTTTTGCCAATGTTTGCATGGATGGAAAGGCAAAGACTGTACAAAAGACGTAAATGAATGTCAAAAACAACCATGTGCAGACACTGCAGAATGCGTCAACACCATAGGGAGCTATTGGTGTCGATGTTTGGAGAATTCAACGGAGAAAGATTGTTCTCTACCCAATCAGGAGTGTTCCAAGCTGGTCTGCCAAAATAACGGCACTTGTATTGTAGATGGAGAAGGAGAACGTTGTCTTTGTATAGAACCTTGGGGAGGGGAAAGATGTTCTGAGTTGAAAGATTATAATTTGTCCTGCAAAAACGATTGCTCTGCTTATGGTGAATGTAAGGTGGACGCTCAAGGGAAATGGACATGTAATTGTCAAGTGGAGAATATTTGCGAAACCACTGTTCCTGAAAAGTGTTCAATGCAAAAAGGTTTGCATGAGTTGACAAACATACGTATTAATTTGCTTCATTTATTTTTGTTATTATTATTATTTTTTTGAATGAATATCAAGATAAGAGATTCAAATTGTTGCAAAGTCTAAAGACATATTTTTTTTATCTTTAACTTTATAATTACTAATAAATGCCATCCATGGCGTTTTGTGATTTTTCTGTTGCAGGTTTTGATTTAAATATAACCTATCCTCTTTCAAAAACGGATAAAGGGCTTATTAAAGACCTCCTTTCTTGTGTGGGAATTAACATTACCCAGTTAAAAGTTTCAGCATATCCGTAAGTATAGTATTGAAGGAAAACTTTTATCAGGGAAACGAGGAAGGTAGTGCTAAGCAAAACAATATAGTCACCGGACTGCATTCAGAAATCCATTGTTTCTTCTAAATAAAGCATATATATTCTGATCGATTTTTGGTTTGTTTTTCTCTCAGTTAATCGTATGTGTTTTGTGTTTTTTCAGCAATCAAGAGAAAATTAACATACTTGGAGTAAGTTCCAATTCTATCTTTTGGACAAATTGTTCAACTTGGCTGCAAGAAAGTTTGGAAAACTGTACACAATTAATATTTGATGGCGATCTATCTCAACAAGAAAATGGCAAAAAAGCAAACCAAACCAGAAAAAGTTCTTTAATGAACGGAAAGGATTCCGGAAATTGGTATCCGCTCACTGCTCTCCTAGTAGTCCCTCTCTTGGTCATCGCCTGCTTTCTCGTTTTACGCAGAAGGTATTTAGAACAAATTATACATTCAATGCCTTTTATAAATAGTGTTAGAGTATTTTATTAATGACGTTTTTATCTGATTTAGGATGAAGAAAACCCGAGAAAGTAAAGAACGAGAGACCGTTCCGGTGCTGGAGGATGCTAATATTTCATTTGGAAATTCCCTGTATGCAGAAATAAACGGCGATAGTCATCAAATGAATGAAAGTGTCTAGTGTTGCAAAGTTTTTGAATGTGTGCAATCTCCATACAAGAACAATTTGAAAGAACTTATTTTCGATATTTACACATTGTCTTAGGAATCGAAGGAAGTGGACATTGCCCTCCCAATAATTTGGCCGATATATATAGAGAAGGATAGAAAACATGGCTACTATATATGCCTCCTATAAATAATAACATTTATTGCTGTTTTTAATACCTGTCGAGGAATTGTGTTTGGAACTGCCCCCCCCCCCCCCAAACTGAAAACACCCTCCTCTAACTGAAATTGCTTTACACAAGGCCTTTATTTGACCCCAGCGTTTAATTTGAATTTCTTGTTCCTATACCAGAAATTCTTTGACAGGCTAAAATTATGATTTTGTTGTGTCTATGTACCGGGTATAATACTTAGTACTTGCGCTTGCTAAAATAATTATACATGTTAAACAATTTGGGAAAAAAGTCATATTATTTACATTGCATGTTGTTTCAATTATGTTAATTGTAAATTTTACTTGATGTCAGTAAAACTGAAATGGTTAACATATTCATATTGGTAATAAATTTTATCTACTTAGCTTTTAATTCATTTTTATACACCCATCCCTGTACTCAGCTTTTTAAAACCCTTGCACCAACTGTTCAAAAGATAGGTGAAATTCCGAAGTCAAAGTCTAGAAAGGTCAAAACCGATGGTATCCAAACGAATGAGGAAGGCCTTGTCACATGGAATATACCCGTGGAAGACCCTAACTTCTCAAATTTTATGTCCAAAATTTATTTTGTTAAAGTGGGTCAAACTCAAAAGTCAAAATATTTATAATCCTGGAAGGTTTTGACACATTGAACACACCTGTGAAGTATGCAAGTTCTAGCAACAATTAATCACAAGTTAACCATGTTAACTGTTCAAAAGTTATGGTTAATGCAAAGTTGGGTCAAACTCAGTCGGACATACAGACACTGAAAATATATAGACCGCAGACTAGTTCTTCAAGTTAACATTAAAGCTTAAGCAAATCAAAACTTCCAGAATTTCAAGAAAAAAATAAAAGAAGTCTTTTTTAACACATTAGTAAAATCTGACATGTCCATTGTTTCACAAAATGAAAACCACAGGTGCTTGCATGAGGACAAAACCCCTCCCCCTATTCGATATAGACCCCTAGCGGGACCTTTTCGACTTTTTTCTCGTGAATTATCTTTCAATGGCATATTATATTTTTTGATAAAATCTTGACCAATATTCGAAAAATTATAACTAAAACAAACGTTATATAAAATCTAAGCTACATTCTATTTAAATAAAAATCTATATAGAGTTAGGTAGTATTTTTCATAAAACGTTTGTTTAAGCAAAATTTTTGAATTGATAGAATAGATTATATCACAAATGTGTCATCCATATATAATTTATGTGAAAAAAAGTCGAAAAGACCCGGGGTCTATATATATATCAAAAGGGGAAGGTTTCTGTCCCTAATCACCTGTGAATGAAAACACAAGATCGTATGAACATGCAACGTTTTCCTTTTATTTAGGTATACATTAAAGAAAAAGTACCTCTTGTATTCATGTGTGTTGTTAATTTGTTTTTTTTAAAAAGCTTTCTAAGATTGGGTAAATCTCTTCATGCTCTTAAATACGCGTCGATTCATTCATCGTAATTATAACGGCGCGTCGATTTACCCAAATGGACCCAAATGGCGACCCAAATGGCCCCAAATGACGACCCAAATGGACCCAAATGGCAACCCAAATGGACTTCTGTAGACTTTATTTCAAAACTAGAATGCATCTATACATTTAAAATAAAATTATTCATTTTTGCATTTAGATATAAATATCGTTGAATATTCAGAATAAATAAAAATAAAAGCTGCTGAATGTGTTTTATGTTTATCATGTTTATCACAAAACTTCAAAATATTGTATCTTAGGCAAAAATGCGTACTTTATTCATTACATCTAAGCGAATTATTTTAAAATATAAGAGTTTGCCATTTTCACAAAGTTTTAATCTTTTTGAGTAAATCAGGTACGTAGCAACAGTTTATTTTCCACTGAAAATGTTTATTGAAAAGCCGATTCCCCCCCCCCCCCCCCACCACACACACACACACACACACACACACACACACACACACACTTTCAAAAACGATGCTACATCACTATAAATAATTAATTAATTACTATTTCATCATAATTTAGTCCATTTGGGTCGCCAACTAAGTCCATTTGGGTCCATTTGGGTCGTCATTTGGGTCCATTTGGGTTCATTTGGGTCCATTTGGGTAAATCGACGCACCCGAAAATTATATACTCATGTTTTTATAGAATTTATACATCACTTTGAACATATTTGATCAGATTTTTGGTTTTTATTTTATAAACACATTTGCTAAATCATGTAGGCCTCAATGCAGATTTTTTTTTTTATATCAGTGATGATCTTCGGTTTTTATTTTAAAAAGGCATTACTACTTTGGAACACAATTAATATTTATGAATAATATTAAAAGAAATATTTTGATTTTTAAACATTACTATTTAATAGTTTTTGGAAGAAATAATCAAATTTTGGAGATTTTTTATGAATGGTATACGGACACTGAGTCAAAGTTACGGGAAATATTAAGGGTTTCATCACATATGCCTGATTTTTACAATAAATAAATCAATTAATTAATTAATTTACATTATTTATTTACAATGTATTTATTTATTTATCAATTAGTTCATTTATTTATTTTATTTTTTGCTACAAAAAGAACTTTTCGATAACCTGAAACTTTCTAGCCTCTTATTCCAAAGTTCAGATGACAGTGATCGTTCTTCCTGTATATTATATAGGTGGCGCTATTGAAAATGTTTTGTCCAATGAAATGGGCTATTGTAAAAGAACGGAGATATGCTATCTGCATTTTGATTGGTTCACTTCAAAATAGCCAGGAATTTTCAAAACAGAAAAGAGTGTGAGTGTTGGATAAGTGGGATACTGAGGAAAGAAAATGAGGAATAAACCAGAAAAGGAGAAAAATCAAAACATCCAAGTGTCTGTACGATGCAGGTAATATATTTAATACTATCAAGTGAAAAAAAAGTCGTGTCAGATCATTCATTACTCGCTGATCGTTGTCGATAAACAAATCTGTTGTCAAACTTGAATAGACTCGATGACAGCCAGTTTTTCTCAAGCAGAATTATCAATAAATTAATATTTTTGTACATACATGCTTAAAAGGTTTTAATTTATGTCCTGATCATCTCTCAGCTTATCCCCATTTGACTTAATCATTTTTTTTTACTGCACATCATGTGCTATATTTTGTGAATGCACGTGAAACACAGATTACCGGGACGTGCTAGAAATCCTTAAAATACATTTTTTACAGAAATTAAAAGCAAAAATAGGCTTTTTTCGTTCCAGTGAAAAATATTTTTAAAATCAATTTTCTAACGTGTACTACTTTTCCTCATGTTTATCCAGTACTGTACAAACTTAATGAAAAAGTTTCACTTTTTGTATTTTGTCACAAAGTATGAACATTTATGTAACGAAAATCACAGGAGTTGGCAGTTTTATCAATAAACTTTTCCATGTCCATGAAAAAGTTTCACTTTTTGTATTATTTTCACTAAGTATGAACTTTTGTGTAAAATATGCTTATACTCTATATATTTCATATTTAATTACTAGTCCAGTTTTCTCTGAACTCTGTCCTTTTCTATAAGTTTTCCAAACAATTCCAGTTTTTACATTTCATTTTTATTTATAGGCCTATCAATGACATTGAGAAAAAGCAGGCTTCCTATTCAGTGGTAGAATGCAATGGCGAGAAGAGGGAAGTAATTGTGAAGGAGAGATTAGGAGTCAACCCTAACACAAAAACCTTCTTCTTTGACCATGTCTTTCCACCGGCAGCAAAACAGATAGATGTGTACAAGAAAGTTGTCACTCCCATTGTTGATGAAGTACTCATGGGATATAACTGTACCATATTTGCGTATGTATAGCTCACAGTTTGACCTGGAAAAGGAGGCTGGTTATAGCTCCTTGTCAATTGATAAAACTTGATTGATTTTGGATTCCAGAGATTTTTGAATTTGCATTTTATTAAAAAATATATCATTCCAACATTTTTATTTAATTTTTTTTTTTAACAAGAAAAAACTAAACTAAAAAAAGGCAGTGCATTATTTTGTTGAGATATTTGACCTAGTTTTTAATTTTTTATATGTATTATTTCAGATATGGCCAGACTGGTACAGGTAAAACCTTCACGATGGAGGGAGGGCGAGTGGAGAATCACGACGTGTCCTGGGAAAAAGATCCCTTGGCTGGAATCATTCCCAGGGCCATGTTCAACATATTCGAACAGCTCTCAAAGTCACAGGTTTGTAGAAATGCAGTCTGTTTCTTGACTAAATTTTTAACCAATTTGATATGTTAGTATTTAAACTAGTGACAGTAGTTTATTTATCTACATGCTGTGTTCGTGTTGAATAAATGTTTAAAAAAAAATTGAAGGTGAATTGTAGGTTTCATTAAGTTGAAATGTATACTGTTTGAACTTGATCCAGTAAATGTTTGAATTTGATCCTGAAAATGTTTGAAGTTGGTCCTGTAAATGTTTGAATTTGATCCTGAAAATGTTTGAAGTTGATCCTGTAAATGTATGCATTTTATAAACATCCTGTAAATGCTTGATTTTTTATCATTTGTTTATTATGTAAATGTTTGAATTTTATCTTGTCTCCTTCCTCACTCTGACTGTAGGATGTTGAGTTCTCTGTGAGGGTGTCCTTCCTGGAACTGTACAATGAGGAGCTGTTTGATTTACTGGGCTCCTCAGAAGATGCCCTCCGCCTCAAGATCTACGAAGACAGTACGAAAAAGGTACATATGGATGAACATATACATTTGTAATGTTTGTACAAGTCAAATACAGATGTACAAGTCAAATACTTCTAATTTTCAGCAGTTCAGTTGATTTTTTTTTTTAAATTGTCTAAGATAATGTTCATCAAAATGTAAAAAAGTGAAATATATATTAAAACCTTTTAAGATTTTCCTTTTTAAATTAATTTTGCAAAACACAGGCAATTTTTTTCCTCCAGATATTGAATTTGATATGGGATAATTTATTTTTTGTCATGCTTGTATTTGAGAATTATTCCTTTTTTTTCTTTTGGATAACAGGGCTCAGTCATCATACAAGGCCTAGAGGAAGTGGTAGTCAGAAATAAATCAGAAGTTTTTGAGATCTTAGAGAGAGGCTCCGCTCGAAGACAGACAGCAGCTACTCTCATGAATGCTACATCTAGGTTTCATATATTTTCATTGTTTTGTTTTTTTTAAACCAACTCGATTATTCTGTTTCATGTACATAATTTTTAACTTTTAGTTTATTGCAGCAGTCTTGAGCAAATTTTCTGTACAACGAAATATTTACATTACATTGAAGTTAATGAAACAGAATTACATTTAGATTTTTATTGTACATTATTTGTGAGTTAATATTCACATGGTTAATGAATTACCTGTTTCTTAATTACAGTCGTTCTCACACTGTGTTTTCTGTGACAATACACATCAAGGAGAATACAATAGATGGGGAAGAACTGCTGAAAACAGGAAAACTCTATCTGGTTTGTTATATTAACTTACCTTCATGATTTAAACAAAAGCATCAAAATAAAAACTAACATTCATAATAAGAGCAGATTTGCATATGATCTGGAAAATTTCAAGCAACAGATGAAAATGGGAACTCACAAATAAAAAAAAATCCATATTTGTTTTAAAAATTCAAAATTGTAATACCAAGCTGTTAAGTTGTGTAGATTAGACAAATTTAGATCTGTATCAGAGACTGTATTTTGGTACGTGAACAAACGAAATTTTTTGTAATTAAACAAAGATTTATTATCTGTTATAGGTGGATTTGGCTGGAAGTGAAAACATTGGTCGCTCTGGTGCAGTGGACAAGAGAGCCCGGGAAGCCGGTAACATTAACCAGAGTCTGCTGACCCTGGGGCGGGTCATTACCGCTCTGGTGGAACATGCACCACACGTCCCGTACAGGTAAGCTGTCACTAGTATATGATCTATAATGGAGATATTATAGCTCATTAAAGAAATTACACTTTGGATTTAGTATTGATGCCTTTAATTCATGTTTTAGTACAGGGTAGTTCATTTAAATTCAGCAGTATCTTTGAACTCTTTTGAGCTACATTAAAAAATCAAGAATTTGGCAAACCTACATGGACTTCAGCAGAAAGAAAAGCCAAATAACATACTAATATTTTTTTTTTTTTTAGAAAAATCACCATTGTATGTATAGAAGTACATTCATCCATGAGCATTACCTCTATAGTATCTGAATCTTTATAATGTTTTCAGAGAGAGTAAACTGACCCGATTGTTACAAGACTCCCTGGGAGGAAGAACAAAGACTTCCATTATAGCTACCATCTCCCCCGCCTCCTGCAATCTAGAGGTAGGTTAACAAGTACATGTAAATACAAATGTAGTTAAAACAAACAGTGAACATACTTATTACAAAGTAGCGTTACCCATTACTATAAATGACTGAAAAATTGCCCAATAAACTGAAATGATTCATCATTTCATGTAATCAAAAGGACAGAAATGTTGGAATTCTTAATGACATTTTGCTTTTAAAGAGATGTTAGAATTTAATCAATTCTGTTTATAGGAAACGTTGAGTACTCTAGATTATGCCTTCCGAGCCAAGAACATCCAGAATCAACCCGAAGTAAACCAGAAACTGACAAAGAAGGCATTGCTCAGGGTGAGTGTAGATTAAGTTATTGTAAAGATACCTCCCAGCTTAAAGTGCTTACATGTACATGTATTTGCCCATCAAGATATAAAAAGGAAGGAAACCTAATTTCTCTGTGTATTTAATTCTTGTCATGGATCACTGTCTCATTTACTTATTTGTACTTTGCAGACATACAATGAAGAAATTGAGAGACTAAGACGAGATCTTCAGGCTGCACGAGAGAAGAATGGCATCTTTCTTGCTGAAGAAAATTACATGTAAGTGTTATAAATCTTAGGGATAAATTAAGATTGGACGTATTTATGTTTGTTTTTCATGTCTTGGCTAATGTTTTTTCTTGTATCTTATTTAAAATTGTGTAAATAAACTCTACACTAATCCCTTTTTGTTGCATTCTACATGGTGAAAATTTTAGGCTTAGAGATACATGTAAATTATTGAGTGATGTAGACATTGAAGATGTAATTTGTAATTTTTTTTTTTTTTTTTTTTTTTTGGACAGTGCCATGCAGACTAAGATTAGACAACAGGAAGATTCCATTCATGAAATGGAAGAACAGCTGGAAGTTCTCACAAAAGAAAAGGAAAAAGTACTAGAATTAAAAATTTCCTTGTCATTATTGTCAAGCCACTAGCCATCAAAAACTTTTAAAGTTTCTAAATTTTTATTGGACAGTAAGATTAAGTTTATGATATTTCTGAGAAAAAAGCAAATTGTAAAGGAAAAAATGAATTTAATGATATTTTTTGATGGATTTCTTTTTTTAAAAAGTAATTCCGTATTTTCTTACAGATAAATGAGTTGTTTAAGACAACACAAAAGGAGCTGGAAGAGACAACTAAGACACTGACAAAGACAACTAATCACCTGGTGCGGACAACAGGAGCGCTGGAGGAGACCGCCCAGACCCTGGAGGTCACGGTCAAGGAGAGGGAGGAACAACGCTACCTGGTGTCACAACATGTCAACGCTGAGAACTGTCTCTATGGGGAGGCAACTCAGGTAAAAAAAAAAATGTTCTCTGTACTTTGATCAAGGGATAAGCTATTTACGTATGTAAGGGTATGGTTTCCACAAGATAATTTATTAAAAACATGCAAAGTTCTTGATGTTAGAAGTATAATGAAGACTTTGGATTTTCTATAGATAATACGTTTTTGTGTAAACTTAGAGGGATTGCTTATTTTTCAATTTCATTGTTTTGCTTAAGTTGTAAAAATGAGTAGTTTAGAGTAACAGAATAAACTTTTTTCTTTGTGTTTAAATGAAAAGTACAGGGAATTGTTTGCTTTATTCTTAAGTATTTAAATGTAGACTTAAGATACTGTCTATATATATGTGTGTCTATTGGATCATTGTAGTTAATGTCCACCGTCTCATCCACAATCTCTGACGTACACGGACTGCACGACAAACTGGACAGGAAGAGATCTGTAGAACGACACAATGAACAGTGTCAGACCGAGTTCCAGGGGGCGTTTAACAAAGAAATCAACACGATAGAGAGCAAGCTGGGGGCTTTTGTACAGTCACAGAAAGATTTCCACACAAAACGCACACAAAGCATTGGTAGGAGATTTTCAGATTTCAAGCTATACACTTTAAAAGGAGTATTTGAAAAAGACAATTGTAAAATAACATTACAAAATGTTGGAAATGTTATTTTACATGTAGATAGGAAGGAAAATTTATGAATTTATTTAAATTTCAGAAATCACAGGTTTAATGTTGCTTTTTTCCCGCTTCATAGTTTATGGAGGAAATACTTTATTGATATCTGATGGAAAGTATGATTAGGGTTTTAATTAATCATTGTTCCTTACATTTTATTTGATGCTTCTTAATTAGTACTGATGGCATGGATTCATTCAAACTATTATACTTTTAGCTAAAATGCTGGAGAAGGGAAGAAGTGAAACAGACACACTAGGGAACATAGTCAGCTGTTTACAGGAGAAACTAGGTGAACATGTGACCTCATTACACCAACACACTGACACACAGACAGAATCTAGGTTAGCCTGGATAGAGAAAACTCTAGAGGAGTCCCAAAATACACAGGTAATGTGTCTTCAGTTGATTCACAATGATTCTAAATTGCCCTGTGAAATTGTTTTTCCTCTATGTTATTCATGATATAAGAGGTAACAATAACTGATATTGATAAGTAATTTTAAATTTAAACAAACTTAAGACATTCAACAACAAATACCAAAATACCCACAACTACAGGTATTCTATAGATGCATTGATATTTGGAGTAAATGCATATACATGACTGTGTATCTTTTGCAGAAATTAGAAGCCGCCAGGCACCAACAATTCTATCAGGATACCTTTCTGACTTTAATGAAGAGTGCTCAAGAAAGACTGGAGATGTCTACACAAGTGCTACAGCAAGAATTGGAGCGATTTCAGCAACAGGTGGGTTTTAATGTTCTGGACCCGGTTGTATCAACGGTTCATTAAATTTAATGAATCATTAAGCCTAATGAATAGCTAAATTCTTAATGATGCATTAGTTAATGAAGGCATTAAAGTGTGTTGTACAAAACCTTCATTAGAGTGTTATTACTTAATGAATCATTAAATATTTAAGAATTCATTAAAGATCTATTAACATTAGGAAAACATCCCGTAATGCATTGCGTTACCACTTCCGTGGGCGTTTCCTTTGTTTACTATTTACTTATAATAAAACCAGTTTAAAAATCCGCCAAATTAGAACTCATTTTTAATTATGACGCAAAAATTAAAAAATTACGTCAATTAACCAATTCCGAGCGTCTAAAAGGATAAATCGTAAAAAACGTCATTTCATCAAAAATCAAAAACTCTGCTGCACAATGACTGATGGAATTCAATTTAAAAACAATAGAAATCGGGGGAAAAATTTCGATTCAAGTGAAATTCAACTTTTAGCTGATCTAGTGGAGAGAAATGTTGACATCATTAATAGCAAACTCACAAACAGTGTTACCAACGAGAAAAAGAAAAAAAATTTGGGACAACATCACTGCACAGATTAATGCATTAGGGGTTTCCAGTCGCTCAACTAAAGAAATCAAAACTAAATGGACGAATATGCACCAGACGGCAAAAAAGGAATTTAGCAACAACAAACTTTCACAGAGGCGAACGGGAGGAGGACCCTGCGCAAAACCTTTGTCGACGGTCAGCGAAAAAATTATCGACATCTATAAAGATTCTCCAACCTTTACTGGATTGTCTGGATTCGAGACTCAGGCACCTGGTAGGTTTGAGTTCTTAATTTGTAAGAAATACAGTGTATTAAAAACAAATTACTTATATTAAATGTTATATGGTCCAAATACAAAGACTGATTTGTATTTTTTCCGGGGGGGGGGGGGGGGGGGGGGGTTAAAACATTTATCGGAATAAAGTTACAAAATGATATATATACATGTACCCTAGAAGAAATATTGTGTAAATGCGCTAAAGTAGGCTTAACTATGAAAACTATAAGTACTGTGTAATGAACATAAAACATTTAATTATACCTGCGAAGAGGTCCTTTATATGGATTGGGCAGTAGCTATATAGATAAATTGTTTTCACAAGTCAACTGTGTGCAAATTGACTTGATTCGAATTGATAATACATGTAAATGTAATTTTAAAGGAGAAATATTGGTGTCATTCACTCAAGTCAAGTAGACACAGTTGTAATCTGTAAATACCTATTTCGGACAAACATTGCAAAAAGTCACTTCATATATATCTACCAGTTTTCTCCCTTTGTTAAGCTTTATATCGCAGCAGTAGACATCAAAAGGAAAAGCTTTACATACCTCCTGTATGCTGAATCAGGATCGTTTACGTTGTTTAGTTTCAGTTAAATATTCCAAACAAAAAGCTGTGTGAGTCTCTTCTTTAAATCCCTACCGTGATACACAGGCAAAATAAAATATAGTCCTTCATTCACAAAATGACGTCACTGTACTAACAACGCCACCTATCGTGCGAGTGGCAATAAACGTCGTGTCCTTATTATAGCACAACACATTCATGAATCAAGCGGGTGGTAATTTATTTGAGTTGGTGGTTTACCTTATTTCATTAAAAGGTTTTGTCATGAATTTTTATGTAATTATAGCATTTTCTGTACATGGGTGTACCTCTTTTGACAACTTTCAGCATAAGGAGATTGGGGATAGGGGTCTAAGACTATTTTTAGTTTACTCTGAAATTCACCCCCCCCCCCTTTTTCTACTCCACCTCGGACTAGACTCCTCCAATGAATTTGTAAAACTGAAATGTGTTTTTATTTAGAGCATAATGGCCAACAGAGAATTTGAACAAAAATTTATTATTTTTTAAGAAATAGACGAAAGCATAGAGATCTTGGGCTCACCCCAAACCGTGTGTCTGCTAACGGAATTGCTCAATCCGAGCGATCAACCTAAAGAAGGAGAGCAGGTCGTCGATGAGTTGTCAGATCTAGCGAAAAATGTGGTCACCGTGGAGGCAGAGGTTCACGTTTCTGCAGCAGAAAAACCAACAACGGCGATGACGAGCATGGAGCCAATCATGTAATTATAATAATAATTCCTAAATAAATAAATTGTGAAAAGTTTGCATAAATGAACGTCTTTTGATTCAGTAAATAAGTAAAGCAACTTAATAATGTATTACAATGTTTAGTTCTGCAATTGAAGTGGTTACCTTGATTCCGAGTGTCGTATATGTGTAGTGACCTAGATTTACTAATTGCATGTAATAAGTTATTAAATGCACACATTTTATGCTCAGATAAAAGATGGATGAGTTTTATTATGATTAAAATAATTACAGAACATTTTGACTTTATATATATTTCTTTACATGTACAGTGCTATACTAGTAAATGCACTTGATTAAACAGAAATTACATGTATTTGTAAATTAAGATTGCCATTTTCATCGTTAAAATTTAGCTGGCAAGTTTTGACAAGTAATAAAAGTTAATTAATAATTTATATATAAGTACTCAGTAGCATATGAATTAAACTGTGTAATAAATATTTATATATAATACTTTTTCTTGCAATGATTGCACACATCGGTATGTTAGCAAGTTTTAACAAGAATGTTAAACTTCCATCTTGCAGCAATAGTAATTTTCTTAACAAGCATTATAGGTCAAAAAAGGTGGGGATATTGGTCAGCGCAAGAGGGTAAAACCTGAGGACGTGACTCAAATGCAGTACGCAGTTTTGGTGGAACAACAGCTGAAACTACGGGAGCAAACAGAGTACTACAGGTTGATGAACAAAAAGCTCAGACGGGAATTGGATATGTCTTCTGAAGATTGACTGATTTTTTTCTCTTCTTTTTCATATTGAAGGATATTTCACTTCCAATATAATTATGATTTTGGAAACAACAAATGCATTTAAAGTGTTTGTATAAATATCAGAGAACGCTTTCTGTTTCCGAATTCTCAGTATTTTAATAAATAATTCTACTCACTGTCATCATTTTTTTTCCATGAATCTCACATATTGATAAATATTCAATAAAAAAAATTACAATACAATAAATGAATAAAATACAATCACCATACACCAGTGTATATACCAATGAACACCTCAACTAGCTGTTTTCATATCGTTTCACTGAATGCACATACAATACATGCACGTTCTTAAAAATAATGTTGCGTAATGTAATTTCTGATGTTTTTCCCATCCTCGGGTCCGTTGTACTGCCCTTGAATATTTCCATCGACATCCAAGTCTTGATCTTCGTCTATAAGTGGCTCCCGGAATAGAATTGCAAGATTGTGAAGTACAGCACATGCTCCTGAAATAAAAATATGTATGCAATTAAATGTTAACCCGGCAAGTACCTGAATAATGCAAATATTTTTACTTGCAGCCACGTAGCATCGTTTTTGAAAGTGGGGGGGGGGGGGGAGCAGCCAGAGAATTTTTTTTTTGATTTACCTAAAAAATATTAAAAGCAAAAAAAAAAAAGGGGGGGGGGGAACTGTTCTCTCGAAAATCCTATTTCGTGGGGGAGAGCAAGGATGGGGGGTAGAGGCCAACTCTTTTTTCAATGCCAACTTCTTTCAGTACCCTTTTTTGCATTCAGTACTGGTTTCCCAATATCAATTTCCTTAATATCAAACATGCAAAGTTTCTGAATATTTCCAATGAATAGTAATATTGGGAAAAAAAAGGGGGCACCCCCCCCTCCCGTTGCTACCTGCCTGACTTGCGAATGCTAAATAAACATGTTACTCAGCTTATCAAATAAAGACATCTACTCAAGCCTTGTTATGTACATTTACCAATGACTGTGCAGACCCTCTCCGGTGTCATCCGTATTTCCACATGGAGGACGTGAAATCGCCTCTTCCACCAACCAAATGCACGCTCAATGGTCACCCTGGTCTTCGAATGGGCCGAATTGAAGCGTTCCTGGGCCTGTGTCGATGGTCTCAGATACGGGGTCATGAGGTAAGGTTTACAAGCGTAACCGCTGTCACCAAGAACAATCCCATCCTTAATCGAGTGAAACTTCTCCTCTATAGTCTGCCTTATTCCTGACATACGGAATATGTGGCTGTCATGGGTACTTCCGGGCCATCTAGCTATATGGTGTGCTCTCCTTTGAAGTAAAATATAGCAGTTTAGATTTCAAAATAACAAAGAAAATCTCTCTCTCTCTCTCTCTCTCTCCTCTCTCTCTCTCTCTTTCTTATAATCACAGATCGCCTGCACATTTACTGAGTGGAAACCTTTCCTGTTCACATACGCTGGTTCATTTTGAGATGGGGCCTGGACTCGTACGTGGGTGCCATCAATACACCCTATGACACCAGGGAATCCAGCCAAATTAAAGAATTCTTTTTTTATGATGGCAAGCTCGTCATCTTCAGGCCATTTAATAAATCGGTGAGCCAGGGAAACAAGGGCTCTAGAAACTTTACGGACAACCCGAGAAACAGTAGACTTATTCACTCCAACAGTATCTCCGACGACTTCAAGAAAACTGCCACTAGCGTAATATCGCAATGAAATGAGTACCTAATGAATTGAAATAAAATAATAATAAAGGTCTACTCAATATATGAAGATTTTTGTCGAAAAAGAACCATTCGAAAAATTTAAAAATTTGCATGTACTAGTATTTTATGACAAATTATGTTGTTAATGATCGACCTACATGTAAGATGTTGTTCTAATTATTTCAAGAAAGAAAACATTACAAATCCTAAATGTTGATTTTTACCTTAAGGGACATTGTTAGGGAAGGTTTTGATGAGATTTTTTTTAAATGCAAATAATATGTATGAGTCATATTAATTTTAATTTCAGAAACGATATTACTTTAATGTGTGTTAAAATAATTTTGAGTTCGCCGGATTTTTTTATGCCATGAAATGTAGGCTAACTTAGTGTTCTTTTTCATCCGACTTTTCTAAAAGCGGAAGAGATTGTGATATGAATTGAAGAATTAATAAATCATAATGTTAGATTTTAGTTTTCACTTTTTATAGAATCACTTTGGTCAATCACGAAATAAATAACCGAATTAAAAAAAATAAGTTTCGTTTTAAAACTTTTTTTAGGTACAAAGTTCATAATATTCAATTCAAATCTAGTTTCGATTTACCGGCATAAAATCATGATATTAATTATTTACAAAACAGATTTTGTTTCATAATCCGTTCAAAATATTAAACACTTTATTGGAAATTCACCTGATGAAGACGAAATAATTAATGCAATCAAACAATCATGAAACACGCAGGATTGATGAGGTTAAATTTATTTTTTCAATGAACGAAAAAAGGTGAAAAGGTAAAAAATTTACAATGAAATTTGTTAAAATTTATACTATTCTAAAAAAAAAAAAAACCCCGCAACACACTGACACACAGTAAACAAATTATTATTAACAAATAAAAAAAAGGAGAACAATCATGAATTATGTATACAATATACAAGATAAGATAATTTAAGATTTATACAAGGACATAGTTATCATTATATATACATGTAGATCTCTATATATAGAGGCACTGTAAGTAACCTATGTGCCTTGATGAAGGGGAATTGTTTTTCAATCAAGAATTTTGTTGTCACGGTTCACCTGTTTATACTAAAACAATAAATAAATAAATAAAAACATTATAAGAAATCCACTTTAGGTATAGTTATATGTATTACATGTATTATTATTTAATTTTTATTCTTGGGTTATCTATGGGTAATGTCGGGTGACGCAATATGTGACATAATCAACCAAACCAAAACAAGGGAATGCATGGGGGTAGGCCTATATGTATTGTGGTGTTCTGCACCATTTTTTATGGACAATACATTGTATGACAAAGTAAGTTTTTTAACCAGTTATGTACCTGTAATCCCGTTGATAGTGCCTGTGACCGTCTAGTTCTGTGAATATGCATATACATCTACGATTTGTTTAATCTTTTTCCAAAGCGATATCGCCTACGGATGTCCTCGTCAGTCATGTTTTCTACAGAAAAACGTTCTCTAAACACTCTATCAGCCCTCCTTCTACCCAACTGACCAAACATTACGTTGGCCGCCATAGTTAATGAACGTTTAAAGAAGCCCTCTTGAGATTAAAGTTAGAGAAGTTAATGAAGGTTTACACATCCATTCATTAAAACATTGATACAACGGAATTTAATGACACATTAAAAACAATCAGTTTAATGAAGCTTTAATCATTCATTAAATGTTGATACAACCGGATCCTGAGTCTAAAACTTCATGTATATATAAGAAACACATTTCAAAAGATGTCTGAAAATGTATCCTGAATAAATGTATTTGTTTGAAATAGAAAAATTCATAAATACATCTACATGTGTAATGTATTATGTGCATCTTTGAACAGATAAATGTATTTGTCAAAAAAGAAAATCTGAAGGAAATATAAAATCAATGAATTTTTATCTGCAGAAGAAAGATTTTGAACAGACAACTCAGAGTTGGACAAACTCCATCTCAGAGCATCTGAGTAAGATGAAAAACATGGTGGGAGAATTCACAACGGACATGAACCATAAACTCAGCTCGCTCGAGCAATCTCAGAGCGAGATGAATGAACTCGATGAGGAATTGGAGAAAATTCTGATTAAGAAGAGAAAACTCTTGAGTGAGTCTAGGACCACAACTAAGGATTCTCAAACACGAGTGGACAAATTCTCAGAAGAAATCAGTATGGAAATCGACACACATGACAGTAATTGTCATGATAATGCTAAGTCTGTCATAAAGAAGTTCCAGGAGACATTTGTGTCACATGGAGAGGAAATCTCAAAGGTATGAAGTCTAATATTAATTTAAAAAAAATCACATGCCTTTAAATTACATGTTAAAATTCTTTTGAATAAAGGAGGAAGTTGGTGTGATGGGGGTAGGCTTTTTTGTAAATTGATAATATGCATTTGAAATAAGAAATGATTTGTATCTTGTATTAATAGCTTTATCATACATTGTATTTGTTTTGAATATATTTTATTGACAACATCTCAAAGTGATTGTATAATGTTTTCTAGGTATCCAGTGAATTAGACAGCTGTAGGGAGTCTTGTGGACAGATTTCTCAGAAAGTTAATGATAACATGGAGCAAGGCAATAAGGTACAATATTCAGGGAAAAAATATTAATCTTAAATAATGAAGTACCTGTTAACATTTAGCAGGTACTGGGGTAGAATAAGTTTTAATTAGTATAAATATTAATTGATTTGTTTTAAAGTATAACAGAAGATGATAACCTTATTTTCTTTTCAAATTTGAATCGAGAACAATATAATGTATGAACAAAAAAAAATTCGGTTGCTTATATAGGTGCTAAGTGACTATGTACAGAGACTGAGTGAAAGTGTGGAAAAGGAAAAATCTCTGGGGACTTTTGCCAAGGAAACTCACCATCAATGGTGGAATGGTGGAGGTTTAGGAATTTCACTGAAAAGATTGGGGGGAATGTCATTCTTGTGTAATTTATTCAATGTGTTGCTAATTTAATAAATTATTTTGTAAATTTGCATTTCACACAAAAATCAATTAAAAATCTTATTTCGAACCTAAGCTTCATGTAATTATGTGTGACAGTCTGCAGGAAATTCATTCTTGTGTGTAATTGTATTCTTTATCATTTTGTCTTGCTATAAAGACTTAATAACTTTCTCCTATAATTAAAGTGCCAAAAAGTTATTGAACTAAGGTTATATAGCTTACATGTACATTGCACAGAAAGAAAAATTAATATACATATACTTTGACTTATTTTCAGAGCATGAAAACAGACTGTACTTGCAGCTTAGAAAAAGTTTCAGCGAGTGAAGGGGTCATGAGGGAGCTAGTAGAATCTTCATCTGCTGATCTATCCAGTCAGAGTCATCAGAGCGATGGTCACATGACTCAGTGGTCAGAACAGTTACAGACAGATTTAGGAAATAGAGTGGAGGATCTCAATGTTTTCTTACAGGAGAAAATGAGGAAAGACTTACCAACAGGTACAGTAAAAATTGAGCCATGCATGGTAAAAGCAAAAGGAATAGGTATCATTTTTGAAGTAAAATAACTACCTTAAAACTTTAGTGCATGGACCTACATGAAATTTTAGAAGAAAATGAAAATAGTATTAAATCTAGATGTTAGAGATATTTCTCTGAACCACAAAGTGAACCTCCAATTCCTCTCCCCCCATAAAAACTTAGTTTGAAATTCACAGACATGAGGAAACATTGTGAAAATGTAAATTATTTCCCAACAGGCACCACCCCACAGAGGAGAGATATCACGTACTCCCAGAGTCTGACCAGGACGGGGCGCCACGAGGAGTTATTGGAGGAGTTTGGATTCCAGCCTCCTCCCATCAAGGCTAACCTGATGAGGAGTCTAGAGCTGGCCGCCCAGGAGGAGGAGACCGAGGGCGAGAATAACCAGGTAGTACACACAATGTCTATTTATAGTTAACCCATGAATACAGTTCACCCATGATTCATGTATCTCAAAATTACCATGAGTATGTCAGTGTGAGAAAGAAGTCCCTAACAAGTTTTTATCTAGGTATTTTAACTTCATTATATTGAATCCATTTCAAAGATTTTCTCAGGACCGTTTATTTTAGAATAATTAGAATTTTATTAATTTCTGTCATTTACATTTTAATAAAGCTAAATAACATAATTACAAAATTTACCCAGAAGTAAATGATAATCTGTAATTTTGTTTTTGTTTGTTAGATGGATGGTCTGGCCCAGGTGACAAGTAAGGACATAGCAGACGACGTCAGTGAGGCAGGAAGTGACATGTCGTGTTCCTCCACCACGTCAGGAGTGTCAGTGTTCAGCTACTCCAGCAAGGTACAGTTAGCACTGATTTATCTACAATTTTTAAAGATGCCTGTGCCTTTAAAATTGGGAACAATTCGATATAGCAAAACCATAAGCGGATTTATTTATGTGAAAAAAAGCAAATGAAATTGGGAAAAAAAATCAGTAATTTTTTAGAGGGAAAAGGGCGGATATTCGGACCTAAATTGGGTTAAAAAAAATTACTGGTTATTCCATCATAACAGAGAAGCTTAGAATTTGTTGGTGAACCTTTTATTTCCTCTGTTAGAGTGGTGCAAATTATACAATCGTTTGTCGTAGGAAAATGTTTGGAATTTAGGCCAAAATAAAATTATTGTTTGTTTGGAATTGCCTCCCGCCTCATTGAAATGCCCCCTCCTGAAAAAAAATTATTGACCAAAAGTAGGAAGATTTTTTTTTATTGCCCGTTATCACATGCACAATAAAAAAAAACACTGAAATGTAATGTCAGCTCTATGCAAAATTAAGTTTCTTTGTTGATGGTAAATGCTTTTTTAAAAGGTCAGAAAATGTGTTTAAAATTAAAATTTATCTTCAATTTTGAACAACAAAAAAAATTCCCTCCCTCCCTCCTGTGTCTGAAAACCTCCAGGCGGCAATTCCAAACAAACAATTTTTTAAGGGTGGCCTTAGCAATTTTTTCTTTAATTTGAGAAAGGATATAGACAAAATTTTTCATTTATAAGATTTAAATGTGAAAAATGTAGAAGGTTTGGACTGTAATATTTGGTTGTTCTTTTTGTAGACATCAGAAACCAAAGAGAACAAGATGAAGAAACCCAGAAAAATGAAAGTAAACAGTGCCAACATCACCCCTCGGAACAAAACCAGACTTCCACTCCGATCCAGCAACAACGATTCATAGAAAAAAAAGACAAGACGTTCACTTTTAGCCAGATAGAGTGAAAACAAAGAAAGATTTTATTTAAAAAAGAATGAATTCTGCAGATGTGTAAATGCCATGATCTTAGGAACAAAGACTGGAAAAAACTTGAGTTTGTGCTTGTGCAATACTGCTTTTACCACTTTCCTTAAAGTCTTTAGAAAAGCTACATGTACTACATGTATCTGCATTGACTGTTTGACCAGTATGGACTATAATATACCGTGGAGAAATACTGAATTATTATTAGTTACAGATGATGTCATGGGATTTTCCATCTCTATATTTAGTATCATTGTCATTTTCTACCCCTTCTCTGCTGCTGTCCTCTTTCCTCTAGTTTTATTTGTAATTTATCTGTTTTATAAAAGTGTATATATAACTTTAGTGTACTCAATCATGTGTAGTAGAAACGGAAAGTAAAATAAATGCATAAACAATGAGTAAGACTTGTGCAGTATTTTATGGTAGGAATATATTTTAACAGTCCTCTACCTAAATTTTAAGGCTATTTAAAAAGGAAAATGAACAATAATGTAGATTCATAAAGCTTACCAGTCAAATTGCATGTATTATAATAGTTTATAAGAATATAACTTTGGGCACAACAGCCCATCAGTTTACAAAAATAGAATATAGACGGTGTCATTTTCGGTAATGTCAAAATAACGTTATTTTACGTTAAGTTCTAGAAATTTATTTGACGTTACTTTTTTGCCAACATTTTTTTTATGAAGGAAAAATATAAACCCAGTAATTCCGCCTGTTATATAATGCAGTTCATTAAAACAAGTGAATGTAATTAAATTCTCTGCCCTTTTGCAAGCATATTGCAGTTGGAAATATAGGTATGATTTGCCTCATTTAATAAAAAGCTTGGTAGAAATGTAATACGACTGCTACCCCAAGAGAGGAATAATAAATATTCTGCTCCTGGGACAGTCGGGTTTCGGGGTGACTGTCACTTGTCAGTGACTATTTACTATTTTAGAAACACAAAGTAAAACAAAGATGACAAAGATTTGATGATGTTTATTTATAATGAATAAATATGAAAAAACTGGTACTTCCAGTTGAACAAAGTATAAATGAAAAAAATAGTATGATATGAGTGATAATGAAATTTTCAAGGGATTTAATGAAATAATTTGGGAAAATATAGCTTTTTGAACCTAATTTAGAATTTTACTGTACTCATTACTTTAATTTGGATCGGGCTCGAAATTCCTAATATTTAGATTGAGTATGGCGCCTAACTAGAAGTGGATTCTCATTCTGGGGAGAAAAAATTAGTAAGTTATTGGGATGTGCCCTTAAAATTGAAACCGAAATCGGTATTTATTGCTATGAAACGGGAAGAGCATTCCCGTTTTTATTCCCGTTCTTAATATTCTGATATTCGTAAATTCTTAATTCTCTATTCGCTTCATTTTCTATTTTTGGGAGTCATTCTTTTGGACTTTTCCTTATTTATATATTGGGAGTTCAGTCTTCAGCTCAGTCTTTCTGTCTTGGACGGATCCTCAGAACATGATTAATTATAAACCTATACGATCAGGGTGAAGTTGTCGATTTGGATTTATCTAATAAACTTTGAAAGAAGTATATTGTGTCGTCATTGGCTTACAGGTCCCGAAACGTGCATCCAATGGAGAAGAAACATATTTTCGCGCCTATCGTGCAGTCCTCTATTATAACAAAAGAAGAGACATCTTCATCAGAGATCGCTGTTAAGGAGAAAGAGAAAACACCTTCGCCATCAACTCTTTCACCATCATCTTCGCCACCCTCGATGAAGGAGAAAGATGAAACTCCATCGCCCCCGGTTCGATGCGAAATGTCACGCTATGATTCAGCCAGCAGTACGTCTGAATTTTCTCAGTCCTCACTTGGTAGTTCGGATGAGAACAAGATGCCAAAGAATTTTTGTCGTTGTTCAGTTGATCTGGTCGATAAATTTGGAATAAAAAAAGTGCAAACAAGTCCATTCAGATTGATTTGGGAACAATGGCATTTAGTCAAACTTAGTAAAGCTGAGTTAGCTAGAATTGATACAATTGCCGATGTATGCGATTTTCGTGGGTTTAATTTCCAGTCATTAGAGGAGATACCTTATGAAGAAGATATGCCTTTTAGTACATTTGGAAAAGAGTGGTTTGCTCCACCAAACTGTGCTGACTTTAAATTGTAAGTATATTTACAAAGTGAAGGGCAAAACTTCATGTATACTTATGGGTACTACGAAACAGAGTACACTAGAGTACTTCAGAGTACGCTAGAATTTAATATTTTTCACATTAACTTTTGAAGTTAAATTATATCTGGATCAGGAACAAACTAAACTGTAACCTGAAAATAAAAATTAAAATAACTTCTAAAATAAGGAACATACACATTTTTAGTTAAAAATATGTTTTAATTTTGCACTTTGCCCGAGATTAGCACATACCCTTTCATGGTTTAGTTCGACTTTCCACTCAGCGGACAGAATTTAATTAATTAATAAATAATCTTAAAATGTAAATAAGTGCGTTTCTGAGGAGGGGGTATCGAGTGTAATTCGGAGTTAGATACCTTGTGTTAATTATTATTATACTAGGGATTAAAAATTTATTTCCGAAACAAGTGCCTTTGGTTGAACCCTGTCCAGTCTTTTTTTTATAAGCACTGATTTTCAGATTTTGAGCTTAATTTTGATGCCTTAGTCTACCTTGATGAGGTTTGGATTGAATTTGAATTTAGTTCTGCTTCATTGATTTTTGACAGAATTAAGTCCCTTGGACATAGAAAATTAAAGTAACATATTTTCATCTTGATTTTTTTTTTTAATGCTTGCAAATATTGAGCTGATATTTGATCATGAATGTTGATATGTAAGTCTACCTTGTAAAAGATTACTTCACATTTTGTTCTGTTTGATGATTTTTTATGGAAGTACAGCCGTTGGACTCTGGCCAGTAGGGGATGCAATGCTTTTACTAAGATACTTGTTTAAAATGTGTTGCCAAGTTTAAAAAAAAAAATCATTTTTTTTAGTTTCAGTTACAGTCTTGAAGAATTTAGGTTTCGTCTGTTTGATATTATCAAGCAAATACAGTCGCCAAGGAAAGGAGAGAATGAGGAACCATTTGAAATAGAGTACAACCATCTCTTTGAGAGTTTACTCAAATTATTCGAATTTAGAACAAAGTAAGTCATTTTTTGCTCTTCTGACAGTTGATAAATTTGTGACATTTATAATATAAACTAAAAGACAGATGAAAAAAACATGATACATTGTGATTTGTACTTTATTAAAATCTCCCTCAATCAGGATAGAAACTTTGTAAATGATTAAATGTAGAGATTTAAGTTATGTCTGAAACTCTCAGTTTGTGCATTTCAGGGAAAAATCCATAAAATTCTTCCTAAATAATAGAAGGTCTACAGTTAACCAAATTGATATGCAAACATTCCTGTGAAATGAAAACAGTTTCATTCATTGGTCATAGTACTTGAAATTGGTACCCATGTATTTTGGACATTGATTTCCAGCTGACTTATAAAATAACCTGTCTTTTCACAAGTATTGTTGGAGATTGTAGTTTCTTTAATAAAATAATATACCTGGCATTTAGACATACAGTCAACCATAGGGATCAGAAAAAAAATTCGAGATATATGAGGATTCGAGATACCAAGATTACCGGTAAAACACAAAAAGAAAGGGTAGTTGGGACTTCCAAATCACTTTGACATACCCATGGTATTTGAGATATCAAAATTTGAGATACTGAAGTTCAACTGTATATTATACTTTCTCTCCTCAGGACCCAATCTCACAAGCACTTTATCCATACTGGAGTGTTTGTAGTTTCATACTCATTAGACAAACTCAAAACTGATCATTTTTTGAATTATTCTTATGGAACAAAATTACTTATCTCTTTGCTCAGCATTACTTGCATTTCACCCATATAATATCCTTTGATGAAAGATGTGCAGTTACTTCTAAATAGATTGTAAGTTAAACTTGACACATCTGTATTGTCATTTTCCTTGTTGAAATCTTGCTTGGTATAGGCATCATCTCAGTGATATCTAAATCATAAATGAAAGAGAACACAGACTTCAGTCCACAATAAAGCTCATCTAAGTCAAAAGACATAACTCAACAGGCATATGCATGGACAACATATATGATACATATGACTGATTGATTATTCTCATCCATAGCATTTGAAAATTTATTTAGATATCAACCACAATTTCCAAGAGGGCATGCAACTTTATTCAGCCAAGAAATATTTTCAAAAGCTGATATTATTGGCCAAAAATGTGATGAACCAGAAGAGGTACTATTTGTATGTAAGGTAGGTACGAAATTTAATTTTTTTTCAAAAAAGACATTGAAATTTTAATAATCACCCTGATATTTAATGGCTACATATGGGTTGATTTTTATCAGAACTCTGTTTTGTTATATATATTGTGAAAAGTATTGGGAAGGAGGTCAACAGGACTGTGACTGACATGGATTGAAAAAGTTGCATTATCTTAATCTGTAATTGCTCTCCGAAAAAAATCCTAGCTAATTATTATTTCAAATCCTTTTCACATGAATAATGACCAACACAGAGATCCCCCCCCCCCTTGCTGGGCCCAAAGGGAAGATATCATAACATATTTGGAATGCGATAGTAGGAGAAAGAGTATTGTTAAAATAAGTTGTTAAAAATGTAAAGCTCTTCCTTTATTCTGTCCAATTTCATAGATTCTCAGATATGGTAGGGATAGGGGTTTTATAGAATTTTTCCAGATATCCATCCTCTGCATTTATTAATTTTTGAGAGGAGCTAATTCTAAATGGTACATTAACGATATTTTTTGAACTAAGCTGGCTCTTATTAAATTTTCATTGAAAATGGTCACATTTTAAAGCTGATAAAAAAATCTAAACTTTCCTTATTTGACAATCTACTATTTGGAGTTCAATTCTTGGCAATACATTGTACTTTTGGCATAAAATTGTTCAAATCATTCGGTTGTCACTGTAAACAATGCCATGTGCCCCATTAATCTCGTGAGATTTGAGCTTTCTCGACTCCCCCCGCAAAAGAGCGCAAGAAAGATAACTATGAGGTACAGCTGTACTGGCGATATTACACATTCTCACTATAGTTAATCAAGTAATATAGATTGTCAAGGAAACAATGAAGTTGAAAATGTCTTACAGATGATATTTTATTAGCACAACCTTGAATTTCTATCTGGAGTTGTATATCTTAAATATTAGGTGTATCTTAGTAAAATTTATTTAATTCTTGTCAGGTGAAGAGAAAATGTCCTGATGATGAATCAGAATACTCCCCAATTAAGAAAAAGCTACGCTCCACAACAGAACTTGCAACTGTAACCGAGGAAGCAACTTCTAGCATGGAATCTAACATTGGTATCCCATCAAATGTGGTTGCTCAGCATGTTGGTGAACTGCTTTCATACATGGAAAAGTCTGTGTTGAATCGAGGACTACTGGGGATGGTCATTCAAAAGACCAATGTAAGTAATAGGAAGAGGTATGAAATATATATGTGGTAACTCGGTGATTGATACTTTTACATGGTACATATCAGTTTTTAGCTGGCAGGAGCCAAAAATAAACTGAACTTTGTAGGTCACCTGCAACAATCACAATACATGTATATATTTATTTAGAAAAACTTTAAAATTCTTTTCAAATACTATAAGGCTATTACGTTCTCAAACTATTATTGAACCATTCATATTCCAACATGTATTCTTAAAACTCATTGCTGTCTAGCTTTTTGTCTTTTTTGGGGGGTCACATGAGTTACTCAGGTGATGAATGCTTTTCTTCTATTAATATTGTCTTCCAGTGGGCATCAAACATCAGTTGTAAACTTTTGAACATTTTCCACCTGCTCTGGAATGACTGAATAAATTTCAACCAGTTATCAGTTTTTGTCTGTCTTTGTCCCTCGTGCATCAGTCATAAACTTCTGAACATTTTCAGCTTCTTCTCTGGAAAGGCTGAACCCTTTTTAACTAGATTTAGTATGCAGCATCTTTGGCTGCATCAAATCTTTCCACAGCATACCCGAGTGAACCCAAAGTGAATTCAGGGTTTGCTCAGTTGTTAGGTTGTGTTTGGCTGGTATACTGCATGAACGAAGATTCAAGAAAGAACAAGTGTATTTGTGTTAATATAAATTAGTAGTTGCTCACACTGTTATGTAACATGTTGAATTTTAAATTTTGCAGATAATGTTCACTTATTTGAAAATCGAACCAGCGAGCTACGAAAAAATCAGGGGAAGGAAAAAACCAGTATCTGTTAGGTTTCACCCAGGATTGCAAGAAGAACCTGTACTTTTTTACACAGATCAATACAATTTCTTAAAGAAGTATGATCGTCGAGAAATTTTCAAAGCATTAATAGCTGTGAAAATGATGGAAAGAAAAGTCAGTAGAACATAATTAAAGGAAAGGTAGAGACTAAATGTCTTTTTGTTCCAAAATGTCTTCTTTTTTGAAATACCATAAAGATGAAAAGGTTTACTTTTCAAAAAGTTGTATGTTGAGTTTCCTTTTCTATTTAGATGGTCGTGAAATTATTTAATCAAATATATAATGGGAGGAATATCATTTAATGTCAGTTTGATTAAGAATACTATGAAATGTACAGGTCAATATTCATGGATTTGGATGAAATTGCTTTAAATGCAGTTATGGACTTCTGAGATAATTGTAAATAGGGTTTGATTCTTACCAGGAAAATATCATTTTTAACAATGACTAACTTCTGAGATGGTCAATATGGTTTGATCAACCATTCTGTGCGATGTTTGCCTTTGTATAACAGGGCTAAAAGTTGCAAGTTATTAAGGTTTAATTAAATTCTCATTTCGGATTTGATGAGTAACTTTAAAAGCTGATTGCCACACCAAGATGGAAAATATTGTACTGGGTCAGTGTATTTTTTTTTGCCCTGGTTTCTGACTTCATTTCTAACATTCAAGATAGAAAATAAAAAAAAAACCAAAGTGACCTAGCCCTGAATATTGATATTTTTTGGTCACCAAAGTCACTCAGTTAACCTATTTCTATCTGTTTTCATCCATTGTCATCCTTCAGTCATAAACTTTGGAATATTTTGTCACATTTTTTCTCTGGAATGGCTGAACCAGTTTTAGTATATAGCATTTATAGGTAAAGGGAACCTAAAATTATGAATTTCATGGTCTGTGCCTCCCTTGGATCTGAGGGGCGTAGCCAAAACTATAAACATAAATGCAATCTTCAAAAATGCAAAAATAAAATAAATAAATAAATATACAAAATGGTTATGATTATAAAAGAGCAATGACCCATCTACATTTAGGGCCCCTGGATTCAGTATTCAGACTCAAGGATGGGGCTAAATTTGGTCATATACTGAAAATTCATTATATGTTATAAAGTCATTTTTTTTACTCATGAAACTGCTTGTAAGATTATGAGTACTCAGCCTTTACCAAAACCGTGAAATTCATACCCCCTGCCTCCATGATTTAAGTCTTAGGGTTGGGCTAAGTTGGTCATATATTGAGAAGGCGTATTTTTAATAAGAATTAGTCCCATCTTTTTTGTCATTCCTAGTCCAATGGACAATACATATGTATTTTTATGTCAGTATTTGTACTGTGTTTATCTTAGGCACATTTATCTTTGTATACACGTAGGCCTAATGAAATATTTTTTTACATGAGATTTACTGTCTATTTGTCGCCCAAGATTTTTTACGTGTATCATATGTACTTTTAAGACGTAGAATATTTTTTTTAGGCATTTTCAATAATAAATGCTCTTTTTGACAAACTCTGTTTTATGTTATCTGTTTGGCAAAAAAACAGAGCAGAGTATACTCATGGCTACATGGTTAAAAGGATATGTCTATTATATTAGAAGATGTTGGTATAAATTGAGAAAACATTACATCATTTAAAATCTTTCTCAGGGACAATAAGCAGGCAAACTGTAAACACTTACCCCTTTTCTTACCTCCCATTTCTGGTGTGAGAAAAAGGACATCAATCAGCCAAACTCGTCCATGAAGTTTTGTTAGGACCCGACACCCTTAACTTAACTTTGTGACATTTTTTAAATTTTTATTTTGATTCATACATCATAATATAATAAAGTGTGTTTCGGCAGTTTTAAAACGGCTAGATGCCTTAAGTCCCGCCTCATCAGGGGTCCACCTTAGCAATGTATTCTTGTGGTAAACGTGACCTAAAAATCATATCACCTATGCTTTTGTGCTTGTTATAAGCCTAAGATCATCAAAAGGTGTCAGTTTAATTTAAACAATATTTTATGTATGGAAACAAAACAGGATCTGGCAGCAGGCACTGTTCATATAAGCCCTCTCCTTGTCAGTTGATGCACACTGGGGCCTTGGGATGTGTCAACCGAAGAGTAGGTCACAGTGACTTTCTGAATTTTATGGCTATTCATTGTCAAATCTTTGTTAAATTTGTTACCAAGAGGTATGATTTTCAAACCTTGTCAGTTGATTCTTCACCGTATACAACAGATAACGCGGGAGTCATTTAAAAGTATGGGAGAGACGTTTTCAACATATTTGGGAGGAATTTTCACCGCTTCAAAGACAGGAGGAATTTAATGTAGGTCACGTCTTCTTTCGGTATTTGTATCATGTACTCATAAAATATATTTATAGCACGGAAGACGGTGAAAGTTCAGCTCTCTCTTGCTCATTGGTCCAGCATTCCCAAAGACTTCGACATATATTTGAGAGATTTCATATTCATATTGAAGTATTGAATTGAAGTATTTCTCTGAAAGATGCAAATGTGTTGTCATAAAAGAGTACTTCTAAGGTAAAGTGGGTCTTTGCTTCATGTTCTTGTAAACCAAAAAAATAAATTTTCATGAAAACGATTAGGATTATCTTTCAAAACCAAGTCTCTGTCGAGACTGTAGCTCTACTGGTTTATACTTATAATGAAGGAAGAGAAAAGTAGCAGTTGGGACTTGAAACTTTAAAACAGCAAGAAGTAGAAAAATGATCCTTGCCGCCCATCAAAATCAAGAACCGATGCCAAGAATTATGTATCTTGGTATAGTCTACTTGTGTGCCAAGTTATATTGAAATCATGCAGACGAAAACTGTAGGAGGAGTAGCATTTTGAAAGAATTTCACAGAAATTTCTATTTTTAGTAACCACAGCAACACCGTTCATTGAAATCAAAAACCGATGCAAAGAATTATGTATCTTAGTGTAGTCTACTTGTGTGCCAAGTTAAATTATAAATCGGACCAAAACTGTAGGAGTAGCATTTTGAAAGCATTTCTCAGAAATTTCTATTTTTAGTAATCACGGCGACACCATTCGCCGAAATAAAAAACTGATGCACAGAATTATGTATCTTAGTTTAGTCTAGTTGTGTTCCAAGTAATATTAAAATCGGACCAAAACTGTAGGAGGAGTAGCATTTTGAAAGCATTTCACAGAAATTTCTATTTTTAGTAACCACAGCAACACCGTTCATTGAAATCAAAACCCGATGCACAGAATTATGTATCTTAGTGTTGTCTACTTGTGTGCCAAGTTATATTTTAAGTCGGACCAAAACTGTAGGAGGAGTAGCATTTTGAAAAAAATTCACAGAAATTTCTGTTTTTTGTAACCGTGGCACACATGTCTACTTGTGTGCCAAGTTATATTGTAAATCGGACCAAAACTATAGGAGGAGTAGCATTTTGAAAGCATTTCACAGAAATTTCTATTTTTAGTAACCAGGGCATCACCGTTCAACGAAATCAAAAACCGATGCACAGAATTATGTATCATAGTGTAGTCTACTTGTGTGCCAAGTTATTTTAAAATCGGACCAAAACTGTGGGAGGAGTAGCATTTTTAGCTCACCTGAGCCGAAGGGTCGAGTGAGCTTTTCTGATCAAAATGTGTCCGTTGTCTGTCGTCATTGTCGTCGTTGTCGTCGTAGTCGTTGTTGTCGTTGTAAACTTTTCACATTTTCATCTTCTTCTCAAGATCCACTGGGCCAATTTCAACCAAACTTGCCACAAAGTATCCTTGGGTGAAGGGGATTCAAGTTTGTTCAAATGAAGGGCCACGCCCTTTTCCAAGGGGAGATAATCATGAATAAGAGAAAAATTATTGGCATTTTTAAAACATCTTCTTCTTAAGAACCACTGGGCCAGGAAAGATGAAACTCATGTGGAATCATCCTCAGGTAGTGTAGATTCACTTTTGTTCAAGTCATGACCCCCGGGGGTAGGGCGGGGCCAAAATGGCCGATCAAAGTTTTACATAGGAATATATAGGAAAAATCTTTAAAAATCTTCTTCTCAAGAACCACTGGGCCAGGAAAGATGAAACTCATGTGGAATCATCCTCAGGTAGTGTAGATTCAAGTTTGTTCAAGTCATGACCCCCGGGGGTAGGGCGGGGCCAAAATGGCCGATCAAAGTTTTACATAGGAATATATAGGAAAAATCTTTAAAAATCTTCTTCTCAAGAACCACTGGGCCAGGAAAGATGAAACTCATGTGGAATCATCCTCAGGTAGTGTAGATTCAAGTTTGTTCAATTCATGACCCCCGGGGGTAGGGCGGGGCCAAAATGGCCGATCAAAGTTTTACATAGGAATATATAGGAAAAATCTTTAAAAATCTTCTTCTTAAGAACCACTGGGCCAGGAAAGATGAAACTCATGTGGAATCATCCTCAGGTAGTGTAGATTCAAGTTTGTTCAAGTCATGACCCCCCGGGGTAGGGCGGGGCCAAAATGGCCGATCAAAGTTTTACATAGGAATATATAGGAAAAATCTTTAAAAATCTTCTCAGGAACCACTGGGCCAGGAAAGATGAAACTCATGTGGAATCATCCTCAGGTAGTGTAGATTCAAGTTTGTTCAAGACATGACCCCCGGTGATAGGGCGGGGCCAAAATGGCCAATCAAAGTTTTACATAGGAATATATAGGAAAAATCTTTAAAAATCTTCTTCTCAAGAACCACTAGGCCAGGAAAGATGAAACTCATGTGGAATCATTCTCAGGTAGTATAGATTCAAATTAGTTCAAATCATGACCCCAGGGGGTAGTGCGGGGCCAAAATGGCCGATCAAAGTTTTACATAGGAATATATAGGAAAAATCTTTAAAAATCTTCTTCTCAAGAAACATTGAATCAGAAAAGATGAAAGTAATGTGAAATTATCCTCAGGTAATGTAGATTCAAGTTTGTTCAAGTCATGACCCCCGGGGGTAGTGCGGGGCCAAAATGGCCGATCAAAGTTTTACATAGGAATATATAGGAAAAATCTGAAAAAATCTTCTTCTCAAGAAACATTGAATCAGGAAAGATGAAAGTAATGTGAAATTATCCTCAGGTAATGTAGATTCAAGTTTGTTCAAGTCATGACTCCCGGGGGTAAGTGTGTGGCCAAAATGGCCGACCAAAGTTTTACATAGAAATATATAGGGAAAATTTTTAAAATCTTCTTTTCAAGCACTTCAAAGCCATGATTAGTAATATTTATATGGAATCATCCTCAGGTAATGTAGATTCTAGTTCGTTCAAATTATGATCCCCTTGGGGGTTAAAATTCAAGCCCCCCCCCCTTACTTAAGTTAACTTACAGTTCTGATCTGATATTTGTTTTTTTCCTAGCTGGTGTGCTCAGGTGAGCGCTGTGGCCCCTGGGCCTCTTGTTAAAGCATTTCACAAAAATTTCTAATTTTAGTAACCACGGCAACAGCGTTCATCGAAATAACAAAAATCCGATGCACAGAATTATGTATCTAAGTGTAGTCTACTTGTGTGCCAAGTTATATTGAAATCAGACCAAAACTGTAGGAGGAGTAGCATTTTGAAAAATTGTTTACAGACAGACAGCTAGACGGACGGACGACGGACGCATTTCTATTGCATAAGCTCTTCTGGTCTCTGACCAGGAGAGCTAAAAATGGTGCGAAGACCCACTCAAATTGATAAATGTTAAAGTATGAGAGGTTTTTATTGAAATAAGTATTCCAAAACTGGATCATACACGTTTTATATAAAAATATCGTTGATATTAAGTACTGTATTAAACAATTCTCCTATATCAACACTATTGAAAAGGGACTGTTTCAAAACTGGATAATCTCAAACTCTTTGAAATGAACTTTATTGATGAGCCAAAAATGATTCAAATTTTCCCAACTTGCAATAATGCATCAAGGCCTGTCTTATGTACCTGCAAGGGATTTCTTCTGAGTTTTAACTATAAATTTCATAGCCTCCTTTGAAAAGCAAAATTAGATTTTTTCATATTTTCTTTCTCTTCCTTAAAGAGAAGATTTGATGTTGATAGGGCTATATCAATATATCGATACGTATCGATATTCAAGAATCATATCGTATCGAAAAATAACTTCCAATACGTATTGGACAGGCAGTTTTTCTTCTAATTCTGTTTAAAAGATGGAAATTTTAATCAACAAAATTATATTTCTTTTTTTTCTAAATTAAAACTGTTCATTAATTATATAATCACTGATAATTATTGAAGAAATAACAGTTTTTATAATTATTACAAAATACATAGACAATTTTATTTTAACGTTAATTTTACAGTCATTAAAAGTTTTAGTTTGAAGTATTATTTTGTAATGACAATGAGACAAGAACTTTAAAGATAGGCCACGGTACTTTTACTCATCAACGTAATTCACTAAACCTTCTTCATAAAACATTTTGGCGAAGATCCGACTAAAATCGATCCTGCCGTTTCAAAGATAATCAATGTAGAACGTCTGCATTTGCACCTGTGAAAACGATGGAAAATCCTTGACAATGTCACTTCCGGTTTAAACGCAATCAAGTTAAATGACGTCACAAGTGTGTCTCGCTTCCCTCAAGCGATAGACAGAAAACGCTGTTTCGGATAATTCTGATAGTCCAATAGGGGAAGAATCGTTAGAACTTTCTTGTGGGTCGTGCAGTTTTTAGGAGGATTCATTGCTGTGCAATAAAACAGAAAATATGGGAGTAGAACCGTCTTTTTGAGACCTATGCTAGCGAACCGTCAGACGAAGAAGAATCGACCACAAACGATGCGGAACCTGTGGAAGCAAATCGTTTGTATACTATTGATTATTTTGTTAGTAAAACGATAGAAAATATTCACAAGTAGTATTTAAATCATTATTTTAAAAAAATATATTTAATAAAAACACAATTCAACACATTACCTATTTACCCCCCCCCCCCCCCAACTTTAACATATAAAGGCCTAAACAGCTGATCGCATGAATAATGTTAGTCCCTACGGATTTTAATTTTGCCTTCATTTTTTTCATTTGTCGTGGGAACCCACTCTTTTTGCTATATGTTTTAAGTTTTAGAATATTTTTTTTCATTGACATTATTTTAGGTTTTGCAATGATTTATTTTAACAAATGACCCCCCTCCTCCAGTAAAACTAGTTGCATGACTTTTTAAAATTAATTTAGAAACAACGGCACGTTAATTCGGTGCTTGCAGTTGTATAAATTGATTTTAAAAGAGAAAATTTGTATGCTTTACAATTTTATGAAAAGAAAAAAAAAAGTTTTAATTCTCATGTTAAAATATTGAGAAATTTAATTTGTTCAGTTATTAAAAAAAAAAAAAAAAACAGGTTACGTTTATATCTAGGCTTGATGCAACACAATCAATTAAACGTCAGATGTTAAATTCGACTTTCAGAGTTTAGTGAGTTTACTAAAACTGTTAAAATATAATTGATCTGTATAATCTGTTTTTATGTGTCACATTATTCATGTCTTTGTACGTTGTTTCATGCAATATTTTATTTAATTTTGAACAAGTCAAGGGTCCCGGATGATCGTTATTCTACCTTTTAGATGTCCAATCTAAACATTACTGTAATATAGAAGTTGATACACACTCACAATTACATTTATGTAATATAAATCAATAATAATCAATTAACTTCGTATTCAGTGTCAATGAGAACAAGACAATTGATGAATAGAAATATAGACGGTGTGAATTGGGCCTCACCCCTAAAAATCCAATCAATTTTCAATTATGTACAATATACATGTACACACTGTTCTCGGTAGAAGTTTCAGAGTGTGACTGTAAGCAAAAACTTCAATTATCTGTGATAGAAAGATCATTTTTGCATAATGTTAGATTTGCACAATCGGCTTACTCTGCTTCACTCCATTCAAACAGGTATACGAGCCTTCCAAAGTTCCAAGGAGCTCCGAGTAATGTGTTTACGCATACCCCCCCCCCCCCAACACACACACACACACACACACACAAAAGAATTAATAAAGTCACGGGTTTTATTTAAAAAAAAAAAAACGTAGTTAAAATTAAAAAAAAATTATTTTAACATTTCATTCTTATAGTCAGGTAATGACAGGGTGGGTAAATCTTAAAAATGTCTTCATTCCTGAATGAAAAAAAATCAAATTATGCTGTTATGAAATGGTTTTATAAAGATTATTTTACAGAGATAAAAAAAAAAGAAAGTCAACAGACAATATTTTTTAGAGTTCTCAAGCGTAAATAAGCAGTGATTTCATGTAAATACAATTGCAGAGTAAACTGAGATAAGTCTACGGCAACACTAAGAGAGGGGTGAACAGCTTCCAAATGTCAAATTAATTATTTTGATCCTCTGAAAATGAAATCTTTGATAGAAAAGGAATACGGAAATTGAGGTTTGAAAAAAAATTCTAAAACATTGCCGATGATGTGAACTTCAAAACAACGATCCGGCACTTCATTACAATTTAATTGATCAAATATACGAGCGATGTTTTTTTTATTAGAAGAGGGGGGGGGGCGTGGTGTTTGTACCAGCGTTTTAAAGGTTATAGTCGAACTAAAAATTAACTAAATGTTTAAAAACGAAAATGGAGAAGTAAAACTGATCAAAACGAAATAAAAATTACTTAAAATTTTTTTTAAGAGAGAATAAAGAAAAAATCGGAATTATCTTTGAAAGGCCTCCCTTTCCGTAGTGATAAAAAACTTGCATGCGCATCAAAAAAAAATGAGGGTGGGGTGGGGTGAGGGGGGTAATCAAACCATTTAATTACAATATTTATACTTGTAGTTCGGAAGAATATTGTTTTTGACAGAAATAAAACTAGTTATCAAAAATAAAACGAATGTTCTGCCTGCATGCGTTTGATTTTTTTAAATAACACCTCGTTTCGTTTTAGATTTTAATTCATTGCCATTACTGTAGGCAATGAAAATAGGACATCAAATTAGTTTTGAAAATTAGCACTGCTTATTAGCTTCACATTTTATTGCGTCTTGCAGTTTTTAAACCTCTGAGTTTTGTGCCAAAGGTGACAGTGTTGATGATCTTCTAAAAGGCCCTATATATACTAATTCTGCAGGTCACACTTGTGACGTCACACACGTCACTTCCGGTATTCAGCCAATTTCAGTGCGAGCTCTCAGGTGTAAACTAAGCTACTTTTTGTAATATCTCTAATCAGCAAGAGAGATGGTTGTTGTGTTGTATATCATTTTACTCGTAATTATAATGACTATCGACATATGTTTAAATGTAAAACCTACCAAGCCTTTCTTTAAGGGTAATAAAACACTAATTTTTTTTTTAAAATTCATGCGTTAAATAATTCATACGCCTTTTTGATTAATTTAACTTTTTTAGAATCCAATATATCGCATATCACTTTAAAAATATCGTGTATCGTATTGAAATATTTTGTTCAATACACAGACCTAGATTTTGATAAGTTTTATCTTCCGCTGAATAGGATATCGATTGCATTAACAAATATTTAAAATGAGGAAATGTCTACAGACACCAAATTTTAATCATCTGCAAGTTTCATTGCCTCTTTTGAAATTCAAAATTAGTATTTTGCATCTTTATTTCTCTACCTTAAATGCAAATTTGATTCTGATAGATTATATCTTCTGCTTGAATTGTTGTCGTTGACATCAATAAATCTTGAAGTGAAGACATCTCCACACGCATAAAAATTCTATGATTCATGTTACCAATATGGTTAATTGAGAGATATCTTTTTCAAAATTGGAAAGTGGTGTGTGTTTTTTTTTAATACAAATACATAGGCGTAGTCACAGGGGGGGCACTAGCCCCCCCCCCCCACTTTCAGATCGGGGGGGGGGGCAAGATATGTCTGTGCCCCCCCCCCCACTTATTAATGTAGAACAAAATCACATCTATGTTGAAATATTAAACCTCATTGTGTGGCAATTTTTTTTATTATATTTTCAACAACAACTAAGTAAGCATTTCTCTTGAAGTAATAGTTGTATAATATAGTAATGTAATATAGTAATTAAATCTGTCAAGACCTCTTTTGTTTCTAGTTTGGGATAGGGAGTACAGGTCATAAATTTAAGTTTAGACATTTCTGTTCACTCAGCATAGATCTGTTATCTAACAAAATTAAATGAGAATTACAAGCTACCCCTTGTGTTGACATCTGAAAGTCATTATTAAATATTTGCTGTATCCCATTCCTTGTATAACACAGTCACAAAGTAAGTTTTGTCAAACCTCCGGATTTTAATTCTTTCATTTTGCTGATTCATTAGCACTCTTTTTATTTTTACATATCTGTACTATAGAATTCTGTCTAGTCAATCCAAATCTCATCAAAATAAGTAATTTCTACAAGATCGCTGTAGTATTGGAGATTCTGATGCTGACGGTATACCTGTGATGAATATCAATCAACTTTAAAAACACTATTTGAAATCCTCTCATTCAGCTTAGAAAGGCTTGCTGATTTAAGGGGGGGGGGGGGGGGGGGGGGGACTCACACACTTAAAATTTTTAAAGTATGTTATGATTAATATTATTAATGCCATACTTTGATACATATATAACCAATGCCGCTATTTTTGTTTCTGGTTTTACTATTAAATTACACGAAAACTCAGGAGCTTCCAGGGGCTTCGCCCCCTAGGCCCCACCATTAAAAGTGTGATATGACTAATATTATTTCATGTCATACCCCCGTATTACATATCCTGTGTTCGCCCATGGATGTTACATGTTGTTCATCTTAATATTTCTTTATATAACACACATGGCCTTTTTTTTTTTTTTTTTTTTTTTGCTTGTCTAGGAATTTCTGTAGTTGAGCCCCCCCCTTTTAAGTTTGTGACTACACCTCTGAAATATCATTGAAATTAAGTAGCGTATTGAACATTTCTTCAATATCAACACTGTTGAAAAGATACTATATGTAATTAATTCAAATCCCTGCAACTTTCATAAATGCATTTAAGACTATCATTAAATTTAGGTGCCAAAAATTCCAATAATCGTGTTATCTATTTCAAAAGTGCATCATGTACCGTTCATACAAATGTCATTAATAGCGAGCGCAGCGAGCGTCGCGAAGCGACGCTCGCGAAGCGAGCTCAATAGACTAACGTGTAAGAACAGAGGAAATTCGGATTGAAATCTGTACATACGTCAGGCAAATTTCTCTGTGCAACATTCCCAGAATTCCTGCACTACCCAATGACCTTTGCGCGAATAAATAAATAAATAAATAAATAATAACGTAAAGCATGAAAGGCAATCAGTTTGTAGATATTTTTCAAATAATCAAAAAATAACTCTGCATTGTTTTTCGACCAAAATTGCACTAGGTCTAGAGTTTCAACCAGACGCTCGGCTGTCTCCGTAAGCTCCGACGAGCTCCGTGACGTCGCGTGACGTCACAGGTAGTCGAGACGTCTCGTGCGGCTTGATGTTTGAAGTGGCTGATAAATTTTTCAAGTTTTTTCGATGGTACAACTGCGCTCGCCCCAACGGTCACACCGTAAAACATATTATTAAGTCGTGTATTGAACATTTCTCCTATTTCAACATTGTTGAAATTAGTATTCCAAAACTGGGTCATCTTAATCTCTGTGAAATGAACTTAAAAAAGATTAAATCCTCAAAACTTCCATGAAAACATTTACGACTATCCTATGTTTCTGCAAGGGAAATTATTCTAAGACTTCACTGTAAATTTCATAGCCTCCTTTTCATGTTAAATTTTTGAAACTTTTTTCTCTTGCTAAAAAATATATTTGATGGCGATAGATTTTATCTTCTGGTTGAAAAGGTGTTTTTAACATCAACAAACCTGAAAAGAAAATATCCTTACAGGCATCAAATTCTAATTTCCAAGTGATCAAGACGGTTTTTATTGAAATTAACTATTCCAAAACTGGATCATGTACGTTATACTAAAATATCATTGTACTAACATGATTAAACCATAGACATAGATCGTTCGCTTTAGGTCTATGCAGAAACAAAATGAGAAATAAGTGAAACGTTAAAATTAATTCAGACTGATTTTTTTAAAAACAAAGATTACAATTGTCATTTTAATCGTGTTAATAAACCTGTAGTGTATTTGGGGGTGTTTTTTTGTAATTGGGTTCGGGCTCGGGAGCCCATTTCTCTCTGTCTCTTCACGCGTTTCCGCCAAGCTGGGTGCAGGCCACGAATTTCAGAGCTCCTTGAATTCGTAATTAATTGTTCTTAATCAATACATTATTTTTATCTAAAGTGATTCAGTTGATTTCATACTATTAGGAAATCACTTTAAACTGATGCTTTGAGTTTTATTACATAGCTTAACATCTATTGTGTCAGGGGATGTTAGTACTGCAACGTTATAAGATTCATGCAGGTCTGGTACAATCACTAGATTTAGCTACGTAGCTTTATTTACCTACCTGAGGTAGCTTTATTTAGCTACCAAATTGATCTATTTCTATTAAAAAGCATTTTTCTCAGGGTGTGCAGACAATATCATTTTGATGCAGTGATCATTTTCAACTTTGAACTCATCTGAAAACAACTCATGAAAAAATCCCTCTTTGAAAAAAGTCTTTTTCTGCGCAATTTCAATCAAAGTTCTGAAAGTTTTGGGGCTATGTATGACAGTTAGAACAGTTACTCCTTGAATAAAATGACAAAGAAGTCCAGTTCCGGTTAACACGATAATAGGTCGGTAATTATTCAGCACAATGTGAAGTAATCATACTCAGTCATGCCTCACCGCACCTTACCGCACGGTCAGATAACCAAACAATGGAATTACATGTTTTGCTGTAAATTGTCCAAACGCACCAATGTATAAATTATCTCTGCTTTGAATTGTTTTTTAAAGCCTTCCTATTATAAATATCAATAGTCATTTAATTGCGACTTTTTGTCTCTTTTTAATAAAAAGAAAACTTTTGAAAATTTACCTTGAAATAGCTAAATAAAGCTACCTGAGGTAGGTTAATAAAGCTACGTAGGTAATTCTACCTACGTAGCTAAATCTAGTTATTGTACTGGACCTGTCATGCTAAGCATACAAACACTGGCTTAGACTAGTTCAGTTCAATCCGCCACATAATGAGTACCCAAGAAGGTGTTATAATAAAATGACGTAATCTACTGTTGTGGTATATAGTGAAAATAAAATTAGCAGTGATTTAAGAGAAACGAGAGCTTTAAAATAAGAAAAGTAGGGGATAAGAAATTAGGCCTACCATGATTAGACATTGGGCTTTAGCATTAGTTAAAAGTTTAATTTTTCAAGATTAACATGGCCCTGCATTGAAAAAAAAATATATTAAAGAATTTTTGTAGTTTTTACATAGATTGACTGGGAAAGAATAAGTAAGGATCCAAAATCAATGGTTGCCTCATCTGCAAGATGGAAGGCAGGAAAAGGGCACACTCCGATGCGGGTGAAAGTGCGAGTAGTTCACCACCACACGACAGTGACACTGAAAAGTCAACAACTACGTTAGAGCGTTCATTTCCAAATAGCACTTCCAAATGGAGGCGATCTGATATAGACAAATTGGGAATAAAACTCTTGTACAGGGCTTTCGCGATGGATGTTGTATATGAATGGGGGCTATATACAATGTTTAGAAAGGATGTAGTTTCAGAAGAATTGAATACTGTGGAGGAAATTTTACATGTGTGTAATTCAATTGAAGCGAATTTCACATCGTTTGAAGAATTACAGAGAAAGTTTATTGGAAATTCCGTGATATGTAATGAATTCGTTCCAAGAGAAAAGATCCCTGATGGAATTGGATTGTAAGTATTGTCCTATATAAGATTGTCATTCATATATGAAATATGATGAGAAATTTTGTGTGAACTTTGCCGACTTTTTACTAAGTTTAGGTCACTCACCTAAGTGGGATAAACAGGTTTGGACCAATATCTCCCAAACAGGATATATTATATCCCAAAAGATTTATCATGACCCGAACAATCTATTATATATACCTATGTAACTGGGCTTCAAGGGCAACATACCAGAATATTAGCCCCGAGGTGACGGGAAAGCTCAGGCTTGTTATAATGTTGCCCGATGCGGAAGGCACTCTCTGAGGGCAACATAACACAGCTGCAGAGTTTCCAAAAACTTATGGTCCTACCGGATAAAACCAAGAGAAAATTGAAATGTCTGATGCAATTTGCTACAGTACCGGTCCCTGTAACCAATCATTTTCTGCCTTAACAATCTTTTGTTGTTTTTTTTTTTAGTGTTCTTTGTACCTATAGTTTTATAGTTTTTGTCTTTTCATCATAATCTCAAAAAGTCTTTTGTGATTTTTTTTCAACGAGTTATTTTCTGGCAATGAAGCAAAATAATCAGGGACAGATAATTTTCATCTACACTTCTACGAATAATCGAGAGAGTTCCGAATTTGGCATATAAATTCGAAGCGTGAAAAAACAATAAAAAGCAGAGTTGAATTTGTGTCTATATATTTATATGGGTTATATTTTAGAGTAAGACATATATGAGCTCAAAAAGGATAGTTATTTTTAAATCGGTAGTTATTTCCAGTGCAACTTTTTTGTATTCTTCAAAATGGTTTCGGAGCGGATCCAGTCCAATTTGCTACAATGATGAATAGGTTCCCTACTAATGGGACTTCAGAGTTCTTGAAATCTTTTTCTCGCTGTCAGTCATTTGGACCGACTGCCATGTGAAGTTTGTCAGTCCAGACAGATTTCTATCAGTCCAAAATAAATTCAATAAACACATGAAAATTGTATTTGAATTTTATTATCAATAAACAGGGCGTCTATAAACACTGCACACTTCTTACCCTAGAGCCGTCAACAAACTTGTTTAAACAGTTTACCAATCATAGTTACCATTTTGTTACTGTAGTAGTTTGGCACAAGTTAGATATAATCTGTGTCTCAGAACAAGTCCTCACAGTTATACTCGCAATGTAGCAATTAATTTCAGAATTGCTCCGAAACGAATTTGCACTGGAAATAACTTCAAATTAATTACAACAAACCTCTTTTAGGTCGCGTATGCCTTTAAACCTAAATTATGATCCAAATAAAGACAATGATTCAACTAATATTCTTTATGCTTTTTTTCGCTTCAAATTTACATGCCATGTTTGCATTCAGAACTCTCTCGAATCTTCGTAGTAAATGTACTGAGTTCGAGTTATTGCCCGTGTTTATTTTGCGACATAGTGAATATACGGAGCAAATTCTATTATTAAACTGGGTCCGTAGAACATATATCATTTTAACGATAGAACATTGTCTCTATATTTGCACTCTTATTCATCGAGAAGCTATTTCAACATGCAGAAAAAGAGTTTGAGAGATTACGATCGGTCGATTACAGGGAATTCGTACGAAATTTAGTAAGATTTTCGCAAGTTCCGGTCATTTGGACTGACACAGAATGGAAAGTAATCGGTCCTTGGTTGATTTTATCGGTTTTGCCGACAGGACCAAAAGATTTCAAGAACTCTGGGACTTGAGCGCTTGTCCCGATCTGTCGAATCATTGACACATTAATCTGAGTACTTTCAAGGTCTAGTTAGGTTTGTATTGATGTTCTGTAGCAATTTTATATACATGTATTAATTTCAGGTGAAACGGACCAGTCCCAACCAGTGTCATATATATTCTTTTAAATTACATCATGAATCATACTAGAAATTTTTTTTTGACTGATAGAAATTGCTGGATAAATAACATTCACACCAAAAATTTCATTAATGAATTCTTTGCCATATAAGTACAAATGTTAAGACTAGTACAAATGTTAAATTAATATTTTTGTTCGATAATAACAGATGTTCAGGACGATTTGAGGAGTTTCAACAAAAATTGGAACTTGTTTTAAGAGAGGGAATTGAAGTGAATGCTTCTGTCTCAGAATCCAACTTTCAAACATTATTTGAGGACTTTCTCAAAATATGTGGCATAATCACCAGGTAAATATGCGTTAATTACTATATTTAGTTCACTTAAGTAAAGGTTTTGAAATTGTTGAAAAATTCATATTGAAATTTGTTCAAATGTATGTGTGCACATGTATAATATTAAGTTTGCTCAAATCATGACCCCTATGTAGGACCATACTAAAAGATTTTAAAATGTTAAGGAGGATGTAGGTAAAAAAAAAAACCCTCCAAAAAAAAAAACCCCAAAAAATCAGAGTCCCAGTGATTGGAAAGGGCTTGTGCCACGCGCCATAGTCAAATTTTGTGAAAAATGGCACATTAAATCAATCAATCATGGCGCCAAGGTGCACATTCAATTTTTAGCGAAGTTATTTGGAAATATTTTGTGTACGACTTTCTCTCCTGTTTTAATTTCATTTAAATGCAGTCAATTTAAAACAAAATCACAATTAATCTAATTGGTTGAAACCTGTCAAAAAGTACTTCCGGTTAAACAAAGCACTTACATGAGGTACAATACTTCATTCATTTGTATGATAGGGCTGTTCCTTTTCAAAAACTGTCGTAATTTTAACACAAAATATGGGTCAGTTATATTCTAAGAAAGTTCCTTTAAAGAACTTTATTCGATAATAACCAATATTTGCCCCCCAAAATCGAACTTTGACTAAGAAATATTTGATTATGTTCTTCAACAGGGGGATATATGCTGACTTCAAAGCACTGAATATTTTCATAAATAATGACGCCATATGTACGTAATGACGTCACAAACATGACGTAAATTTCAGTTTTTTATGAATTTTACAGAAAAATGTACATATTTCGTCGATATTTTGAGTAAAAGTCACCGAGCGCATGTGTGTTCAGGATCAATATTTTGATATGATGTGTAGAATGATAATATCAATGAAATATGTCAACATTGTTCCTGAACAAACTTGCGCTCTACAAATCTTAAAGCTAAAATTGTTGAAATTTTGTCAATTTTGACCTCTTTCTGAAAAAGGATATAAAATCAGACTAGTTTGTGACGTCATTAAAACAAAAATTGTGAATACACTGCTTTGACACTATAATATTTTCTGTTAATTTATATTTCTCATACAATTTATTGAATTCAGCACATTTCGGGAAGTTTTCAAAATTTGACTTTTGTGGGGGCAAATATATGTAATATACCGCATATAGTTCTTTACTGCATTTCATGCGTTAAAAATCAGATTCGATTAATTAAAAACGTGTTTTCTCTTGTATTTCATATTTGTTTGTCACTTTGTTATTTCTTAAAATGGCCATTCAGATTATATTGATGGCCCATTCGTTTTCGAAATGGCCCATCAAAAATGTGGACAGTTGCGCCATAGTCCCATTGACCATTTTGGCCATCCCAATCACTGGAGTCCTGATGAATAAAATGCAGATGAATTTTGTTCAAATCATGTGACAGAAGAATGGGGTAGGGAGACGGTAAGGGATAAATTTTTACATAGGAATATAGGGAAAAAATATTCTAATTTGTCTCAAAAGAGTTTACATGTATCGTGCCTCAGTGTTCTTTGGATGTATTAAATTGTGCCCTACATCATAACACTGTCCCATGGAGTGTGTCATTTTCTATAATACAACTCCTGGCAAAACATTCATTCTGTCATCCCTTAATACGCATACGATCATCTCGATGGTGAAGCAAAAATCTGCACTCTTCACTAAACTAAACCCTTTGCCAGTTTCTCAGAGTCCAGTTGCTAACTGTGTTGCACCAGCTGACTCATGCATGCCTATGACCTCTTGTCAAAATAAGACCAAAATAAGCTCGTCTGACTAGCAGTCCAAACTCTGGAAGGGGATAGTGCATTGTCAGCAAAAAATAGTCTTGTTTCCTGCTACCAGCCTTTGAAAAATAGGGTAGGTAGGATTGATTGATTGATTGTATACTGTTTAACGTCTCTCTCCAGAATATTTCACTGATATGGAGACGTCACCATTGCCGGTGAAGGGCTGCAAATTTGGGCCTATGCTCGGCACTCGGGGCCATTGAGCAGGGAGGGATCTTTATCGTGCCACACCTGCTGTAACACGGGGCCTCGGTTTATACGGTCTGATCCGAAGGACCGCCCCATTTAGTCGCCTTTTACGACAAGCAAGGGGTACTGAGGACCTATTCTAACCCGGATCCTCACGGGATGGGTAGGTAGGAAGGAAAATGATTTTATTTCCTTTTTTCTGACAAAATTTTTTTTTGGGGGGGGGGGGAGGGTCCGTAATGGTGCAAGTGCAGGAGTGATTCACTACCGCACAGATTTCAGCTGAAATTATCAGTTATGCATTAAGACATGAATTGATCCAAAAATATACAGAACAATGTGTGGTATTGGTTATTTTTTGTGTATGTCAACATCACAACTCAAATTTATCTGCCATATTTACGGACCTTGATCGATTTTATTTTGGGACAACCAATAAGAATTCAGAATATAGGGAAGCGGATTGGTTAGGATTTCCCTTATTTTAAGCATAAATATCACTCTTGGCTTTATGATAAAAATTAAAAATATCCCATGGAATGCTTTGATTTATCAATGTTTATAGTGATATCATATAACACAAACATTTATCAACACCAACATTTACTTTATCAAGTGATTCTAAATTTCATGCGCAAGTCTCATGCGAGAACTTTCATGGCTCTTTATCAAGTGATTCTAAATTTCATGTGCAAGTCTCACGCGAGAACTGTCATGGCTGCTGAGGAGAACGACTGGTAAATACGCATTTATTTTACTTGGTGTTTGCATATAAAGGGCTATGAAGCTGATAGTGAATAAAAATTCTGTCTCATTAGAAGTAAGTTGAATGCAAAAACAATTTATTTTGCCTGCAGTCGCCCGTATCTAACAAATAAATGCACCATTACGGAGATGCAGTGGTATTGTAGCCCTCTCCTGAAAATATCATATTAAAAAAAAATTGGAGAGGGCAACATTGTTGCAGCTAGTATTTGATGAAAGTCCATATCTAAAACTTAGAATTACATGAAATGCTTGTTTTGTGTTAACATGGAAACAGATGGCATAATGATGAAATTCCAGAAATTCTCGATTTTTTTCCCCCCAAAATCAAAAAAAAAAAATTAGAGTCAGCCGCAAAAATAGGGTTGGTTGGGTAGTAAGAAACATGCATGACTGTTATTTTTTTTTTTGCCAAGTATATAATGCTTCATAAATGACATATTTTTGTCATTCTGAGACATCTGGTATAGGCTTTGAGTTTTTTGTGTAGAATTTCATGTTATAGATACAAAGAGATCAGCCCTAATTAAGTAGTGTATTTTATTTATTCATGTTTACATTGCTGTTCCACTTAATTTTAGGCACCAACCTGATATTGCTGTAAAGAAGATGAAGGTCAAGGGTGAAATTGTTTCTTCAGCACCAGATATATTATGCTATGGTTTGGAGGGGAAAGTTTTATGTGTTGTAAAGGTAAAAACATTTTATCTTGTGACTATTTCTGTCTTGAAGATTCAAGTGATCTGTATATTGCTTTCCTTTTCCATATTTCCTTACCATCTTTTTAGTGCAGACTACAGTGCCTTTGTGTTTAATATGATATAAAATTACTCTAAAGTGCTGCACATGAAAATATATAAGCATAAAGACATTAAAATTACAAGCACTATACAACTTAAAATACATGTCAAAGCCATAAGAATATACAGGAACTTTTAAAAAGACTACAAATTAAAGCCATAAGAATATACTTAAATAAACTTTTAAAAAGACTACAAATTAAAGCCATAAGAATATACATAAATAAACTTTTAAGAAGACAAGAAATATTTATGCATGTAAAATTGCTGTAATGTCCCATGTCATAAGACAATTCAAATTTAAAAATTAAAAACAAAGAAGCTTCTTAAGAATAATCTGCATGGGTATGCAGTAGTAAATAAATAAGTTTTTAAGAAATGTCTTTCAAATCTCAAGTTTTGAGGAAGACTGTTCCACAATGTTGCACCATAGCCACATCGAATCACCTGTCTGAATGTACCATGGGCCTGGTGATCATATCCTATGGATACATTTCTTGCTAGGATTTGTGAAGAGGCATGATGTCACAAAACCTTGACGTAGTGAAGTTGGGGAAGAGAATGTGCTCAGTCAGCTTGTATTATTCTCTCTGCTTTGTTGTTTTTATTTTTCACAGTAATTTTTTTATATTTTCAGGTTAAAAAGAACATAAAAGGTGAAGATACCTATGGCAGTCCTGTAATCAAGAAAACATGCCATGCATCTTCTGAAGTAGATCCCTGCCTACCAGATGCCCTTCTTGCTCAACAAATAGGAGAACTGTTAGCCTATCTTGACAAATCAGTTACACATATGGATCTCTGTGGAAGTGTTGGTAGAGATATTCTTGGATTTACGGTTGAAAAAACAAAAGTATGCCATTGTTAATTTGAATAAATACTCTATGCTTAAATAATATTTTTTACAACCTAATTTTGTCTATAATTTTTAGCTCACCTGAGCCGAAGGCTCAAGTGAGCTTTTCTGATCACATTTTGTCCGGCGTCCGTCTGTCCGTCTGTCTGTCCGTCTGTCCGTCTGTCTGTCTGTCTGTAAACTTTTCACATTTTCGACTTCTTCTCAAGAACCGCTGGGCCAATTTCAACCAAACTTGCCACAAAGTATCCTTGTGTGAAGGGGATTCAGGTTTGTTCAAATGAAGGGCCACGCCCTCATTCAAGGGGAGATAATTGGGAATTAATGAAAATTTGGTGGCATATTTTAAAAATCTTCTTCTCAAGAACCACTGTGCCATGAAAGATGAAACTTATGGGGAAACATCCTTAGGTAGTGTAGATTCAAGTTTGTTCAAATCATGACCCCCGGGGGTAGGGCGGGGCCAAAATGGCCGACCAAAGATTTACATAGAAATATATAGGAAAATTCTTTAAAAATCTTCTTCTCAAGAATGACAAAGCCATAATTCATCATATTTATATGGAAGCATGCTCAGGTAGTGTAGATTCAAGTTTGTTCAAATCATGACCCCCGGGGGTAGGGTGGGGCCAAAATGTCCGACCAAATTTTTACATAGAAATATATAGGAAAATTCTTTAAAAATCTTCTTCTCAAGAATGACAAAGCCATAATTCATCATATTTATGTGGAAGCATGCTCAGGTAGTGTAGATTCAAGTTTGTACAAATCATGACCCCCGGGGGTAGGGCGGGGCCAAAATGGCCGACCAAAGTTTTACATAGAAATATATAGGAAAATTCTTTAAAAATCTTCTTCTCAAGAATGACAAAGCCATAATTCATCATATATATATGGAAGCATGCTCAGGTAGTGTAGTTTCAAGTTTGTTCAAATCATGACCCCCAGGGGTAGGGCGGGGCCAAAACGGTCGACCAAAGTTTTACATAGAAATATATAGGAAAATTCTTTAAAAATCTTCTTCTCAAGAATGACAAAGCCATAATTCATCATATTTATATGGGAGCATGCTCAGGTAGTGTAGATTCAAATTTGTTCAAATCATGTCCCCCGGGGGTAGGGCGGGGCCAAAATGGCCGGCCAAAGTTTTACATAGAAATATACAGTGGACCCTCATTTATCCGGACGCTTTGGTTCCCAGTCAATTTGTCCGGATATGTGAAGCATCCGGATATCTGAATCACCAGTTAAACAAGACAGAATAATATTTAAAAATTTCGTTATGATGAAAAATCGTCCAGATACTGAAGCATCCGGATATCTGGCGTCCGGATATCTGAAGGTCCACTGTATAGGAAAATTCTTTAAAAATCTTCTTCTCAAGAATGACAAAGCCATAATTCATCATATTTATATGGGAGCATGCTCAGGTAGTGTAGATTCAAGTTTGTTCAAATCATGACCCCCGGGGGTAGGGCGGGGCCAAAATGGCCGACCAAAGTTTTACATAGAAATATATAGGAAAATTCTTTAAAAATCTTCTTCTCAAGAATGACAAAGCCATAATTCATCATATTTATATATGATGAATTCCATATGACCCCCAGGGGTAGGGCGGGGCCAAAATGGCCGACCAAAGTTTTTAAAGATATATATAGGAAAATTCTTTAAAAATCATTTTCTAAAAATAGCAAATCCATGATTGGTCATGGGACTACTTTTGGATTTAAACTTTACAATAAAAAGCCATTTTCTACTTTTTCCTACCCTTAGTGCTCAGGTGAGCGATGTGGCCCATGGGCCTCTTGTTAAATATTAAAACTAAGAAAAATAAAAGAAGGTGACAAATTTTCAGATCCACTAAGCAGGGTTCGACACTAACTTTTTAGCTCACCTGAGCCAAAGGCTCAAGTGAGCTTTTCTGATCAAAATTTGTCCGTTGTCTGTCGTTGTTGTCATAGTCGTTGTCGTTGTTGTTGTTGTAAACTTTTCACATTTTCATCTTCTTCTCAAGAACCACTGGACCAATTTCAACCAAACTTGCTACAAAGTATCCTTGGGTAAAGGGGATTCAAGTTTGTTCAAATGAAGGGCCACGCCCTTTTCCAAGGGGAGATAATTATGAATTAGAAAAAAATTAATGGCATTTTTAAAAAATCTTCTTCTCAAGAACCACTGGGCCAGGAAAGATGAAACTCATGTGGAATCATCCTCAGGTAGTGTAGATTCAAGTTTGTTCAAATCATGACCCCCGGGGGTAGGGTGGGGCCAATATGGCCGATCAAAGTTTTACATAGCAATATATAGGAAAAATCTTTAAAAATCTTCTTCTCAAGAACCACTGGGCCAGGAAAGATGAAACTCATGTGGAATCATCCTCAGGTAGTGTAGATTCAAGTTTGTTCAAATCATGACCCCCGGGGGTAGGGTGGGGCCAATATGGCCGATCAAAGTTTTACATAGCAATATATAGGAAAAATCTTTAAAAATCTTCTTCTCAAGAACCACTGGGCCAGGAAAGATGAAACTCATGTGGAATCATCTTCAGGTAGTGTAGATTCAAGTTTGTTCAAATCATGACCCCCGGGGGTAAGGTGGGGCCAAAATGGCCAATCAAAGTTTTACATAGGAATATATAGGACAAATCTTTAAAAATCTTTTTCTCAAGAACCACTGGGCCAGGAAAGATGAAACTCATGTGGAATCATCCTCAGGCAGCGTAGATTGAAATTTGTACAAATCATGACCCCCAGGGGTAGGATGGGGCCACAATGGCCGATCAAAGTTTTACATAGGAATATATAGGAAAAATCTTTAAAAATCTTCTTCTCAAGAACCACTGGGCCAGGAAAGATGAAACTCATGTGGAATCATCCTCAGGTAGTGTAGATTCAAATTTGTTCAAATCATGACCCCCGGGGGTAGGGTGGGGCCAAATGACCGTTAAAAGTTTTAAATAGGAATATATAGGGAAACCTTTTAAAATCTTCTTTTCAAGTACTTCAAAGCTTAGTGATATTTATAGGGAATTATCCTCAGGTAGTGTAAGTTCTAGTTTGCTCAAATCATGACCCACTGGGGGTTAAAATTCAAGCCCCCCCCCCCCCCCCCCCCCCCCCCCCCCCCCCCCCCCCCCGATATGTGCTTTTTTCTAGCCAATTGCTCAGGTGAGCGATGTGGCCCCTTGGCCTCTTGTTTACCTTGGTGGACCGCAGGTCTACTTGTCAAAAATTATTGGTGGACCTTCTCAATATCTGGTGGACCTTTATAAATGTTTGAATTAATGAATGAATCATTACATGAGGCATTAATTAAAGCTAACTTTAATACATGCCAATTCCAGTCAGACTAATAAAGGATAAATCTAACCAGTTAACAGAATCAAATCAATTAGGGACTAGTCAGAATTTTTTTTGTCAGAAATATAGTTGAACTTAAAAAAAAAACTAATCTACAAACCAAAAAAAAAAAAATTTTAACTATTATCATAAAGTTACAATGGTGAAAACGTAAAACCTGCATTTATTTTGTTTCCAAAGGTAGATTAAATTTAATATTCCAATTATTAATTAATTTATTCAAATATTAAACAAGTGAATTTTTCATGTATTTATGGTTAGATCTTTTTTTTTTTTTTAACTACGATGCAAAACTGAGATAGAAACATGTATGTGTATTAAACTATTAATCAATTATTTTTCTAAATTTATTATTTATTTAAATAAGTAAAGATATAATATAAATCAAGAAAAAAATGAAACTGCAAATTAGTTCATAAATGTAAATTACGCCTATTTGATCATCTATTTAAAAAAACAAAAAAAAAACAATGCATAAATGCAGCTGTCATTCAAATCTGATTATCTCCAACTGTGTGTGTTCAGGCGTGAAGCGATTTTCACACCTCTCTATGCATTATGTAAACAGAAGAGAGACTGGCTAATTTGGCATGGATTTTTCATGCTTCTTATTCAAGGTCCACATTGAATGTTCTTGCGTCTCAATATTATTGTTTTAATGTTTGAATTATCAATTTAACATGTAAAATATATCGAGTTGCTATGTCCCCCAGATTACCTAAAACATTATTTACATATATATTAATTTTTTGTAAAACACAGGTATGGAGGAATTAATAATTTGAGTTACGTATTTAAGAAAAAACCTGGAATTTCACTGTTTTTTTTTAATACAGTGTTTGAATTTTAAGTGGACCGACGGTCCACCCAGTCCAGAACATTTGGTGGACCTTCCAATTTTTTGGTGGACTCGGGCCGCCGGTCCACCGTTAGTGTCGAACCCTGCTAAGATGATCTTAGTGGATCATTGGAAGGTAGAATTCCCACTTTGAGATGCTTGACCTTCTCCAGAACCTCTGGATAGGATGAGGCCAAAATGGATGATCAAAGTTTACATAAAATTATATAGGAAAGATCTTTAAAAAATCTTCTTCTCAAGAACAGCAAAGCAATGATGATTCATATTTGTATGGAAGCATCTTCAGGTATAGTCCGAAAAAATCTGACATTTTCCCGGCTTTTTTTTTTGATTTTGATATTTTACATGCCAGGAAAATGTGAGAGCTGGTGCCATTACTAAAACTGGGAATTTCACCGTTTCAACCCAAAGTTGATTTTCTATACTTGGGAACCAAATTAGATGCAGAATTCACAATTTGTCAATGGCACCATGCTCCTAAAACTCAATGAATAGAATTTACAACTCCACATTCCGATTCAGAACTTGCAAGATTTTAAAATATACGAAATGAAAACAAATCTCAACAGTCAGATAAAATGTTTTCATTGTATTAGGGTGAATTCACCATGCATCGGACACCCTTGTACTTCAACAAGTTCTAGCGATATCGCTACCGATGGAAAATTATCAAAATGGAGTTCAACATTTAGTTTATGATTAAAATATCAATTTAGGACACAATTATATGCCGTTTATTGAGAAAATATCTCCAAAAATCGAGTTTTTAGGAAAAACTGAGAATTCTCCATGGATCGGACATTGTTCACCATGCATCGGACAGACGGTATGGAGACTGGAAAAAAGTCATACCTTTATCACAGTGCTTTAAAATCCTTGATATGGATATATTTTCATCTTTTATTTAAGAAATAAACCTCAACTTTAATTTAATCGATGATATTATTGCACAAATGTAGAACGATTCTAGAGACCTCACTCTGCCTTAGAAATGCTTTAAAATGCCGTAATTCGCACCTTTTTCTCATGGTTTATCATACTCTGAGTAAAATTCCAGACGACATATATCGATAACTTGTATTTTGACTGAAAATATAGAGTTTTTATTTTCTTTTTCCGCAAAAAACAGCTGTCAGCTGGGTTTTGTATGTAAATGGTAGTGCTTACCTTTGCATCGAAAAGTGTCTGATGCATGGTTAATTTGTGTCTGATGTACAGTGAAATTAGCATACAAGTAAAAACCAGCTCTAATAAGAATTAAACATTCAAGTGAAATTTCTTTATAATTTATGTAAAATTACCTATCCCTGACAAAATTCACCAAAGTCCGACTCGTTCCGTGGAAGTCGAATTTAAAAGAACGATAACTCTAAAAATTGCAAAATCATAAATTTCGGGTTATTCCCCTTTGATGATGTAAAATATGACGTAACTTCAAGGCCATTTGCGGGGTATTTTTATCACAACATGATAAACACAATCGGTATCATTAAAAAATTTAAATCTTCATCTTGATGACAGAAACAAATAAATACACAGAACTCTTAAGTTGAAAGAGTTTATTGCCTAAAGTTGTCCGAAGCAAGGTATGTGTCCGATGCATGGTGAACTCATCCTATATTATTTCATAAACGAACCATAAGAACGATGTTGGTGAATACTAAAGGTATTGTACTATTGATAAAATGTGAATTCAGCATTTAATTCGGTTTGCGAGTATTGAAAATCAAGCTGAGAATGCCGTCTCTGGTTAGAGGCGGCATATTCCCAGTTTTCATAATGGCGCTGGTACTGACGTTTTCCTGGCATGTAAAATATCAAAATCGTAAAAAAAAAGCCAGGAAAACATAAGATTTTTCGGACTAGTGCAGGTAGTGTAGATACAGGTTTGTTCAAATCATGACCCCTGGGGTAGGGCCACAATGGATGATCAAAGTTTTATATAGGAATACATTGGAAAAATCTTCACCAGAACCACTGGGCTAAGAAAGATGAAATGTTGAAACATCTTCAAGTAGCGTAGATTCAAGTTTGTTAAAATCATGATCCCCAGGGGTAGGGTGGGCCACAATGGACAATGAAAGATTTACGTAAGCTTATTCTATCACTTCATTTTACTAATGTACTCTATGGATCTTTTTATGGATTGTTTTTTTATTCTCAGGAGACCATTAAGGCCCTTCAAAACAAGGGCCACTTGTTAATTACAACTCTTATTATTATCACTCTCATTGAAAAAAAAAATTAAATTTTCTTTGCAGGTGACTGTTACACATCTACAGTTAACTGAACTCAGCTGGGAAAAAATTCAAAATACCACCAGAAAGGGATCACTTAAGCATATGGAGAAACCAGTTCTTCACTACAGTCGACGATATGATTTTTTGAAAAAATCGGAACGCCAAGAATTGTTTAAGGTTATTCTCCATATAAAATTAATGGATTTTGTTCATGAAAAAGTAGCAAGGCAGAGAAAAACTAAGGGGACAACTAACATCCTGTCTTAGAAGAAAATTTGACAAATCACCATCATTAATGCTGTATTGAAATAAAACAAGATGTATTTTAGCTCATCTGAACCAAATCTTCAAAGACCTATTCTAGGGCCATTTGTGCAGTGTGCATGAATGCATGAACTTTTTGGAATACTGGCCATATCTCAAGAACCTTTTCATCAATATTTGTCAAATTTATCACAGAGTGTCCTTTGCCCAAGGTCTTTAATTTATACCTAATAAGGATGTGACCATTAAACGGGGAAGATAATTATGGCAAAAAAGGGGGGCTTCTAATACATTGTCTCAAGAACCACTTGGCAGATTATCATCGAACTTGCAATTGAGGATGAAGATATGTTTTACATTAAAATTGTTTAAAGCATCACCCTTGGGCAAAGGGCATGGTCTCAAGGTCACTTCAAGGTTGACCTCAATTTTGTTTTGTTAAAAATTTCATATTTCGTCTACTATAAAGACTATAATCAACAAATATTGTCTGTTGACGCATCTTGGAACCTCATGTTGACTTACTGTGTCATAGTGATCTATTTTTCAGCTAACTTGAGCTGAAAGCTGAATTGAGCTCTTTTGTTAAAAATTGTCCATTGTCTGTTGTCTTTGGCATCAGCATTGCCATAAACTTTTCACATTTTGATCTTCTTTCCTTGAACCACTGGACAAATTTCCACCAAACTCTGGTGAAGAAAATTCAAGTTTGTTCAAATGAAGATAGTTTAAGATGAAATACTTTTGGAATTTTCTGGCTATATTTAAATATATCATACTGTAAACCAATTATTATACGCGTCATTTTTTATTCGCGACTGACCGCTGGAGAACTAATCCGCGACGATTTATTTCCGCGAACAAGTGGTCATTTTTTTTTTATTTCCACAAGTATTTTATTTTTTGCATCAAAATTTCATATCCGCTCATAAACTAGGTAAAATGCTACCGTAAGTACTGCTTATCTATTATTTAAGACATTCTGTGGATTGCGTCTATTTAAAATCTTATATCCGCACCTAAAGTAGGTAAAATGTTACCATGAGTATACTTCTTACGCATTATTCACGACGCTCGAATGAAAATCGGTTAAAAAAAATCAAGGAGATTTAAGTTGGTTTAAAACTCTCAAGTGTAAAAGTACCTCGTGCTAATTGGGTAATTGATGCTTTATAAGATCTACATAGCCAAAGGGCAATTATTATAAATGGTTGGGACGGAGCAGGACTGGGCCATAATTAGTTGTAATTAACCAGGCTATCTCCCACTCGTCCGCCTGTGTGACAATAAATGAACAATAATAACACAAGCTGAAATATTTATTGACATTTTAATCGTTTTAGACAAATATTTTTAGATTTTCCATTCGTTTATATATTTTTTCTGAATGTTTGTAATAAAACTTCAACTGCTTCTAGAACACTAAAATTCTTCCGTGATTACTTATTGAACCGTCGGGATCAGTACTCAAAAAAGGGCAAATAACTCTAATCATAACATGGGAAAATGAACAACTGGTTCGCGACGATAAATATCCGCGAGCAGAGGTTACTCGCGGAACTCGCGAATATTTATCGCACGCGTATAATACTTGGTTTAAAGTATACTGATTGTCTTACAATCATCAAATTTTGTTACTTGATGCATCTTAAGAACTTGGAGTATGTTCACTGAAAAGTAGGTCATGGTGACATAGTTATGAAATGATATTAGCTAATTTTCTTTTTCATTTGATGCATTTGAAGTCTGTGGAGTATTTCAACCAAAGAGTAGGTCTGGGTGACCTATGTTTGAAAATTTGAGGTTGTATTTAGATATTTCAGATATCACCTGTATCTGAAGTAATTTGTATTAATTTCCTGACCCGAAATTTTGGAACTTATGTAAAGGTTTTGTACATAATATAGATTGTAAATTGTTCAAATCATAGTTCCCTGGGGTAGGTTTGGATCACAATATACTGTATAGGGGGAAAATAACTTGCGGTGTTAATATTCGCTATTTTCACGGTGTTGATAAATCCGTGAATTCAAGAAACAGTGAATAAATTTTCAATAATCTACATGTTTAATTTGGAAATTTGAGATTATATAGACAACAGTATGTTTATAAACATATATGTGCAGTTCATGGCCATTTCAGTAATTACGAGTAGTATACTTGACATTCAATTATTTTAATTATCGCGCTTTACTTGAATTCCAATCAGCAGATAATAACCTGTACTTGTTAAAAAACTGTTTTAATAGCCAAGCTACGTTTCCTGAATCAAACACATGGGCCATGGGTTTTGCTTACACGTGCGAAAATAATCTTACACGTGTATTAAATTTTGTTACCTGTATTATCATGCATATCAATTTTAATCGACAATTTGGTTTTCAAAATCATTCAAATGACTATCGAACTTACTGAAGATGTGGAGGGATATTATTTTGATCGTCGGACTACATTAGTACATTTATTGCTGTCCAGTGGTTTTTCGCTGCGTTGTATTGAAGATCTTAGGTTGTACATGAACTCATCGTAATAGCATAATATAGGAAAGTCATGTGCGTTTACAGTCAAGGTCGTTTGAAAACTGTATTTGTTTTAATTAATTGTCAATTGCAAGTATTTTTTTTTATATCTAACAATTTTATATTAACCTACCCTGTTGTTCGTGAAATAAAGACATTATGCTTATTAATGTCGTTTACATGTAGCTATGGTATGGATTAAATGTATATAGTCAAGGGAGGTAATTTTTATTATATACCAATTCCGCGAATTCAAGAAACCGCGATCGTGTCAGATGAGAGAAAAATGTGAAAATTACAACCCGTGAAATTAATCCCCTGTACAGTAGGCTGATTTTAAGGGGGGAAATATGACTAAAATTTCCATAGAAAGGGATAATAAAAAATGAAATCTGATGAAAAAACACAATAGAACCATTGATTTGCAACATCCCAGGATCTGCCATAATTTTTAGCTCTACTGGTCAGAGACCAGAACAGTTTATGCGATAGTAATGCGTCCGGCGTCCGTCCGTCTGTCTGTAAACAATTTTTCAAAATGCTACTCCTCCTACAGTTTTGATCTGATTTCAGTATAACTTGGCACACAAGTAGACTACACTAAGATACATAATTCTTTATATCAGTTTTTGATTTCGACGAATGGTGTAGGCATTGTTACTAAAAATTAAAATTTCTGTGAAATTCTTTCAAAATGCTACTCCTCCTACAGTTTTGGTATGATTTCAATATAACTTGGCACACAAGTAGACTACACTACGGTACATAATTCTTAATATCCGTTTTTGACTTCAATGAACATTATTACCTTGGTTGATAAAGATAGCAATTTCTGTACTCTCAAAATGCTACTTCAAATACAGTTTTAGTCTGATTATAATATTATGTGGCAAGAAAGTAGTCTACACTAAGAACATAAAGAGACTTATTCAAGGATCATTATATTCTCTTTTTTGCTAGTGTAAAGTTTCAATTCCCAACTGCTTAAGTACTTTACTCTTCTTTTGCTATAAGTACAAACCAGTAGAGCTTCAGTCTCGACAGAGACTTCTGGTTATTTATGGACCCCGGGTTGGAGTTATCTAAAATCAAGATCAAATTTTACTTTCTTTAAAAATCTTCTCAAGAACAGCAAAGACAACTATTTTTAGGTCACCTGAGTAACTCAGGTGACCTATTGCTATCCGTTTTCATCCGTCGTCGTCCGTCATGTGTTAACATTTGAACATTTTCAGCTTCTTCTCTGAAACCACTGAACCAATTTCAACCAAATTTGATATACAGCATCTATGGGTGAAGGGGAACAAAATTTGTGAATGTCATGGTCCCCGCCCCCCTGGGGGGTGGGGCAAAAACCACTAAAATTAGTGCAATCTTTAAAAATCTTCTTTGCTCCTGGACTTCAAGCAGGCAAACTGTTTACATGAATGTAATGAGCATTGAGTCCTCTACCAAAATTGTGAAATTCATGGCCCCAGGGTCAGGGGTTCTAGTGCTAGGGCGGGGCTATATAGATTATATAGTGAAAATGCATTTATTCTTTGAAAATCTTCTCTGCTCCTGGGTATTAAATAAACTAAGCACATAGTTATTATGAACAAGAGTGCCTCCTATAAAATTGTGAATTTTATGGCCCCAGGGTCAGGGGTTCTGTTGTTAGGGTGGGGCTCTATTGATCATATAGTGAAAATGCATTAATTCTTTGAAAATCTTCTCTGCTTCTGGGTATTAAATAAACTAACTAAGCACATAGTTATGATAAACAAGAATGCCTCTTCTAAAATTGTGAATGTTATGGTCACAGGGTCAGGGGTTCTGGTGTTAGGGCGGGGCTCTATTGATTAGATCTAGTGAAAATGCATTATTCTTTGAAAATCTTCTTCTCTGCTTCTGGATGTTAAATAAATTAACTAAGCACACAGTTATGATAAACAAGAGTGCCTCTTCTAAAATTGTGAATTTCATGGCCCCAGGGTCAGGTGTTCTGGTGTGAGGGTGGGGCTCTTTTGATCATATAGTGAAAATGCATGAATTCTTTGAAAATCTTCTTCTCTGCTTCTGGGTATTAAAAAAAACTAACTAAGCACATCGTTATGATGAACAAGTGCCTCTTCTAAAATTGTGAATGTTATGGTCACAGGGTCAGGGGTTCTGGTGTTGGGGCAGGGCTCTATTAATTATATAGTGAAGATGCATTATTCTTTGAAAATCTTCTTCCCTGCTTCTGGGTATTAAATAAATTAACTAAGTACATAGTTATAATGAGCAAGAGTGCCTTTTCCAAAATTGTTAATTTTATGGCCCCAGGGTTAGGGGTTCTGGTGTTAGGGTTGGGCTCTATTGATTATATAGTAAAAATACATTAATTCTTTGAAAATATTTTCCTTTGCTTCTGGGTTTTATGTCAATGATTCAAGTATATATATTTATGATGAAGAAAGTTGCATCTAGCAAAGTGGGTGTTTTTGCCCCCTGGGTCAGAGGATCCGGGGGGGGGGGGGGGGGAAGGCTGCATAGTCTGAAAAAAAACCAATGTTTTTTAATCTGTTCTTTGTTATTAATCAATCATTTTGTTTTAAAATTGCAAAATTTTGAAATATGTGGCCCCTGGGTCAGTGGTTCCTTTGGGGTGAGGTGCACAACTGGGTATAAAGTGGAAGTGCATTTTGTCTTTGTTACTCTGATATACCTCTGTGTATTAGGTAAATAGAGTAAGCATGCTAAGTTAATAATTATGATAAGCAATGGTGCCTCTTTCAAAATTGTGAATTTCATGGCCTCTGGTTTAAAACACGAACCAAAGTTAAAACATGATCTTTTGTTTGTGTTGTCCATTCTATAGCTTAGTGTTGAGCTAACTTCCCTAACAATCCATTAAGTCACCTGTAAGTGTCCATTCTTTTTGGAAAACTGTCCATTCTTTTTAAGAATGGACAGTTTTTTCAATAAGAATGGACAGTAAAAAGCAAACAGAATGGACAGTTAAAACAAATAGAATGGAGAGTTACAGGTAAACCTTGGCATGTGCACAAGAGGGAAATAAAAACAAATTAATATATTAAATACGATTTAATGTACATGTGAATAACAAAAAGAACTTTGAGATATGTTAATCCAGGACACAGTGTCTGCATCGGATCTGTTCGATTTTACACAATTAAATCCATGAATAACGCACATTATTTCAATTCACAAAACTTGAATTTAAATGAAACAATTTCTTAATTGATTAAGATTTTGGAAGCATCATTCCCTCGAAAAGAATCCATTTTAAACGTGAAGTAGGCTTATATTAAATCCATCACCAGAAAACAGTTTGCACCATGAAAACTACACTGCTGCAGTGAATATTTCGGTAGCAAATAATTAAAATTGAAACATTTCCAGATTTGATTTAATATACATTTTCAATTCGAAGTTCGGAACATGGCTATCCAACACTCAGAACACAATTTGCATTTCACCATTACACTGCTGCAATTAATATATCCTCAAAAACGAAATTCGAATTTAAAAAAAAAATTCAGGTGTGAATTCGAAATATCTGTATTTGTCGTCAAATTTTTGAGGGATCAAAGTTTGGATAATATTTTCTTTCACGCTTACTATTCTCTATTTCGAGGTCAAAGTATCACTGGTTGTGTGCATCTTTTGGTTTTAATTCGATTTCTAGTCTGTCATATATTCTCTCCATCGGTGGGAAACATGTTTGCCCTTACAACGCAAAATATAAACTGATTTTGAGGAGTTGCATTCTTATATTAAAACTAGCATCCCCTGAAATCCACCTGTAATTGTCCATTCTTTAGACAAAGACTTGTTATTTGCATATGGAAACACAATGGCTATTCAACAAATTGCTGTGCACCCCAAGCTTACCTGTAACTGTCCATTCTGTAAACAATGAATTTTTAGAATGTGTGCTACCTGTTTTGCACATTTTTTGATTAAATTTTCAGAACAAAGAGAATCATGTTTTAAGTAGGAGAAAGGCCTCAAACTGTCCGTTCTGTGAAAGAAAGAACTAATCTCGGGCCTACGGCCCTCGATTAGTTCTTTCTCTCACAGAATGGACAGTTTTCGGCCTTTCTCCTTTACTTAATTGTTTGAAAGTTGTTGCACAATACTCAGGTGACCTATAAGGCCCGTGGGCCTCTTGTTAAATTTAAACTTTTCAATACTGAATTGATTTCTGCTTTTTCCTAGCCAAAGTGCTCAGGCGAGCTATGTGGCCTATGGGCCTCTTATTTGCTTTAATGTAAAAATATAAGTATTTAGTAAAGATGTGTTGTTTTGACAAAAAAAAATCAAGTTTTAAAGCATTAAAAAAAATACATGTGTGTCAGGATAACTTGAGTGATGCATAAAATTTATGTAAAGGAGATAGGCCGAAAACTGTCCATTCTGTGAGAGAAAGAAATAATCGAGGGCCGTAGACCCGAGATTAGTTCTTTCTTTCACAGAATGGACAGTTTGAGGCCTTTCTCCTACATAAAACATGATTCTCTTTGTTCTGAAAATATAACCAAAAATGTGCAAAACAGGTAGCACACATTCTAAAAATTCATTGTTTACAGTTACAGGTAAGCTTGGGGTGCACAGCAATTTGTTGAATAGCCATTGTGTTTCCATATGCAAATAACAAAAGGTCTTTGTCTAAAGAATGGACAATTACAGGTGGATTTCAGGGGATGCTAGTTTTAATATAGAGCTAATTGCAAAAAAGGCTAACGTATTGCGCTGTTTGTGACGTGCTAACGCTTTGCTTGTCTAGAGGTTTAAATACTACGTCACATTCTTGCCACATCAAAGGAAGTAGCTGAGATTGCTTCTCTCCAACACTATAGTCGGTCAGCTGCAATACACATCGCCGACGTTAAACTGTTTAAAAAGGGGGAGAGGCAGCACAAATTTTATTAAACAGTTGAAAAAGAGCATTATTATGCATTTTTTAGAGTCCACGATAAATTGAAGGTGATAATTGTATATTTTATAGCATTTGCCATTTGTGTACATGTATATGTCACAATTTATATTGTATTAACGCAAGCGAAAGGGAAAAAATGGAGCTGTAGAGACGAGACGATTGTAGCTGCCTTGGGAAAATGAATGAACATACACTGAATTGGTAAAGGGAACCCCAGGAGAGGGTCTGGTGAATTTTCCGTTTCAGATTACTGAGTATTTCTTTCATATCATCATGTAAGTCAGGGACGGATAACTTCTTTTCTTTTTTTCATCCGAAAAATGTTTGACAAGCCAAGGAAAAAAAGGTAAACTCTATTCGGGTAAGGTTAGTTCAAAATATATTTTATTCATTGAATTGGATTGAACAGCAGACTTAGATGCCTATGTTTGTTCTCTCAATAACTCAAGGTACAATTACGAGTACATGTAATTGATGTGAACATTGAAAAAAATGTATGAGGAGTAGACTTTCAATTGGTACATACATGTATTTAGAATGAATTCAGAGAGAGAGAAAGAGAGAGAGGAGAAGAGAGATCATAGAGTAAAACAAATAAATATAAAGAGAATAATTTAACAAATGAATAATTTAATTTTACTTGTAACACGTCATTTGATTGGATGAAAGATTTTATCCATTTTGTATAACATAACTTGCCTACGTCACAATGAGTTACGTCAAAAACGTATTACTCCGCTTGACGTTACTTTTAAAATTTAATCAGTGTGAAGTCTTATTCTAGGGGGAAAATTGTCTTATTATTTGCACTGAAATTAAATTATAAGGAACGAAGCTTATTTCAACTTATATTATACGATATAACAAAACTTGGGGCAGTTTACGCTTTTTTATAAACCGCTTCGCAGCATAAAATGTTTTCATTGATTAATTGTTTAATTCAAGTTTTAAAGACATTTAACTATGCTGGTAATATTCAAGAAAACGACATCTGGACTGTCTAGTCCACTTTTTTTACCAAACAAACAAGCTGTATGTTGCAGCTGACCGACTTTAGCGTGGGAGAGAAGCGATCTCGGCTACTTCCTTTGATGTGGTGACAATGTGACGTAGTATTTAAACCTCTCGACAAGCAATCCGTTAGCCTTTTTGCAATTACCTATAAGAATGCAACTCCTCAAAATCAGTTTATATTTTGCGTTGTTAGGGCAAACATGTTTCCCACCGATGGAGAGAATATATGACAGACTAGAAATCGAATTGAAACCAAAAGATGCACACAACCAGTGATACTTTGATCTGGAAATAGAGAATAGTAAGCGTAAAAGAAACATTTATTTATCCAAACTTTGATCCCCTCAAAGATTTGACAACAAATACAGGTATTTCGAATTCACACCTGAATTTTTTTTTTTAATGTAACGTGCAAGGGAGGTCACTGCCTGTGAACCCCCGCAGGCTCGTACCCGTGATAAAAACGGATAGCCTTGAGATGCTGCAAATATGTACAATGCGCAGTCTTAATCACTTGGTACTGCGTTATATAAAGTCTTTACTGGTAGCGAACAAGTGACACTGGCTGGGAAGTCCACACACCAGCGCACTTCCACAAGAGACAAGCAGGGATGACCGCACACTTGCCCTTGGGCAGTGACAAGCAGGGATGGCCACACACTTGACACTAATACGGTTCTAGCCTAGAGACACTGGCAGGGATGTCCGCACACCAATGCTCTACCACAAGATGCAGGCAGGGATGTCCACACACCTGATCTTGCGCAGCAACAAGCAGGGATGTCCGCACACTTGCTGCTAAGAGATGCCAATCACAGAGCAGGGATGACCACACACTCTGTCAAGTAATAAGCAGGGATGACCACACACTTACTACTTAAAACAGTACATTATAAGCAGGGAAGTCCGCACACTTATATGTACACACACAGGTTTGTCAAGTTTTACCTCTAGAACCGACCTCGCAATCCTCGCCAGTAAAAATCCTATATATCCTAACACCATCTAAAATACTTGGTGATTATTTATTTACAAAGTAATTAAAACACGAATCAAGCTTCCAATCAACCAATCTTTAGTAATCCAACTAGTGTAACATACAATGATTATTATTGATAACTTTAATTCAAATTCAACACTAATTAAGTATTTATTTAAGCACATATATAATTAGTTATTAAAATGACAAGGGCGATATCTTTCGCTATAATGAAAATATAGAAAACGGCTTTCCGTTTCATCACCCCCACCCCAGCTTTATGCGTCCTCGCATAAAAAAAAACAGAACTGCATTTTTAAGAATCGAACAAATGCTATTTACAAAAACAAATATCTACACTGTATTCCCCATTCTGCAAAATAAAATATGTAAAAATATTCTACTCAACAGAATAGTAATTACAGTATCACATTTACCATTGCGCAAAACAAAATGTTATATTTTGTTTAACCCAATGGTAAACAGAACCAATCAGGTTCACTTGCTGGCCCAGGTGCCTTTCATTTCTTTGAATTCCCTCTGCAAAGTCTCAAACTTTGCGCTTAATTCCTCAAGTATCGAGGCAGTTCTTCCTTCCGCGGATTCAACGGTAGTTGGGCGCGCATAGTTCTTTTTCTCAGCTCTGTTGTAAGCTTCTAATTCGACAGCCAATTGTATAGCTTCATTAAGATGTTTAGGATGCTCCTGCTTTATGCGGATGCGCATTTCCGAGTCGACCAATGCGTCCACAAATTGGTCTTTAGACAGCGTTTCCCGAATCTCAGCTGACGCAGTGGGGTAGGCTAAGTTGGCAAGTCTGCGAATAGCCTGCCCTAACTCCGGAAAAGATTCTCCAGCTCTTTGGCGCCGCTCACGCATCTGCACCCTGTATAGCTCCGTTTGACTCGGGGGTGAAAATCTGTCTTCAAGGGCTTTAACAAGTGTTTGATAATCGGGCTTTGCACCCTTTGGCATGTTCCCTAACACTCCTTGCGCACTTCCCCGAAGAGAAACTGCTAAGTACAATCCTTTCTGATGATATTTCCATCCACTTATTTCCGCACATGCCTCGAAATGCGCATGATAATCCAACCAAGGTCCACTGCCATCATATGCTGGCTTTATCATTTGTCTTGGTGATGGAAATTCTGTTAGGGCATCGTCTCCCCTTTGAGGACTTCTAAATCTTACTCTGGATCTCCTTGTTATCCCAGGGAGAAGAGAATCGTCTTGATCGTCTCTGTAAAGTTCTTCAGGACGAAGTCTACGCCAATGTTTGTCGTTTTGCGCCGCTTCTCGATCGAATCTTGTAGGAGACTCTGAATGAATGTAATCGCAGGGTCTTGCTCCGGTTTCTCTAAACATGTCCCTGAGAGATTGTCCTAGAGACTTTTCTTCAAGGATAGGTGCGCGCTGGGTTAGCGCACCATCATGTTCAAGCGCTAATGACTTTTCTTCTGTCTGCCGCAATTCTCCGGAGATGCGAGATTCACCAACACCCGAGTCTCTTACTTTGTCTTTTATACGTGGGGTCACTGGAGTCGACGACTTGAAACTTCTATTCCTGATACTTTCCTCCTTCAGCTCCGCAAGCTTCTCTTCTATCAAAGTCGGTTCTTTGTCCACGTCTTCCATCGTTCAGCTATCTCAAGGTATCCCACCGTTGCCACCAAATTTTATGTAACGTGCAAGGGAGGTCACTGCCTGTGAACTCCCGCAGGCTCGTACCCGTGATAAAAACGGATAGCCTTGAGATGCTGCAAATATGTACAATGCGCAGTCTTAATCACTTGGTACTGCGTTATATAAAGTCTTTACTGGTAGCGAACAAGTGACACTGGCAGGGAAGTCCACACACCAGCGCACTTCCACAAGAGACAAGCAGGGATGACCGCACACTTGCCCTTGGGCAGTGACAAGCAGGGATGGCCACACACTTGACACTAATACGGTTCTAGCCTAGAGACACTGGCAGGGATGTCCGCACACCAATGCTCTATCACAAGATGCAGGCAGGGATGTCCGCACACCTGATCTTGCGCAGCAACAAGCAGGGATGTCCGCACACTTGCTGCTAAGAGATGCCAATCACAGAGCAGGGATGACCACACACTCTGTCAAGTAATAAGCAGGGATGATCACACACTTGCTACTTAAAACAGTACATTATAAGCAGGGAAGTCCGCACACTTATATGTACACACACAGGTTTGTCAAGTTTTACCTCTAGAACCGACCTCGCAATCCTCGCCAGTAAAAATCCTATATATCCTAACACCATCTAAAATACTTAGTGATTATTTATTTACAAAGTAATTAAAACACGAATCAAGCTTCCAATCAACCAATCTTTAGTAATCCAACTAGTGTAACATACAATGATTATTATTGATAACTTTAATTCAAATTCAACACTAATTAAGTATTTATTTAAGCACATATATAATTAGTTATTAAAATGACAAGGGCGATAACTTTCGCTATAATGAAAATATAGAAAACGGCTTTCCGTTTCATTAAAATTCGAATTCCGTTTTTGAGGATATATTGATTGCAGCAGTGTAATGGTGAAATGCAAATTGTGTTCTGAGTGTTGGATAGCCATGTTCCAAACTTCGACCTGAAAATGTATATTAAATCAAATCTGGAAATGTTTCAATTTTTAAATTAATTATTTGCTACCGAAATATTCACTGCAGCAGTGTAGTTTTCATGGTGCAAACTGTTTTCTGGTGATGGATTTAATATAAGCCTACTTCAAGTTTAAAATAGATTCTTTTCGAGGGAATGATGCTTCCAAAATCTTAATCAATTAAGAAATTGTTTCATTTAAATTCAAGTTTTGTGAATTGAAATACTATAGTAATGTGCGTTATTCATGGATTTAATTGTGTAAAATCGAACACTGATCCGATGCAGACACTGTGTTCTGGATTAACATATCTCAAAGTTCTTTTTGTTATTCACATGTACATTAAATCGTATTATATATATTAATTTGTTTTTATTTCCCTCTTGTGCACATGCCAAGGTTTACCTGTTACTCTCCATTCTATTTGTTTTAACTGTCCATTCTGTTTGTTTTTTACTGTCCATTCTTATTGAAAAAACTGTCCATTCTTAAAAAGAATGGACAGTTTTCCAAAAAGAATGGACACTTACAGGTGACTTAATGGATTGTTAGGGAAGTTAGCTCAACACTAAGCTATAGAATGGACAACACAAACAAAAGGTTTACGTCACAATCATGTTTTAAATACATTGTATAAACTTTAAGAAATTATGAATTAAGAAAATATTTTTTTTTAATGTTTTGACTATTACATGAATATTATTAATTAATTGCCTACCTTTTATATTTTTGTCACATATTTGCATTGTTCAGTGTTCACCATTTTTAGGTCACTTGAGTAAACTCAGGTGACCTATTGCTATCTGTTTTCGTCCGTCGTCGTCCGTCGTGCGTTAACATTTAAACATTTTCAGCTTCTTCTCTGAAACCTCTGAACAAATTTCAACCAATTTTGGCATAAAGCATCTATGGGTGAAGGGGAACAAAAATTGTGAATTTCGTGGTCCCTGCCCCCCTGGGGCCTGGGGGTGGGGCAAAAACCACTAAAATTAGTGCAATCTTTAAAAATCTTCTTCTTTACTCCCGGACATCAAGCAGTCAAACTGTTGGTATGATTGTAATCAGCATTGAGTCCTCTACCAAAATTGTGAAATTCATGGCCCCTGGGTCAGGGTTTCTGGTGTTAGGGGGGTGGGGCTCTATTGATTATATAGTGAAAATGCATTAAATCTTTGAAAATCTTCTTCTTTGCTCCTGGGTATTAAATAAACTAATTAAGTTCATAGTTATGATGAGCAAGAGTGCCTCTACCAAAATTGTGAATTTTATGGCCCCAGGGTCAGGGGTTATGGTGTTAGGGTGGGGCTCCATTGATTATATAGTGAAAATGCATTATTTCTTTGAAGATCTTCTTCTCTGTTCCTAAGTATTAAATAAACTAATTTAGTACATAATTATGATGAGCAAAAGTGTCTCTACATAAATTGTGAATTTTTTGGCCACAGGGTCAGGGGTTATGGTGTTAGGGCGGGGCTTTATTGATTATATAGTGAAAATGCATTAAATCTTTGAAAATCTTCTTCTCTGCTCCTAGGTATTAAATAAACTAATTAAGTACATAGTTATGTGGGGCAAGAGTGCCTCTACCAAAATTGTGAATTTTTTGGCCCCAGGGTCAGGGGTTATGGTGTTAGGGCTGGGCTCTATTGATTATATAGTGAAAATGCATGAAATCTTTGAAAATCTTCTTCTCTGCTTCTGAGTATTAAATTAACTAATTAAGGACATAGTTATGATGAGCAAGAGTGTCTCTACATAAATTTTGAATTTTATTGCCCCAGGGTCAGGGGTTATGGTGTTAGGGCGGGGCTCTATTGATTATATAGTGAAAATGCATTACATCTATGAAAATCTTTTTCTCTGCTTCTGGGTAATAAGCAGATGAACTATTTACATATTTATGATGGGCTCTTCTTCCAGAATTGTGAATTTCAAGGCCCCTGGGTCTGGGATACCAATATTTAAGGGGGGGGGGGCTCTACTTATATACTGAAAATGAATTGTTTGAAATATGCTCCTTGGTATTAATAAAACATTTTTTTATAATCGAGTGTGCCTTTTCAAAAATTGTGCAATGTGTAGACCTAGGGTCAGGGGTTCATGTGTGGTAGGAGCACTCCTGATTATAGCTGAATATTACTGATTAGTTGACATACATTTTTGTTCCCCTACCCTGCTTATGGGTATTAAGTAAACAAACCAAACAATTACTAAGTGTATAGTTATGATTAGCATTGGTGCCTCTTTCAAAATCGTGAATGCAATAGCATCTAGCTTAAAACATTCATTTGAAAGTTGTTGCATGATGCTCAGGTGACCTATAAGGCCCGTGGGCCTCTTGTTTTAATTTATGTACATGTTTATGACATGAATGATTTCAATTGTTAACACAATGTGAATAATAACAAGGCAGCTTCCAAAGTCAATAAAGTACGGTAATATACATGTATGTTTAATTGGTGTAATACATGACATCTAAAAATTAAAATGTGTTTTTATTTTTTAATTACCATTTGTCATCTCTTATAAATCCAAATTTTAACCAGAACAGTATAGTTGCATACTTTCTGTTTTTCTCCAACTATGAACATGCACTGAAAAGTTGCATTCATAATACAGAAATGAATTTAGTTTTTGAAAATTCACTAGGACATGAATTATGACGCTTCATGCCGCCATATTTTATTAAACACGTTTGCGCTTCATGATGAATATGCTGGCGAGAAGCGTTGTAGTTCATGTATATCATGAATTTTCAAAAACTAAATTGGTATCTGATATTGACTTGATTTTCTGATGAGTTACAACAAATTATGCCATTTAACTTTCATTTGTAAAGCAAAACCCTTTGCGCTACAGTTTTGACGTGAAGCATGTTATTATGACGTAACAATGGAGACCAGCTTATTGATGGTAGTTCATGAGAAAATGAATCGTTTTGGAATTCATAAAGAATCATAGGTAAAAATTATTGGAAATGCAAATATATCACAGTGACTATGTACACAACATCAGCTGGTAGGATTGCAGTTCCTTTCTCACATGCGTACAGAACAAGTTTATTAATAGAATGCATTCAGAAATATATAATATATGAAGTGTTGTGCAAAAGGAATGTTAGTTTTAATTAAAAATTTGGGGGAAAAAGAAATTCAAAATAAATAAAATTTGCTGAATGAGGTGTAGCAATATTTATGCCCTGCCATGAATATGGCCGAAGCGTATAGTGTTTGTCATGTCCATCTTCCGTCTTTCTGTCCTTCCGGTCGCCCGCCTCTTACGTCGCGGGTTCGAATCCTACTGCGGGACATGGAGACCAGTCCTTCAGATGAGACCCCGTGTCGCAGTAGGTGCTGGCACGAAAAAGATCCCTCACTGCTCAAAGGGACGTTAAACAACATACAATCAATCAATCATTCTGTCCTTCCGTCAAACTTTGTGTTAAGCTCTGTTCAAAGCTCAGTTGCATAGAAACTATCCAAGATATTTTCATCAAACTTTATATGCTGATAGATACTGATAAGAGCTATACAACTGCATCAACATTTTTTGATCTTGACCTTTCCTTTGACCTTGACCACACTTTTCTTTAATTAGTGTTTAGCTCAGTTTTTTAACATATCATTCAAGATGGTGTTATCAAACTTCAGATGTTGATACATACTGATGAGAGCTATTTAACTGCCATCACCATTTTGACCCTGACCTTTCATTTGACCTTGACCTCACTTATCTTTAATTAGTGTTAAGCTCAGGATAAAGATACCCTTCAAGATATTTTTTATCAAACTTCATGTTGTTACATGTACATACTGATGAGAGCAATTCAACTGCATCAACATTTTTGACCATGACCTTTCCTTTGACCTTGAACACTTTTCCTAAATCAGTGTCAAACTTCATATGCTGATACATATTGATGTAAACAATTCAACTACATCAACATTTTTGACCTTGACCTGTTATTTGACCTTGACATTTCCTGTGACCTTGACTTTATTTATCTTAAATTAATGTTGAGTTTTAAAGATACCATTCAAGATATTTTTATCAAACTTCAAACTTTGTTACATACTGCTAAGAAAAATTCAACTACATTAACATTTTGACCTTGACCTTTCCTTTGACCTTTACCTCACTTTTCCTAAATCAGTGTCAAACTCTGTATGCTGATACATACTGATGAGAGCGATTAAACTGCATCAATATATTAGACCTTTCCTTTGACCTGAACCTCACTTTTCCTAAATCACTGTCAAACTCAATATGCTGATACATACTGATGTAAGCAATTCAACTGCATCAACATTTTTGACTGACCTTTTATTTGACCTTGACCTCACTTTTATCAAATTGTGTTTTAGTCAGTTTTTATTAAAGAAATCATTCTAGATATTTTTTTATGAAACTTCATATGTTGATACATATTGATGAGAGGTATGCAACTGCATCAGCATTTTTGACCTTGACCTTTCCTTTGACCTATACTTTACTTTTCTTAGATTAGTTTCAAACTTCATATGCTGATGCATACTGATGTAATCAATTCAACTGTATTTACATTTGACCTTGACCCTTTAATTGACCTTGACCTCACTTTTATCAAATTGTTTTTAAGTCAGTTTTAAAGAAACCATTTATAATATTTTTTTCAACTTCATATGCTGAATATGCTGATGAGAACGTTTCAACTGCATCAACAGTTTTTGATTTTGGCATTCCTTTGACCTTGACCTCATTTTAATAAAATTAGTGTCAAACTTCATATGCTGGTACTTATTGATGTAACCAATTCAACTGCATCACTATTCAAGATATTCTGATCAAATTTCATACACTAATACTAATTAGCTCTACTGGTCAGAGACCAGAAGAGCTTATGCGATAGTAAGGTGTCCGTCGTCCGTCCTTCTGTCTGTCTGTCTGTCTGTCTGTCCGTCTGTCTGTAAACAATTTTTCAAAACGCTACTCCTCCTACAGTTTTGGTCGGATTTTAATATAACTTGGCACACAAGTAGACCACACAAAGATACATAAAATAGTGCATCGGATTTTGATTTCGATGAACGATGTTGCCATTGTTACTAAAAATAGAATTTTCTGTGAAATTCCTTTAAAATGCTACTCCTCCTACAGTTATGATCTGATTTCAATATAACTTGGCACACAAGTAGACTACACTAAGATACATAAAATAGTGCATCGGTTTTTGATTTATGAACGATGTTGCCATGGCTACTAAAAATAGAATATTCTGTGAAATTCCTTTAAAACGCTACCTCTACTACAATTTTGATCTAATTTCAATATAACTTGCCACACAAGTAGACTACACAAAGGTACATAAAATAGTATATCGGTTTTTGATTTCGATGAACGGTGTTGCCATGGTTACTAAAAATAGAATTTTCTGTGAAATTCCTTTAAAACGCTACTCCTTGTACAATTTTGATCTGATTTCAATATAAATTAGCACACAAGTAGACTACACAAAGGTACATGAAATAGTGTATCGGTTTTTGATTTCGATGAACAGTGTTGCCATGGCTACTAAAAATAGAATTTTTTGTGAAATTACTTTTAAACGCTACACCTCATACAGTTTTTGTCTGATTTCAGTATAACTTGGCACACAAGTAGTCTACATTAAGATACATAGAATAGAGCATCAGATTTTGATTTAGATGAACGGTGTTGCCATGGGTACTAAAAAAAAGAATTTCCTGTAAAATTGCTTAAAAACGCAACTCCTCCTACAGTTTTGGTGTAATTTCAATATAACTTGGCACACATGTAGACTACATTAAGATATGTAAAATAGTACATTGGTTTTTGATTTTGATGAACAGTGTTGCCATTGTTATTAAAAATAGAAATGTCTGTGAAATTCCTTTAAAACGCTACTCCTTCTACAGTTGATGGCTATGGCTTCTTTTCTCATCCTTTGTTATAAGTGCAAACCAGTAGAGCTACAGTCTCGACAGAGACTTCTGGTTAGCTCTACTGGTCAGAGACCAGAAGAGCTTATGCGATAGTAATGCGTCCGGCGTCCGTCCGTCTGTCCGTCTGTCTGTCTGTCTGTCCGTCTGTCTGTAAACAATTTTTCAAAATGCTACTCCTCCTACAGTTTTGGTCTAATTTCAATATAACTTGGCACACAAGTAGACTACACTAAGATACATAATTCTGTGTATCGGTTTTTGATTTCGATGAACGGTGTTGCCGTGGTTACTAAAAATAGAAATTTCTGTGAAATTCTTTCAAAACGCTAATCCTCCTACAGTTTTGGTCTTATTTCAGTATAACTTGGCACACAAGTAGACTACACTAAGATACGTAATTCTGTGTATCGGGTTTTGATTTTGATGAACGGTGTTGCCGTGGTTACTAAAAATAGAAATTTCTGTGAAATTCTTTCAAAATGCTACTCCTCCTACAGTTCTGGTTTGATTTCATTATAACTTGGCACACAAGTAGACTACACTAAGATACATAATTCTGTGTATCGGTTTTTGATTTCGATGAACGGTGTTGCCGTGGTTACTAAAAATAGAAATTTCTGTGAAATTCTTTCAAAATGCTACTCCTCCTACAGTTTTGGTCTGATTTCAGTATTACTTGGCAAACAAGTAGAATACACTAAGATACATAATTCTGTGTATCGGTTTTTGATTTTGATGAACGGTGTTGCCGTGGTTACTAAAAATAGAAATTTCTGTGAAATTCTTTCAAAATGCTACTCCTCCTACAGTTTTGGTTTGATTTCATTATAACTTGGCACTCAAGTAGAATACACTAAGATACATAATTCTGTTTATCGGTTTTTGATTTCGATGAATGGTGTTGCCGTGGTTACTAAAAATAGAAATATCTGTAAAATTGTTTCAAAATGCTACTCCTCCTACAGTTTTGGTCTGATTTCAATATAACTTGGCACATAAGTAGAATACACTAAGATACATAATTCTGTTTATCGAATTTTAATTTTGATGAACGGTGTTGCCGTGGTTACTAAAAATAGAAATGTCTGTAAAATTGTTTCAAAATGCTACTCCTCCTACAGTTTTGGTCTGATTTCAGTATAACTTGGCACACAAGTAGACTACACTAAGAACATAAAGAGACTTTATCAACGATCATTATTCTATTTAGTTTCAAATCCCAGCTGCTTAAGTACTTTTCTCTTCCTTTGCTATAAGTTCAAACCAGTAGAGCTTCAGTCTCGACAGAGACTTCTGGTTAAAAAGAAGGCTAGAAATAACTTCTAACGGCAAATAATTTTTATTCGGTGCAGCATAGTTTTTTAACCAATTTCGAGTATGCTGAATCCGAAAAAATATGCTGGCCTTCGTGAAAATGGCATTAAAGAGGTCAAAATGGCGATTCAAAATGGCGGACATCCAATTTTAAATTTTTTTTCTTAATGTCGTTCAAAATGGAGAAGTAATGAGTGAATATCTCACTGAGTGTAATAAAACTATAGAAATTATAATAAGATGCTTACATTACTAGTTAAACTCAGAAAATCTAGTCGTTTCTACACTTAATTCGAATTTTCTCTGATTTTTTAGCTCTACTGGTCAGAGACCAGAAAAGCTTATGCGATAGTAATGCGTCCGTCGTCCGTCCGTCTGTCTGTCTGTCTGTCTGTCTGTCCGTCTGTCTGTCTGTAAACAATTTTTCAAAATGCTACTCCTCCTACAGTTTTGGTCTGATTTCAATATAACTTGGCACACAAGTAGACTACACTAAGATACATAATTCTGTATATCGGTTTTTGATTTCGATGAATGGTGTTGCCGTGGTTACTAAAAATAGAAATTTCTGTGAAATTCTTTCAAAATGCTACTCCTCCTACAGTTTTGGTTTGATTTCATTATAACTTGGCACTCAAGTAGAATACACTAAGATACATAATTCTGTTTATCGGTTTTTGATTTCGATGAATGGTGTTGCCGTGGTTACTAAAAATAGAAATATCTGTAAAATTGTTTCAAAATGCTACTCCTCCTACAGTTTTGGTCTGATTTCAATATAACTTGGCACATAAGTAGAATACACTAAGATACATAATTCTGTGTATCGAATTTTAATTTTGATGAACGGTGTTGCCGTGGTTACTAAAAATAGAAATGTCTGTAAAATTGTTTCAAAATGCTACTCCTCCTACAGTTTTGGTCTGATTTCAGTATAACTTGGCACACAAGTAGACTACACTAAGAACATAAAGAGACTTTATCAACGATCATTATTCTATTTAGTTTCAAATCCCAGCTGCTTAAGTACTTTTCTCTTCCTTTGCTATAAGTTCAAACCAGTAGAGCTTCAGTCTCGACAGAGACTTCTGGTTAAAAAGAAGGCTAGAAATAACTTCTAACGGCAAATAATTTTTATTCGGTGCAGCATAGTTTTTTTAACCAATTTCGAGTATGCTGAATCCGAAAAAATATGCTGGCCTTCGTGAAAATGGCATTAAAGAGGTCAAAATGGCGATTCAAAATGGCGGACATCCAATTTTAAAATTTTTTTCTTAATGTCGTTCAAAATGGAGAAGTAATGAGTGAATATCTCACTGAGTGTAATAAAACTATAGAAATTATAATAAGATGCTTACATTACTAGTTAAACTCAGAAAATCTAGTCGTTTCTACACTTAATTCGAATTTTCTCTGATTTTTTAGCTCTACTGGTCAGAGACCAGAAAAGCTTATGCGATAGTAATGCGTCCGTCGTCCGTCCGTCTGTCTGTCTGTCTGTCTGTCTGTCCGTCTGTCTGTCTGTAAACAATTTTTCAAAATGCTACTCCTCCTACAGTTTTGGTCTGATTTCAATATAACTTGGCACACAAGTAGACTACACTAAGATACATAATTCTGTATATCGGTTTTTGATTTCGATGAATGGTGTTGCCGTGGTTACTAAAAATAGAAATTTCTGTGAAATTCTTTCAAAATGCTACTCCTCCTACAGTTTTAGTCTGATTTCAATATAACTTGGCACACAAGTAGACTACACTAAGATACACAATTCTGTTTATCGGTTTTTGATTTCGATGAACGGTGTTGCCGTGGTTACTAAAAATAGAAATTTCTGTGAAATTCTTTCAAAATGCTACTCCTCCTACAGTTTTAATCTGATTTCAGTATAACTTGGCACACAAGTAGACTTCACTAAGATACACAATTCTGTGTATCAGTTTTTGATTTCGATGAACGGTGTTCCCGTGGTTACTAAAAATAGAAATTTCTGTGAAATTCTTTCAAAATGCTACTCCTCCTACAGTTTTAGTCTGATTTCAATATTACTTGGCACACAAGTAGACTACACTAAGATACATAATTCTGTGTATCGGTTTTTGATTTCGATGAACGGTGTTGCCGTGGTTACTAAAAATAGAAATTTCTGTGAAATTCTTTCAAAATGCTACTACTCCTACAGTTTTAGTCTGATTTCAATATAACTTGGCACACAAGTAGACTACAATAAGATACATAATTCTATATATCGGTTTTTGATTTCGATGAACGGTGTTCCCGTGGTTACTAAAAATAGAAATTTCTGTGAAATTCTTTAAAAATGCTACTCCAAATACAAGTTTAGTCTGATTATAATATAAATGTGGCATGCAAGTAGACTGCACTAAGAACATAAAGAGACTTAATCAAGGATCATTATTCTATTTATTGCTGTTGAAAAGTTTCAATTTCCAACTGCTTAAGTACTTTTCTCTTCCTTTGCTATAAGTACAAACCAGTAGAGCTTCAGTCTCGACAGAGACTTCTGGTTTTTATGTTGTATTACTAATATACCCTCGGCGGGGCATTCATGTCCTATGGAGATATTTCTAGTTTAAAATTAATTTTGGCCAGTATGTGTAATAAAAATTTCTTAAAAGTAAAAAGAGCTGCCATATAATTTATCTGGTAATTAAATTATGCATATAGTTACAAAGAATGATAACTCTTCATACTAATGTGTTTACGTTCAGAAAAAGCGAGATTTCTGTAATAATTTATTTCAAGAATGGTTTCAGCTCTAAAATGAATTTTAAGAACTTACGAAACCTAAGAAAACATCCTTTAAGTTAAAATCAATATAAAGTACACTATATTCTCTTTTGTTCATAACAGTTTTAACTACTTTTCTCTGAGAGTTTCAATACGTTGTACAGTGATGTCACAACTGCATTTAAACAAACATTTACGAGAATATAGTTCATGTTTTGAAAGTGCATTATTCCTTTGAAAGTCTCCTCTGCTCCTAGGTTTGATTAAAACGGATAGAATGCACTTTACTGGTACGGCCGCCATTTTGATTCTAGATCCGCGCGTGACAGTGTGCGGCGTAAAAACTAAGCAACGTATTAACTATGATGGGCGACGCCATTTTGTTGTGTAAGAAACTCGAGAAGCCAGAAAAACGATATCTAAAAAAACAAATGAATAAAACAAACTTACCTTAGTCGTAAGATAAATCTTCGCTACTCGGAGCCATACGTACGTGTCACTATACATACATATAGAACTGTCTTTTTTTTTTGCACTGAGTTGTAAATACGTTTTTTATGGGCGATGAAGGAAATAAATAGCTACTATCCTAGTGCATTCTTGTTTTAGTAGAGATTTCCTATATAACTGCATTCCATGTAGTCTCAATGATTGTAAAGTATCCAGTGTTATGCAAATTGAAATCTCTAGATTTTTTAGTTCGTAAATCCAGGAGTATGTTAGATTAACTGCAGCTCTGTTTCCAGAAATCAAAGATGTGTCTCTTACATTTCATTTTTCTTATACTGCCGATTGCTGTTTCTCGAAACAAGACCGTCCTCACTGCATGTTTACAAGTTTTGCCCCTCCACTTATTCAATATATACTATATAAACTAAGGATCACATTTATCGTTAAAATTTCAAAAAATTCTAGAATGCTGCAGTCAGTCAATTAAAAATATCCATTCATAGAAAACACAATACAAATAATCGTAAATAAGGTGCATGTTGAATCACTGTTTACAATCATATAGAGTGGAAGTCAAACTTTCTATTTCACGTTACCTATCCTGACCAATCACAGGACTGAAATAAGTCACGTGCTTAACAACGTCACGACTTTGGAATGTGGCCGACAGAATGAAAGTGAATGGTTTGTTTTGAAAGTGCTTTTAGTTTTAATTAATAAATTCGTTAGTTAAACGAAGTTTATTAACATGAAAAATGACGAGGAATTCAAAAAATAGGTTATTTTTGCATTTTATTGCCTTTTTAGCGAAATCGTCACGCTGACGCGTGAGCAGGAAAAATATTATACAAATCTTTTGTAGGGTTATTTTTAAACAGTTAGACTTCTTACACAGCGAAACTCGGAAAGGAAAACACAGAGGTGACAAACTGTCAAATTCGGACTAAATAATAAATCAATTATGGACACTTTTGGTGTTGAATATTGTTTGTTATTCACCAGAAAAAATATCCATATTGACCTCGGCTTCGTCTTGGTCAATATGAATATTTTCTGGTGACTAACAAACCATATTCAACACCAAAAGAGTCCATAATTATATAATAGTGTTGCTATCTGAGATTAACGGTGTTAAAGATTTTCAATATTTTACTTTATTCCCTTTTACGCTTAAATCAGAATTTTCTCCCACATACTCATATTCAATTGAATATTGACTTAAATTCTGTTATAAACTTTAAAGCTTTTCATTCCATATATTCAAATTATTTCATATTGATTTTAAACCATTCCTGATTGAATCATGAATATTATTATCTTCTTTGACACATTTGCTTGGAAAAATCTGACGACACTTCAGTGTGGATATAATGGCCTAACAACTTGCAAAACCTCGGTCAGCATTTGTCTTATTGATAAATTGTATTTGCTGACAAGATCATGGTATCGACCATAGATTTTACCAGGTGATGATTTAAAGCAAGACTGCTGATATTCTTGTTTCTACAACTTCTTTGTAAATAAGGTACCTCGTTTTAAAAATCGTTCATACACAAAGAGCATGCTCTTGCATATCGAACCGACTGAGAGATAAAACCCCCGTATCCAGGTGATGAAAGTGTATTGCGGCATAAGTATTATAAGGGAAGTCATTACGTATATCATAAAACTTGGTTAATACTAAGTAGATTACCATTCACGTTTTTTTTTTCAAGTAATATAATTATCTAAATATGAAACAGATGTGTCAGACTCTTTGGTATCTTTTACGTCAGGCTCACCGAAATATATTATATCGTATCGACATAAGAATGGAAATAACCATTGTCAATTGACAGTACGTCCTCCATATATCTAAATGTCAAGTTGAATGCTACAGCAAGTGTTTTCTTCTTTTCACGTATGCTATTTAAGACAATATCTGCTTCATATGAATTCAGAAATAGGTCTTCTAATAATGGAACATAATTGCTACCCACGAAAATCGAGAGGGCGGGGACGAGGGGCCATACCCCCACCATCACAGATTTTACAGATATAAAGAATGCTATGATATTTATCTTATAGTTTGTATATTTTAAATGCTTGTGCCCCCTTACAGATAACTTACTCTTTTTAAGATGTTTTTATACTTCCCCAAACTAAAAATGTTGGAATATTTTGTTGTGCCTCCCCTTCCCCAACCTGAAGATGATTCCGACAGACAGTGGACTTTTCAGCATTGTCTGAGGATGAAACAAATGGAGATAACAAAAAGTATTCTTGATCAAAATCCATAAAACAATACGAAACAGGAGTACAGCAAATCATCAGAGGTCTGATCAGGTACTATGGAGGAGTAAGCATCCCCTGTTGACCGATCACACCCGCCTCGATCGTGCATCTTGTCATGATAGAAAATAGAGAGATCCGTCATCAATTCATTCAGTGTTTACATAATGGATTAACTATTAGTATGAAAAACATCAGTCCGCATTTGACTCAGTGATAAATTGTATTTGCTGACAAGATCATTGTATCGACCATAAAACTTACGAAATGTTGACTTTAAACAAGCCTGATAAAATTCTTGTTTCATCAACTTGTTGTCAATAATTTACCTCGTTGTAGAAATTGTTCATACGTACAGCATGCTCTTTCGTATCTATATTTTCGTTTTACCCGGTCTTGGCAGGTATTTATCAGCAGCGGATGCTCACCTGGCATCAGTGGCACCTGGGGTCAAATCAAACATTAGGATTGTCGACTCAAATGTATTTTAGAACACTAGGATCATATCAGAGCCTTATCTCCGTATACTGTCTATAGTTTGTTCTAATCGTAAAGGACAAATCGCACCACATGTGGTGTTATTTTTTAAAAAAAATGAAGTTCTGTCAGTCGAATTCGGACTTATTTTTCTCCTGATTTTACAATGCAGGATATGCAACTTCACCCGCTGCGATCATAGACTTTTGAGTGTATTTGAATCTCAAGATTAGTATTTGTCAAGAAGGACAAAAATGTCAATTCTAAAAGAGTAAGTTTGCCTGATTTTGTACGATTATTGGTCATGTATATTGTAAAATAACCTGCTCTAATGTTTTAACAACATGCATTGTAATTTCGTTCTAAAGAATTGTCTATCCCTTTGCAATAATGATGATACCATAAAATATTTCATTTTTGCAATATAGTGACCAATAATCCTACAAAATCAGGTAAACGTTTTTAAATACAATGAGGGCCATCTTAGCAGAATCAGTCTAGAGAAGACCGAATATATACAAAATACACTGTGTTGTTAGATTTTGCTTAGTCAATTAAAAAAAACTAGTACGTTTAATACAGTACACAGAATACAATTATTTTATGTCTACGATGGAAACAATCTAACTGTTGTCTCGAAGTACTGGGGTTAGACTTCATTCTATTTTTAAAAAAATATGGACATGCTTTTGCCTATAATCAAACATATTTCAGAAGAAATCTTAGTTGAAGTATTGACTGTCACGGGTTTTGCATGCATTTTACACGTTTTCCAGAATCAAAACATGAATGTCTGTAAAGAGATAGAGAATACCTGAGAAATTGTTTCCCGAGGCCTGTAACACGACTGCAGGACACTGCTCTTGTCATTATTGAACTGCTCTCAGACTGGTACAGGACATCCCTTTAACTGCTTTCTGTCAGTTTTAGTCTGGTTTAAAATTTTATTTCAGAAATGCTAGATGACCTATCTATACTATTCTTGTGCAGATACTGTAGAAGTATACCGATGGTATTAATGAACGCTGTGTACGCTGCGGGCTACAATTTTTTCTTTCACGGAAATTTGTTCCATCTTACAAAAAAATGTGTGGCATATAGTGAGAGTCTTAGAAATCAGCGTATTTTACTATCCGCTGATTAATCAGAGAGATTCCTTATATAACCCCTTGTATAAAAAGTTTGTTAACAGTATTGCATCTTTATATGGACACTGCCATCCATGTATATTATGCTCCATACATGCTGATGTTGAACGCTTGAATTAAATTTAAGAAAAAGTGCACTCCGAGATAAATTAACACTGAAAGCATGCTTAATCATAAAAGCAGACTACTGGTCACTGGAAAAAAAAAAAGTGATTTTCAGAATTTTAGGCGCGGATTTTTTTTCCACGGGGAGGGAGCATTGATTCCACCCAAATAAAAAACCATCCAACTCGAAAATATCTTGACAAGCAGAAAAAGTTAAGTTCTTTGTCAAACTAGAAATATATATCACATTCTCTAGGGAGGGTTTGCGTTTCCTAGGAGGATCCAAGGTCACATTTAGTTGGTTTAGCGTACCGGTATAAATCTTCAAAGTTTGAAAACACCTCTCCCCACTTAGATCCACAAATGGAATTTAAAAAGATTAACACCATGTGAAACAAGCCTAAAATAAATAAATTTTAAAATGTTGTTCTGTTACTTACTAACATGTATAAATTATGCACGACAAGCCATGCATACCTCTTTTTTTCTCTACTGATCCTCCTTTTTAAGCGCAGCGCAAAGCGCTTTCTGTCAGCGTAAATTTACTTCCGTTCTGGATCCAGCGCCACTATAAGCAAGTTAGATAACTCCACTTGTTATTCTAAAAATATGCAACTGGAAATCTCTGACTCTCTTTCTGCTATTTTTGTGTAATGCTGCGTTACGTTCACTTCTTATAATAGAAGGCAATTAGTAAGGTAAAAGAATATAATACTGTTAGACGATAAGAGCAGTTCTTATCATGCTCTTCTCTATACATTGTAGTTCATTTAAATCATGTCGGCACACATTAATTTGGTACCATGTAGCTTACAATTGCTGTTTCTATGGCGCAATTACTTAATGATAAAACCAGTATATTATTTATTATGTACATGCAATGTTACAACGCAAAATGTAATAACAACGCGAAATGTAATAAACATGGATTATTACATTTTGCGTTATTACATTTTGCGTAGAAATCAACGCAGAATGTAATAACGCAAAATGTAACAACACACTTTTGAGGATTATTACATTTCGCGTTATTACATTTTGCGTCGAGACCAACGCAATATGTAATAACGCAAAATGTAATAACAGGTTTTTTGGATTATTACATTTTGCGTTGTTACATTTTGCGTCGAGATTAAGCAAAAAGCAAGAACGCAAAATGTAATAACACACTCTTTGGTCAGCCAGATTGAGTACAATTTTTAATAGAGTAGTGGCCGATGAAGAGAAAATGAAACAAAAGGGAGAAAAAAACAGATATAGATCTATGCAATTTCTTACGATTAATGAATTTCTTAAATATCGATTTAATAAGCTACATGTATTTAAAATCAGTTTCATAAATGTATTCAAATAATAGGCGTTGCAAATTAGAAACACGCGTGTGTAGATGGGATTGTTGGGGTATTGACCAGTGTACTTTTGTTTTTTTTATATAGACAAATGCAATGAATCTAAAAGAAAACCTATTTATTTGTACTAGCAGGTGTAAATATATATCGGAAGGGGTTTATTGACAATTGTGATACCATACTGTTCCATGCAAATCAACAGCATTGCAGACATCCAAAAACACCCCCCTCTCTCTTCCTCTCCATCTTATAATATAATGGATTGATTCTGCATGTCCAAAGTAATACAATGATAAACATAATAAGTAAACACTCCACTCTATCCCTGCCCTTCCTCGCTTGACACAGACATAAACTTCTTTATTAATCAATGTACACATGCCAAACATGCATATCAAGAGCTATTAATGAACCTATGGTCAATCTTTGGTAATTAAATAAATTTTGTGCTATTGGTAAGAAATTTAATAAGGTTCATCAAAAATATGCCAATCAAAGTTAAATTATTGCTTTATAATTTAGCACAGTGTATTCAATATAACTGAAGTCAGAGTCAGAAAAACGATACATTTTGATGTATTTATGTCCGTAAAAACCCTAACGTTGGTCTCATTGTTTAAGTTCTAAATATTTTGTACAGCGTGTCTCCAATGTTGGTTTTATGTATATTTTGAATAAATTTTATGATTTTTGTTGTAAAACGCAATCAAAAAAAATAATTGTGTTTTGTTTTATTACATATTGTATTATTACATTTTGCGCTGTCTTCAGTGCAAAAATAAAAATACCGCAAAATGTAACAACGAAAAAGCACGTTGATCTCGACGCAAAATGTTTTAACGCAAAATGTAATAATCTAAAAATTGTGTTATTACATTTTGCGTTATTACATTTTGCGATGATCTCGACGCAAAATGTAATAACGCAAAACGTAATAATCTAGGGTTATTACATTTTGCGTTGTTATTACATTTCGCGTTGTAACAATGCAATATAGCGATTGAATATTCAATATGTACCCGGTACATGATTTAAAACTCAGATGGGATTTTGATAAGTTTTTAAATCTTAAACTGGAAGTGAGTTATTCAAAAAAGAAATCACATAAAATTGATTTACAATGTACTACTTACATAATATGGTACCTTCTATATATCCATATTAACTATAATTATTTTTCTTCTAGACAATTATATCTGGCAATGTAACTAAAACAAGCCTTTCTATTAACATCTTGCGCCATGCTGAGATTTATCAGTGAAGTTGATTTCGCATCTAAGTATCAATTAGTAACGGACTGGAATGCATTTAAGGACGGTCTTTTTTAATGTCTATACGTCTGTTGTACATAATTCGAAAGGAAGGGCAGTTTGTGGCTGTACAGACATGTAGAGCATGTGGTGGATGTGTTTTCAACGAATCCACTCAAATTATAGTAAAACTTATTTCTCGGAATACATGTATTGCATGTGTGCGTGTAGTGTGCAGGATATGGCGAAAAATGCTAAAACTTTAATTAGCGTTCTAAGCAATGGATATGGAGCAAAATAGGGCTGATAAAATGTTAAACAAACGGTGTAATACTTGAAGTAGGGAACTAGGATTAAATAGTTTATATAAAGATGTGTCTCAGCTTGTGTTGCCGATTCTTAATGAAGATAAATAAAAACAGAATAAAGTATACCTTCATGAAGATTTATTAATACTTGAAATTAATACTGTATTTTCTTTCTTGGACTCTTGAATTATTAATCATTGAAATAGCCGAAATATTATGAGCAATAATTTTCAGTATTCCTTTTTAACTAGCACAACAATGCCGTAGATGTTTTTCGTCTCAACATGTTTTGCATGGTAGTGAAGATCATACATACACAAGTAAAGAATGGTGAAAAGCACCAGACGTCCGCAAAAAATAATGAAGCATTTTAAATTATTTCAACAATAGTCAAAAATACTTTTGGGAGTTTTTTAATTATTATTTTTAATCCAAAGAAGAAAAGTGTAAAATTTTTATTGCAAAAAACGTATCATTTACTAATGAGTGACATATATTGTATATCAACACAAATGTTACTGCAAATATATATACACTATAAATCATATATATTTGAAAATCAGAGATTACAGGATAGCATCAAAAGATAAATATAATATCTTTATACTATATTTACATATTATCTCTGACATAAAGGGCGTTAATTCTACGGATGTTAAGAACTACGAACGATAGTATTGTTCTCCCGCCTACCTTTAAGTCAATTCTCAAAAGTTAACATATTCGAATGATTTTCACAAATTTTATAGATATTTATATGAATTTTCATAAAACGGTACTTATTATGGATACCTAAGAGACATAACTATATAATTTTGGTAAAACGTGTGTTTTTCACTATAGAAATCAATGGAAAACGGAAAATATTTTTAAAACATCTTCCCCCCCGTGAAACAAAAATTCCTTTTTACATGTAAAATGGACTGTCATTTTACAAATTCATGCCAAAGCTTTTTGTGTTTCACGGGGGGGGGGGGGGGGGGGGCATATGTTTATAGACATAAAACGAAAAAAATGCTGATTTTTTTTTACCAATTTTAAAGCTATTTACAACTAAATAATTGTATTTTATTAATTTATATATGTTTTATTTATTTGCGTAAAACATAAGAAAAAATATGAGATACATTTTATCATATTTAAGACTATTTCAAAATATGGTGATTCTTGAAAGTTCGATTTCACTAGAAAATATCGTCTACCCCCTTTTTTCAAGAGCTGAAATTAATGATAATTTACAATCTAGCGCTGGAATTAAAATGATTAATCATTTACCATAGAACTGTTCTTTGTATTAAAAAAAGATTTAATGGCCAAATTGCCATTAATATTAAATTTAATGGGTGCAAAATGTAGGCGGGAATCAAGAGTTAGAGTTCGTAGTTCTTTCATTTACCTATACGTTGTTATAAACATGATGCCTATCTTCAATTTGAAAAACTTGTAAACGCAAAATGAATTTGTTATTAAATATGATCACCAGAAAATTTTATCTTTCAGTGTTGCACGTAAATGTGAGGAATTTCAGCGACATTTTCAAGTGTTAACATTTTTTTTTCGAATACAATGTATACATTTTCCAGCAAAAGTATTGTCTTCCCACAATTTTTTATTACAATAGAAAATTTGGTGTTAACACCAAATTTTCTATTTTAATTAAAATTTGTGGGAAGACAGTATAGCTACATGTACATTTAGAGTTTAAATTTGATCGAAAAACTCGATTACCATCTCAAAGGAAAATAATTTTACACGGAAAAATATTACCTTGCAATTTCTTGTACAGTACTGCAAATGAAATTGATTGATCTTTTGACATACGAAGATAATGTATAATGCTTGAAAAAAAGGCATGAGACAGTGTTGAATTTCATATCCCAATGGGGTTCACATATTCAAGACTCACATACTTTTTGACAACTGCGCTCGATCTAGCGCTATCGCACTGTCAAAATATCGCTTAGAATTCATTAGAACAGGAATTTTAAATTAAAATAATTCTGACGAATTCCAAATCAATATGCTTAGCGCTTCCCAGTACTTTCAGTACTTTGATTATTAATGTTTCTATGACCCCGAAGCCATTTATAGGCAACTTGAAAAGTAAGAATATACTGTCAAAATTTATAATATTTTTATTACAATTTAACATTGCATTTATACATAGCAGATACATACATGTACACATAAATCTCTTTAATTCTGTATAAAATGAATTTTTCTACTCACAGACACCAATTCATGCATACACTGACAATTATCGGTAGTTACAAAATTCTTCAGAGGGCATATAATGGTTGGTTTCCAGAGGAGAACGAAAATCCATTACATTAGTTGTTGAAAAAAGCAATATTAAAATCGTGATATAAACATTTCATATAATTAAAATTCCAGATTACAAATAGACTATAAAACCTATGCAAACTAAAAAAAAGTCCATAACGCAACACTTCACTGGATTAGAAGCCGTATTCAATGATGGGAGGTAAGTGCGCGTGCAGCGGCATTGTGACGTCATTTTTCACAACATTCCGATGTCTTGCTCTCAGCGAAATCAAAACAGGGAAGATATATACACGGTACATTAGTTATCAACAGTCTTTCAATCCTCAATGTCATCTTCATTCTGACTTCATAATAAAACAATTACGGACTATTTTGGTGGTTAATATGGTTTTATAGTTAGTACCCTTACCGGTGAATCCGAAGAAGACTACTAGTATATGTTTTCTCTGAATATGTAGCTGTCCCTCCGTCCGTCTTTCCGTTTGTGCCACTTTGTTTTCCTCACTTTTTTTAAACCTTGCACATATTGAACTATTTTTTGGTTTTGATTTACCTTAATAGGTTAAAAGTATACACGCTATAACTTACGCCAGTTTAAATAAGATTGGAAATTTATACATTTTGTTTATCAATTGAAGTTACGAAAAAACTGTAAACTGAGCAAAGCTCGTTGCAAAGCAGCGAGTAAGTCTTCCGTCCTGTTTGACCTGAAGTAACTTAATTTTTTTGTACAAAAGTGAGAAATAACGCCCAAAATTGGTTTAAATCCTTTAAATCTATGTCAATGAACGCAAAAATAATCCAGTTTTTGTTACTTACGGTTTGACCGGAAGTGACGTCGACGAACGGAAAATTCAGTTTTAGGCTTCAAATGACATATGTTACCCAAAAACTTGTCAAGAATGGCAAAAATACGCGTTTTCAGACTACTTCCGGTTTAGCCGGAAGTGACGACACCAGACGTATTTTGACGACCCAGGTAGATTTAGCTTGAAATTTTGAATATTTTTGCTTCTTTGACGTATTACAAATTCTCAATACTTTTTGAGATATAAAAGAAAAACTTTCGGCATCTCTAGCTCCTAAATTTTAGGAGCCAGCCCTTTTCTCGAGATATCATTTGAAAGATCTTAGAAATCTACACTTCTTTTGTTCTATATGTTTTAACAATATATTTCCAGGTGAAAAGATATCGTAGAAAAGGTGTTAAAAAGTTTGAAATTCGCGATAGGACTATTTTCGGGCCATAGCGAGCGCCGACGTGCGGCACTTCCGATAAAAATGAAATACCTTATACATATCTTTAGACTTTGGTCTATCATACCTGAAGGTTTCATGTTTCTATCTAGAGCCATTGTGTAGAAAGTCTGGAGACAACCAGACCCTTCAAAAATCATAAAAACGACAATATCTCCAAACCGGAAGTGACATCATCAAATCGAAAAAAAATGCATAAGGTTCAAGTAATGTTACATAAGTCCTGAAAGTTTCATGGAAATCCATAGAGCCGTTTTCGAGAAATCGCGTGCACAAAATCGGTAAGAAAAAAGAATAATAACTAGAGCCGAGCTCGTTGCAAAGCAACGAGTAGATCTTCCGTCCTGTTTGACCGGAAGTAACTTTCATTTAAAAAAAAAAGAGTAATGAAGTCCAAAAAGGGTTTAATTCTCCAAATCTATGTTAATTAATGCTAAATTAAGCCATTTTGGCTACTTCCGGCTTGACCGGAAGTGACGTCGACGTACGGAAAATTAAGATTTAAGCTTCTAGTGACATATGATATCCAAAAACCTGTCAAGAACAGCAAAGATATGCAAATTTGGACCGGAAGTGACGTCGCTGGATGTATTTTGACGACGTCATTAGATAAAGCTTGACATTTTGAACAACTTTGCTTCTTTGACGTATTACAAATTCTCAATACTTCTTGAGATATAAAGGAAAAACTTTCGGCCCCTTTAGGCCCCTTATTTTAGGGGCCAGCCTTTTTTTTAAGAAATCATTTGAAAGATCTAGGAATTCTACAATTCTTTTGTTCTTTATGTTTTAACAAAATATTTTCAGGTAAAAAGATATCGAAGAAAAGGTATGAGAAATTTTGAAATTTGTGATAGGTCTATTTTCGGGCCATAGCGAGCGCCGACGTGCGTCATATCCGGTAAATTTGATATACCTGATGCACCTCTCCAAACATAGTTCTACCTAGCCTCAAAGTTTGAAGTTTCTATCTAGAGCCGTTTTTCGGGAAAATTGTGGACAAAATGAATCTTAAAAATCAGAAAATCGACGATATCTCTAGACCGGAAGTGACGTCATCAAAACGGAAAAAAACGCATAAGGTTCAAGTGATGTTCCATACGTCCTGAAAGTTTCATAAGATCTTGTTGAGCCGTTTTCGAGAAATCGCGTGCACAAAATCGGTTAGAAAAAAAACAATAATAATAAAAGTGAAAAAGAAACCGAAGAAAAAAATAAGGTCTTCCGCTGAAGACGGAAGACCTTAACTCGCAAAGAAATCTGCAAAGCTCGTTGCAGAGCAACGAGTAGGTCTTCCGTCCAGTTTCGTCCGGAAGTGACGTCAACAAGAGAAAGCAATGAGTTAAGACGCCTCCAAGGACTTTAAAATTTAAAAGGTTTGAATTTTGCATCAAAACCTTGAAAATAAGCTATTTTTGGCTACTTCCGGTTTGACCGGAAGTTATATCAAAGGATGGAAAATCTGGTTGGACACTTATAGTGCCATTAATTAACCAATAACGTGAAAAAAAGCAAAATTTGCATTTTCTGATTACTTCCGTTTTCACCGGAAGTGACGCCATTTGACGAATTTAGACAATTTAGGCATCATTTCCGGATGACATTAAAGTCACAAGTACCAAAAACTTTATATTTCTCAAGAGAGAAAGTTTAATTTTTCTACTTCTTCCGGTTTACACCGGAAGTTATTCCAATGGATGCGTTTTGCTGACAATTGTGAATGTGAACATAAGTTTTATTTGCCTTTATTCAAAACGGTTGAATTTTTCAAAAAAATATTGAAATTGAATATCACTTCCTGTGTCGACCTGAAGTGACGGATGCAAACTCAAAAGACTCCATGCATATCTCAAAGAGATGTTTTATCATCCCCGAAAATATCGTGATTCAATCTTGAGTGGTTCAGTAAAAGATGATTGGACAAAGTGGCAATTTAAAAAAAGAAAATCGGACAAAGAATGTGACCGGAATTGATTTTTCAAAAAATAAAAAAAAATGTTGTTGGAGATACAACAACAATGCATCATTCCTGTAAAAATCTTTGAAATTGGTTCAGTAGTTTCCGAGAAATCACGTGTACTATGAAAAGGGAATAATAATAGAAAACATAAGAAAAACAGTAAGGTCCCCGAAAATATCGTGATTCAATCTTGAGTGGTTCAGTAAAAGATGATTGGACAAAGTGGCAATTTAAAAAAAGAAAATCGGACAAAGAATGTGACTGGAATTGATTTTTCAAAAAATAAAAAAAAATGTTGTTGGAGATACAACAACAATGCATCATTCCTGTAAAAATCTTTGAAATTGGTTCAGTAGTTTCCGAGAAATCACGTGTACTATGAAAAGGGAATAATAATAGAAAACATAAGAAAAACAGTAAGGTCTTCGGAAGACCTTAATAAAACAAACCTAAGAATAACAAGAAGGTCTTCCGTTGAAGACGAAAGACCTTAAAAATAGTGGAAAAGAAACCTAAGAAAAACAAGGTCTTCCGCTGAAGACCTTAATTACACCATTAAAATTTACCGCGTTATAAAGTTATCAAATTATAATTATTTATAACTCTGCTAGGAGAGAAATGGCTATTTTTAAATAAATCCATCACCTGATTGATAAAAAAATAACATGGCGTGAAGAAAACATAGTAGGCCGTTTGAGATACTACTAACTTTTGACGTGGAAGGCAAGCATCTTACTCTTAATGATACTTATCTTTTAATGTAATCAGTATTAACCATCTGCTTTGTTACATATTAACCTTTTATTAATAATTGTTGTCAAAATGCGTATATCTCGTTGTCTGTGATTTCCCGTGGACATGCGTGTCTATATAAAGGCCTACTGTTTACGCACTTCCTTCATCAATATTCATAAAAAGATTGAATTCTTAATTGCCAGATATTGCTTAATTGTTTTGTTATTACAACGACGTCAATAGTAAAATTTTGTGGAAAGTATTATTTTTTTCATTACACTTCAAGTGTTTCAATTTATTAATCATTTTGTTTCACACAAAATTTGGCGTTCATATAGCATGTATTACTTTAAAAATAAAGTTTGAAATTCATTCCACTTCAATGATTTTTTTGGAATCACAACATTTCCAGGTTTTTATTTTTTTTTAGGGGGGGGGGGGGGGGGGGGATGGCTACTCTTCTCAGAAGGGGATTAATATTGCTATGGCAATTCTCTCAGAATGCTTGTTAACCATAAAATATCAGTATTTACCGAGGCGAAGCCGCGGTCAATATGAACATTTTTCTGAATAACAAACCAAATTCACCGACTAAACAGTCCATAATTATTGAACAATACTTTTTTATATCGTAGCTCATGAATTATTTCTATTTAAAATTCGGTATTAAAATCACTGTACCGGAAAATCATTTATAGCCTATCTTCGCTAGTCATGTGTCCGATTCGTTTCCCTCATCATCTTTGCTAGGCAAGTGTCCGAATCCGAATCGGAAACTTGGCTAGGCAGCGAAGATGTTTATAGTTTGAAAAACATCTTGACTAATGTGTGCATGTATCTTATTATTATATTATTATATTATTCACCCACTCTATGAGGAGAAAATTCCAAAATACATTTTAAGTGACGTAGGCTTTGTATATATGTTTGCTTATGAAATTAGTTTTGTTGTATTATATTTCTTTTTTTGACATCAATCGATTAATGATCAAAACATGTGATATGATATTATTTTTGACAATATGCTCAAGTTAATCGCTAAAATATTTCATAGCCCTTTTTTGAGCATTTTGCATGTATAAAGAGAATTATAAAAACAACTAACGCTATCAAAGAAATTATAAGGGCTACAATGAGGCCAATTGGCACATTCTTCTGGTTTTGATCTGTAAACGAGAAAACAAATCGTAATGAATCAATTAATGCAAGAATTGTGAAATAGACTTAAATTAGCAAAGATATACAAATATATTTACATTTTTAGTATTTTCTTTTAGATAACACTTCTGAAAGCTATGCATGATGCGTATCTATTATAGCTTTGTATAGGATTATATTAAACATGTTAAAACTTTATATAGTTTTATATAGGATTTCAATGTTCTTTTTTCAGAATTTATCGTTGTATAAATTCATGCCGTTGTACTCACAAACTGAATAAAACTGTGTTTCACACTTTTATGCCTTTCTTTGATAGGATTAAAAAAATTATACTTTTTTCTCACAAAGTACGAGGGGTGTCAGAAAATTTTGCTAACTAATTAAATAACTTTCATAGAACTATGAAAATTAGGTTTCGGTGTTCATTATTTTGTTTAAAGAAGTCCTCTCCAATCTTTAATGAACATTTTCCGTTGTTCTGTCAATGCATCAATCACGTGATCCGGACAACCACTTGATGTGTTACGTAGCTTTCAGTTCATCAAAGCTAAAATATTTTTCCGAATCTTATCTTAACATACAAGTTATTTGTTTTATAACAAGAACAGTCCATTTTTCCGAAATGGCCGATTCTTGGTAATGGTTTGGGTGGATTTGGAGCTTTTCCCAATAAGAGGATGGTGACCATCCCAACCCGATTCCTCTGTCTTTGGAACATCCTTTATCTAATATTGATATAAAATGGTGGCCTTCTTTCAATTATATCTGATATGCTAAAGTAAAGTCTAAAGTAAACAACATTTTAGGGATTTGATATTATCATTATTGTTAAGATATACAACTATTTTTCAAACTCTAGCTTGGCGATCTTTCACGACAAATTGTTCCACTAAAGACAAATCTCTTCCTCAGTTTGTTTTTATTGGGCATTAGAACAAATGTCAGTTTCAACCATTCTCTCGTCCTTAACTTAAAATAATCAATCCAAATTAATATTGGACTTCTGGAAAGTTATTTGTCTTCTTCAACAAAAATGGAACTCGTAAATTTACTTACCTCGTCATTGGTCATTTGAAAAATTATTTTGTTAAAACAGATTCTGATTGCACACATAAGTACTCTGAAGTTGATATCAAGAAGATGCTTGAGTTTCTGATTGACAATATCTATGTGGTTTTCGGAGACCAGGTATTCCAACAATCTATTGGAATTCCCATGGGTACAAATTGCGATCCGTTATTAGCAGACTTATTTTTATATTCATATGAAGCAGAATTTATACAAAATCTTATGCGTGAAAAGAAGAAAACACTTGCTGTGGCCTTCAACTCGACATTTACATATATCGACGACGTATTGTCAATTAATAATGATAATTTCCATTCCTACGTCGATACGATATATCCTGGTGAGCTTGAGATAAAAGATACCACAGAGTCCGACACTTCTGCTTCATACTTGGATATTTTACTTGAAAAAGACACTAATGGTAATCTAACAACCAAGCTATTTGATAAACGTGATGACTTTACGTTTTCTATCGTCAACTTCCCTTACTTATGCAGCAATATTAACCTTCATCACCTGCATACGGAGTATATATATCTCAGTTGATTCGATACGCAAGAGCGAGCTCTACGTATGAACAATTTCTTAAACGAGGTAAATTATTGACAAGCAAGTTGATGAAACAAGAATATCAACAGTCTCGTTTAAAGTCATCATTCCGTAAATTCTATGGTCGATACAATGACCTTGTCAGCAAATACAATTTATCATTGAGTCATATGCTGACTGACGTTTTTCATACCAATTGTTAGTCCATTATTTATACACTGAATTGACGACGGATTTTTTCCGTTATTTCCTGATCATGACAACGAGCACACGGCGGGTGTGACCGGTCGGCAGGGGATGCTCACTCCTCCATGGCACATGATCCCACCTCTGATGTTTCAGAGGTCCGTGTTTGCTCTGCTCTTATTTTGTATATTGTTTAATGGACGTTGAGATTGAATACTGTTCGTTATCTCCATATCCTTCTTGTCTTCAGTAACCTTGTAAATATTATGACATGCTACTTCAAAGGAGTTTCCAAGTTATATCATAAACTTTACAGTCGTTCCCTGCTAGAGTAAGACTGTGTGGACCTTTTTTGTCACTAGTCAACTACATATTGACATCATTTCCATACTTTGACGTCACAATCATGAAACAAAACATGAACAATATGCTATTTATAGAACCTGTCTATGACTATATGTGTACCAAATATTATACTGATCTGAAAGTTGCTTTTGTAAATGAAATATATGGAAAAAAACAAACACTATTCAAGGTCAAAAGTCCATTAAACAATACAAAATATGAGTAGAGCAAACACGGACCTCCAAAACAAAAGAGGTGGCCATGGGATCAGGTGCCATGGAGGAGTGACCATTTCCTGCCGACCGGTCACACCCTCCGTGTGCTCCTTCTCATGATCTTCAAATAACGGGAAAATCCGTTGTCAATATAAATATAGAAAGTTCGCAATTTTTTTTAATCACCCCTCGTACATAGTGTTACGTGATGAAAACAATTTATTTATATAACAAATAGATTCTATCTCCACAAAAAAGTGTCTAGATAAAAATGCAACCGGTATTTCTCTGTCTTGATACATATAAAGCCTTTGAAGTCTTCGTTCAAATAAACCATTAAGAACATGATAACTAGATTTGTACAGTTTCAATTAAAAAGAAACAAATCATATTTAGTTGCATGGAATTGCAAATTCTGAACATGTTATCAATTAAATAGACTGATTCTGATATCCCATGTATGCCCCTTATGAAATAAAACTTTTCATGTTATACACTCTGGGAAGTATTTGTTTATGAAAAACAACTTTATACCTGCATTATAAAATCAAGATTTACATTAATAATTTTCAAAGGGAATTTTCATGGATTTATAAACGTGTATTAAGCTCAAGCGCTACCTTTATATCCTTAGTCAGAATTTCTCAAGAAGTGGAATTCCAAAACAAATGCAATGTTGGTACAAAATGGAATATTTCAACCTTCAACAATGGGTATTTATTGTATAAAATATGATATAGCATTTTTGAAATTCTATATGTTCCTTGCTATTCAGATTTTTCAGGGATTTTAGAGAAATGTCAATGTTTTTTGCACTAATATTAATTTTAATTGCCATTAAAAAAACTTGTATATTATTATTTAACTTTCATGTCTTCTCATTAAAAAATGGAAAAAAGGCATGGTTTATTTGTATATATATATATATGTTAGGATGTGTGTGTATGTATCCACAAGACTGTGTTAAGGAATAATGAATGGGCAGTTCCTTCCTTTTCTTTGCACTTACCTGTGTTCGTTTTGATATCAACGTGCCAACAGGATTGAAAATTGTCAGGTTTCTCCGGATAGTCATCTTTAGCTTCCAATAAAACCATAGCCATCCCATTAGTATTGTGAAGATCAATATGACAGTGAAAGAACCATGCCCCGGGGTTATCGGCTTTCAATCGAATCACTACATATCCACCAGTCGGTACAATAATTGTGTCCTTCTTTGCTGGAAATGTTGTTAGGAGACCCGTGATAGATGAAGCATTAAGATCCCAGGAATCATTTTTCCATGAGGCTGAATTGCAATAACCCTTTGTACCAAAACATTCAATGTCATCTGTTTCTGAAATGAATTTTGCTGTAACATTATCGTAAGTACCAAAGCCCATTTTCAATACGTAAAAATAGTGTCCATGAAGATGCACTGGATGTGACCATCCACGACCATTTCCAATGTTAGTTAGAACAAACTGATAAACTTTGTCTTTGACGAGATCTGTAGTATATGTACAAGTGCAGATAGAATCATCTGTACACTTTGATGGGTTACAGACAGAGCTATAACTTACACCAGAAATAATAGGATATTCTGGTACTTCAAACTGATGTCCATTTATTGACCCAGGGGTATTTCCTGGTTCTCCAGGAAAGGCAAAATTGAAAAAGAGTGTTTCGTATACTTCAGTAACGTCGTTGAAATTTGATGTTGTTTCATTTCCAAAAACATTATCATACGTGATACATTCTCTGTTTGATTCAGCAGGATAATATCGGAATGGACAGTTGAATGTTGTACATGGTTTTTCCTTTGAGCAAGGGTTAGGCAAAGCTTTTGTCGGGTATGTGAAAGATGAATTTTTATAATGGATAATAGCCTCAACTGCTCGATATTCATTAAGAGAAGCTGGAATTACTTCAATGCTTTCTGCAACCAACAGGTAGGTTCCTGGACTTTGATTAGTTTTCAATATGAAATCATATCGTTCCCCAGGGTGAATTATGAATGACTCAACCACTATTTCTTTTGATTCATTACCATAACCTCCTTGGATTTCATATCCATCGGACGCTTTCAGAATCAGTTCTGGATGCCCTTCAACAAACACACGAAAAGGGTACAATGTTGCTGCACTTATTATTCGAAAACGATAGAGCTTATTAGATTCAACTTCGAATTTTACTAAAGGAGCTTCATTATTTGAATTCAATGTTGAATAAAAGCGGCCTTTTCCATTAAAAATCCCCGAATGGAAATGAAATCGACTAAAGTTTGCGCCATCAACTGCTTGTGAAGTGTTTATTTTGGTAAGGGTTGAAAGATCATATACCCCCTTTAACATTCTTTGGTAAATTGCTTCAGGATCGTCACTGTGATTCCAATCCTGTAAAAGAAGTGAAAAACCTTCCTGTGGTTGGGACAGCTTTTGTCGTGGGTAAATAACTAATCCTCCATACAACCCCATGCTTCTTTGATCCCCAATATGGGCGTGGTAAAAGAAAGAACCGTGGGGGTATGTCTGAAACTTGTGCGTAAACGATTGTCCTGGTGGTATTGGACATTGCGTAACAAACCCAACTCCATCGTAATGGACAGTTCCTCGTTGATGTTGACCATGCCAATGGACAGTTGTCGAGTCTGTGTGCATAAGGTTGCGGACATGTATGATCATCGTTTGATTTTCATACGCTTCTATTAGAGGACCAGGAAATTTTCCATTGATAAGGATAACGAGACGCGATCCATATCCATCAGCAGTTATAACATCTTTCGTAACCTCCTGTGGCAGTGGGTGTTCTGCTGTTTTATCATCATATTTATAAAGATTTCCTCCTTTTGGCCAAACTAAAAATGGATCAGGGTGAGAAGTCATCATTGTTAAACCATGTTCTATGGTAAAAGAACATTCACATGTGGTATCGAATTCTCCACATGTACCCTTTAAACATGTTGGTCCATTTTCTGGGCTCTTCCACCAACCATGTCCATTGGTTATTGGAAAGCCAGAAAGTAGTAAAAAAGTAAAATACATCGGAGTCCTGTAACAAAATGCAGATAAGAAAAATGAATATTGAAGAAACACAATCTCTCTAGGGGATAAAATATCGCTGAAATTTTGTCATCTAAAAAAGTTTCATGGGCATTGAATTTGTATTTCTGCTTTTACTATTCAAAGAAATTATATACTAAAAGGAAAAAGAAACGCAGGGTAAACTTTTGAGGTGAATAAATTTTATTTGTCTTCATTTTTTTCAGTATTCCTATCTAACTTTTAATATCATCTTTCAAAAAGATTTAACTAAAACCCAATTAGATTTTGTCTAATAATTCATGAGTTATAAAAACTCACATGACGATACCTCCAAAAGTGAAAATCGAAAACTCTCATGATCCTCAATAAGTCTCCGGCGCATCCGTCAGAGCGTTATTTATCCTTTGCATAGAATTTATCAGAGTGTTTATCTTTCAAACCCTGGCTATATTGGGCATGGGTAACCAAAAAAGTAGTCAAACGACGCGCGCGTGCGCCGGTAAGAGGAATACAACAGTAAGTTGGCCGGCTCAAAGAATCCAATTGCGGATTTATTTTCTTTCATTTTTCGTGTGAATGTAATGATTATCATTGTCTACTGTATAAATAACGGTTTATATGGTAGTAATGTGGCGATTTAAGAGATGGCAGGACGAATAAATCACCCTTAACATGACTCTGTTTCGCGTTAACGTCATCGTCACGGTTGATTGAAAACAATCCCAGACCTGCTCTGACAACGGGTAACAAGTTTTATGGGGGAAAATCTACAAGAAACTGCTTAGTTACCCGTTGTTGTCATTTTCATTAAATAGGCAAATTTGAAAAGCAGACCCCACGTAACTTCCCTAAACTGTACCAAGATTGCAAGAAATTCATACCGTCTCTAAGTATTGAAAAACGATGTGTACACCTCAGGTGCATCAATGGTGTAACAAAATTTGTTGATTAACTCGCCATCATCAAATTGCACGTATTTTGGACTTTTAAGCGTTTTCCCTACGTAACATCATATAGTTTACGGTTGAGTAGTTCTGAACACTGATTTTGGTGCATAGTAACTAAATTTCTTTTTTTTTCGGTCTTGCGGTCAAAAAGTTTTCGAAAATTATGTTACCCTGCGTTTCTTTTTCCTTTCAGTATATATTATTGCTGTGATACAGCAACCAATTTTCCTTAGATTTAAACATCAAAGTTTTAAATGATTTGAGGATCACATACAAATCTCAAACCAAATGTTTACCCCCCCTCCCCCCCCAAAAAAAAGAGAGGTGAGGATGTGTTTTAGAGATCAATATCGGGGCATCCTGCATTACTTCATAAATATATCTATGGAATGTTTTAAACATAAATTATGTGCAACTTGAAAAATATAGATGAAAGGCCTACTATAGTTAACAATGCTCGTTTGTTAAGGTAGTACTAGTATATCGATTGATTTTGCACACGACTCATAATACGTATGGGACATTCAGCACATTACGTACATGTAAAAGGTTATTCAAACTATATATTTGCTTGGCCTTCACTTTGCTAGGAATATTCCTGAATATAATATAACCGATCATGATGATAACAAAATATTCACTTACAAAATTGACATAGTACTATCATGAATACTATTTCCTTGCTAATTTAGAAAAACACCCCGTAAAAATCAGATTTATTCATTTGTCTTAAGATTTAGCTGGTTTGTTTTTATGTTCCTTATCCTTTTTCTAAATTATACATTGCATCTATTATGTATTTTTCAAAAACTGAAAGACATGCTTGGTGATTTAGAAAAAGTGGGTTGAGAAGAACCACGAGGTCCTGACAGATCGATTAAGGCCGGTTTACACGGTAAAGCAAGCTGTATACAGCTTGTCGTATACAACTTTTGTAATATGTTACCTACCTGTACACACGGTAAAACAGGTTTATATTCAATTCTTTGTTATGCAAACAAATAAAACGCCCTTATAAGGTTCGATTTAATCGACATGGAAACATTGGAAGAGGAACAATGTGTTATTTTAATTTGTATCATCATCATCATGTCTGCATTACATTTGAGCCAACAAAGAAGGGGGAGACCTTGGGTAAGGCAGTGGATTGGGAGGAGGGACAACCTTGGTGCATACCATGCACTCATTGCAGAGCTTAGGAATGAAGATCCTTCGTCTTTGAAGAATTTTCTGCGAATGGATTTTGCAACCTTTAATGAGCTTCTGCAGTCTGTCTCGCCATTGATACAGAGGAGAGATACCCTCATGGGAGATGCAATTTCTCCTGCAGAGAGACTTGCTCTAACCCTGCGTTTTTTGGCCACTGGTAAAAGGAATTAATATATAGCTAGCATACTGGTATTACGAATTAGTAATACATATATTGCTTAAATAATAAGCTTGCATTCATGCACTGCCACATTGATATATATATTATATAACATATATTTTATCACTGAGTTGGATTAACCAACTCTTTTCAAACAATTTACTTACATTTGTTTCAGGTGATAGCTATCGCTCTCTCGAGTATCTTTATCGCATTCCTGTATCTACAGCCTCTACGATAATACCAGAAACGTGTATTGCAATATATAACGCTTTGAAAGAAAATTACTTGAAGGTAATACGCTTTATTTTCATATGAAATGCTGTTTTTTTATTGTCGTATATGTGACAAAAAGCAACATTATTAAAAGTAATTGGAAGCATTGCCTGATGTTTCTGCATCATAAACACACGGATTCCAAAGTGGTATGCGCTGTTTAATTACATTTTGGGGGGACACATTCTGTTGTTGTATTTGAGTAAATTCACTTTGGGATTGACTTTGAGCAACGTCGTCTTTGTCTTGAGCTTCAAATATGACGCGCTGCAATTTGATTTTCACTTCGTTTTTTATGCTCTTTGATTTTATTTTCTCTAGCTCATTTGCCAAATACGTAGCAAAAACATGGTCTTCTTTTTTATTTTCTGTGACAATGCTTACTTGAGCTGTAGCTGTGTTTCTGTTCTTGATTTTGTTGAGAACATCTACGGCTTCAGACATCACCGCCATAGCTCCTGTAGATTTCCTCTTTTTGCCCTTCCCCTCATCTGAACCACACGTTTCTTTGGATTCTTCATCATCTTTCTCCACTGAACTGCAATCCTACATAAGAAACATATGATGTGTACATGTATAAATGTTTTTCTATTTCAGATCCCACAAACACAACAAGAGTGGATGGCTATTGCGAATAGTTTTGATGAACAATGGGACTTTCCCAATTGCACTGGAGCTATTGACGGAAAACATGTTTTGATTAAGTGTCCAACAGGGAGTGGTTCAACCTACTTTAATTATAAAAATCAGTTCAGTATTATTTTGTTAGCATTAGTTGATGCTGATTATAAGTTTTTATACGTTGACGTTGGAACTAATGGAAGAGCCAATGATAGTGGCATTTTGGCAAGGTCTGCCTTGATAGAAATGATAGAAAGTGGCAATATGAATTTACCGCCTCCCCGCCCACTTCCTGAGCGTCATTTAGAGGTACCATTTGTCATTGTAGGTGATGATGCCTTTCCCCTTCAACCTTATCTTATGAAACCCTTCCCCAAAAGACAATTAGACTTAGAAAAGCGCGTATTTAACTACAGACTGTCCCGGGCAAGACGGGTTGTTGAAAATGCATTTGGAATTTTGTCTAGTCGCTTCGGTATTTTCCAAAAGCCATTGTCATTTGATCCTGACAAAGTCAAGATTTTTGTTTTAGCGTCTTGTGTTCTGCACAATTATCTGAGATCGAAGGATTCAGCGAGACAAATATATACACCGGAAGACATGTTAGAGGAATCTGACAAAAGATGCAGCACTGAAATGGTAGGTAGCTGTTTGAGGGGTATTACTCAGCAAGGTGGCAACAGATGCAATTCTGATGCAAGATCTGTGAGAGATGAGTATTGTGACTATTTTAATACCAATGGCAGTGTTGAATGGCAATGGGATTTATCATAAACTTACCAAATTGCTGACAGATTTTCTAGGTGTTATCTGTGGTCTCAGAAATGCGTCCAGTGAGTCGAAGTACATCCACTTACTTTTGTACAAATCATCGGTACTTGCTCCACTTTTTGTACTCTTGCTTGTTTTTGCCAGTTCCCTAGCGTAATAGGATCGGAGATGTTGAAGCTTTTGATTAATTTCTAAAACTATAAGAAACAAACAACTGAATCATGTTCAATAAAACTAAATACAGGCACTAGTATAATTATGTTTTCTTCTTTGAATTATGCTGGATATTAATTATAAAACAGGTATTAGTATGGTCGGATGAATAGATGCGAACAACTTCCTCCCACCCAATTACTATAAAAATAAATAATGCATCATAATAGTTTTTGATAATTCAATAATTCATATTTGTGATTTTTTTTTATTATTTACAATATATTTACAATCATACCAGTAAATTTTCCATGCATTCCTTCGCTGACTCTTTCCAGCGCTCTTTGTCTAAAATCTTTTTTGGAATAACTGGGGGTACTTATGTCCCATAGGTCACTTTCCCCTTGATAGAGAATTATCAAATCGTCCATTTCCTCCTTACTCCAAGTACAAAGTTCTTTTTTCTTGGAGCACGCCATATCTCATGTACAGGTACACGTATAAAAAGGTTGAAGTTTTCTTAAAAATAACGAAGTGGTCCGTGAAGCATAAATAGATCAACCGAATCCCAGGCCTCTGATTGGCCAGAGAAAAAAAATCTCATACAACTTGCTGTATAGAATAGAGACACTTTCTATTCGAACGCGTGGAATATATGATTTCGGGGAGCTTTAAATTCCGTGTAATAGCGGCGTACACACGGTGACATTTTGCTGTATACGACAAGGTTTATACAGCTCGCTTTACCGTGTAAACCGGCCTTTAGTAGTCGATTTAGACATACAATGAAGCGCATTGAAGTGGTAAAATTTTCCGTTCGAATGGAACGTTTTGGGCGATCTTAAGAACGTTTATTGTCATCTTATGACACGCCCATTTCCTTAGAAATTGATAAAACGTTCAATTTGTTTATTCGAATACCTGTAGAACAGGTTTTCCATAAATATAATAGCCAATGAAATTGACGGTCTAAATAGATACCGAGTAAACACGTGTTCGACCGAAACATGTGTTGTGGTAACTTCAATAAACATGATAAGTTCAAAAATATGTACATATTCGTTGCAATTTGTGTTTTACAGAAGCGGAGGGTCTCTAACTCTCTCTTCTTATTTTTTTAAAGCTACATTTCAGTGTAAATCATATTGCTTGTCGCGAAGAATGGGGTGTCCTAAAACATTACGACGAATATTTCTTTCTCGTTTCTAAAAATATGGGCGTGTCATTATGTTGTAATTGACGTTCAAAACATGACTCAGAACATTTCATCCAAACGGAAAATTTTCCCACTTCAGTGCGCTTCATTGTATTACCTAAATATCAGTTACGATTGCTATTTTATCAACACACTATCGATCATATTGAATAGAGTATAAAGTCTGTTTTTACAAATAACTGACATAGAATCGTTGTTTTTGATCAAAGTCTTTAAATGGAATACCTATAGAATTTTAAATCAATGTATTCAAGAAAATAATTAAATATGATTCATTTGTTTTAAGAATTCCATGTGACAATGGTACAAAATGTGTTATATTCTATTTTTTGTAATCTTTGTCACGCACAGGACTAAAAATGCATGATCCTCATTCAAATGAAGGTTTTATTTCTGTCAGTATGCATTTCTTTTGTTGTTCATATCATACGTTAATCGATAAAAAACAAAGACAACTCAGGAAATCGGTATCCCCGCATAGGAAATAAAGTAAAGTATGTGCAGGTGTGGGCATTGGAGGGTTTGTGTGCGGTGAGGCGATAATCCAGGGGTAAGCAGGGGCCATAGGGAGTAAGTATCCAATTTCATTGCATAAGATTAAAAGCTTCTTGCGATATTGCTCGGAAATGATTATTTTTTTACTATTAACAGAATGTATGTATTTATTACCATTATTCATACTTTTTTTTAACCTTAGACCTCAAAATTAAAAGGGATCCTCTTAGGCCTTGAGACATTGTGGCACAGAATTTTATTACATTATGAAAATTTTATTACAAAAGCTCAAAGGTTTTTCGATATATCGAGCGAAAACCAAATTGTTAAAAATTACAGAATGTTTGAATTCTTTTACTTTGACCTAAAGACCAGTAGCGATCTTTCTTAATCCATAAGGAGTTGTTTCATATTTTTTCATGGCAAAAAAGTCTTCTAGAGATATTGCAAGGAAACAAAAATGTTACAGACAGACCAAAAGACAGACGGATTGACTGTGGAACACACCGACCAAAAATAATATCAATTACTTTTAGTGAAAGCGGGGGACAATTATATTTAAAGTATAATAGTTTAATTATTGAAAATAGTATAGTATATGGATTTAGATTTAACATTCCAAGACACTTTATACATGCAAATGTTTATTGTCACAATGAAATTGGATTTTTTCCCTTCCGTATCATTTCAGATCTTTTAAAATGAATCTGGTCTGATTAATTTTTCAGGAATAGACAAGTAAACCAAAAAATCTCATTTGATATATTTTTAAAGTAATTCTTATTTTTTTTCGTAATACCTTTCCCCTATAAAATTCATTCTTAAATTAATGGAAATAATATGGTTTTAGAAAAAAAAAACGAATAAAGAACATTCTTATAAATGCTTTATTGTCGTGAATGGAAATAACACACGGGATAAATGCATGCATTTCATTTTTTCATATGTAAGTAAATATTCGTATTATGAATGAATTCTTATCTCACAATATGTTGCATTTTTGTTTGTTATCTTTCATCCATTGAATAGTGGAAAATAAACAAAAAAGTTAAAAGTTTAAAGTAGAAAATATCAGTAAAAGCTTCTGTAAACCAATGTCAATTTACATCTATTCTCTTATTCGATGGAGCTTAGTTTTGAACCATAATTCTTGGGGTATTCTAGTATTGCATCTTCTATCATATACACATGAGGTCTGATATCTTAAACTTGGACAAAAATTCCATTCTTTTAGTGTTATTGCATACAATTTTTACTGATACAATAACATGCTCTATATACTGTCAAGCAAAATAAGGCTTCAATTTTTCAGGATTAAAATGTCCTTGAAAAATAAAATAACGACATTTGTCAGTGAAGAATCTCAACAAAATATAAAAATTAAAGATGGTATGAACATTAGCTTTTGGAACTCATAAGGACAAAAGTAGAAATAAAATGCACACCAGTGTAATAGAAAGTTTACTTACCTCATTCTGTGTGACCTGGATAATTAAACAATGATGAATTTAAGTTAACATATCCTCAAAAAATGTTTTAAGACTTTAAAATGTGGGAAAAAAGTATTATATAGCATGCGTCTTTTTGTTCCTTCTATTATATGGTTATAAGGATATTATAAAGTAAATAAAAAATACTTGTGTTTTCTTGATAGTATTACAACTTTAATGTTTAATAAGTTTTAAGTTTGAAAGGCATCAAAAGTTTACCCCCTAAAATATTTTTTTAAACCATCTGCATTTCAAAAATGATTTATTTCGAAATTACATTTTAAAAGAATTTCACGCAGTGCTATCCATATCAGCTAAGAACTATCCATTGTAACACACTTTCTTTTACGAAACAAAAGCATTAAAGATGCATGGACAAAGATTTGAAGTTAATATTTTCTTTATAATATAACGACTTATATATTTTGATAGCATTTCACATAAAAATAAATTAAAAATCTTATTTCATTTAAAAGTTATTAAAACTTTACATTTTGTGGCAAGTTTGATTGACACATCATTGCACTTTCATAAATATTAATTTTATTCATTATACGAAGGAAAATGGCAATCTTGTTGTGTATTAATGAAAAATAATAAGACTATAATCCAGAAAAGTCAGAGTAGAAATGTCCAAAAGCAAAACATAAACACAGTATATTTTCAGTCCGTGCAGTTGTATTTAGTAGACTTTAACAATTGAACGCACCCGGTGAATCGTAAACATCAACAATAACAGAGCTCGTGTCTTGTTAATAAAAAACTGTGTACATAACACCAGTGTGACCAATTTGATAACTCTGCACACAACACTTAGCTCGGAATGACTGTACTTGTGATGGAGTTTTGCTTTCTAACATTTCTACTCTGAATAAAATTATTTTTTAGGATAAACGTTTTAATATTTCTCATTAATACAAAAGAAGATTGCAACTTTTCTTAAGTATTAGAAACTAAGTGAAAGTGCAATGATGTGTCATTCAGACCCGCCAAAAATTGAAGTTTTAATAACTTTTAAATGAAATAAGATTGCCAATTAATTTTTTGTTTGAAATACTATTAAAATATATAAGTTGTAATATTATACAGAAAATATTAACTTCAAATCTGTGTCCATGCACCTTTAATAGTGCATTAAAAAAGATAATAAAGATAAATACCTTTTGAGTAAGTTTTGAACTTATTAATTATCCCCACGTCTATCTTAGATGCGTTGGAAGAGAACAATCACACCTGCTATTCGCCCTCTTGAATAAAAACGGATGATTAGTAGGCAAAACTTATATAAATTCCTAGGATCCTCTATTACACTATGAAATAGAACTCTTTAAATACCATAAAAATCAGAATATATTACGGGTCCTTTAAAACAGATTTTTAAACTCTTTGTCAGCTTTCAAAGTACGCACATTACATAAGAACGTTCATTCTTATATCCTTATTCTAGAGATAATTACTGCAATTTTATCTACAATCAGTAGCTCTTCTTGATCAATTATTTTTTAAAACAAAAAGAAAACACAAAAATTAATTTTAGAATATGACAGTTACCCACCACGACTTACTGTCATGACAACTTATTTTTTGTCAAAGTTGCCTGGTAGTGACAACATCAAAGTTTACCTTCTTAAAGGCCCAGGTTTTCAACTGTACGGTTTTCCTCAGGTAAGTTTGGTGTGGGTTGGAGCTTAATCGAAGCGGTTGAGAAGCCCTGAGGGAACGACGCTGGCTTGTGTATACTACCTATATACACACAGGATGATACCTGAGTGTATTACCTGTATGCGTTTTAATTCCTACGACATTGTAATATGAAGCCGTTTTTTCCATGTGTAGCTCAATTGAAATTCATAAAATAAATGCATGTTTTTGTTGCGGACAGGGTCTTTCTCAAATTCTTTCTTTTAAAATCAATATTTTAAATAATTCGACAATTTTAATCAAATGTTATAACTAAAATACATGTACACGTAGCACCAAGATCTGTCTTTGAAATCTGGCGACAAAAAGGGAAGTTATTCAAATTACACGACGTGTACGCAAAGAAGATTGATTGATTGTATATTGTTTAACGTCCCTCTCCAGAATATTTCACTGATATGGAGACGCCACCATTGCCGGTGATGGGCTGCAAATTTTGGCCTATGCTCGGCACTTATGGCCTTTGAGCAGGAAGGGATCTTTATCGTGCCACATCTGCCGTGCAATTGTGTTTGGTAGACTTTAACAATTGAACGCACCCGGTGAATCGTAAACATCAACAATAACAGAGCTCGTGTCCTGTTTACAAAAAACTGTGTACATAACACGGGTGTGATCAATTTGCTAAACTCTGTACGCAACTCTTAGCTCGGAATGACTATACCTGTGTAGGAGTTTTGCTTTCTAACATTTCTACTCTGAATAAAATTATTTTTTAGGATTAAAGTTTTAATATTTCTCATTAACACAAAACTAGATTGCAACTTTTCTTAAGTATTATAAACTAAGTAAAATTTGTGAAAGTGCAATGATTTGTCATTCAGACCCGCCAAAAATTTTTAATAACTTTTAAATGAAATAAGATTGCCAATTAATTTTTGTTTGAAATGCTACTAAAATATATAAATTGTAAAATTATACAGAAAATGTTAACTTCAAATCTGTATCCATGCACCTTTAATAGTGCATTAAAAAAGATAATAAAGATAAATACCTTTTGAGTAAGTTTTGAACTTATTAATTATCCCCACGTCTATCTTAGATGCGTTGGAAGAGAACAATCACACCTGCTATTCGCCCTCTTGAAAAAAACCGGACGATAAGTAATCAAAACTTATATAAATTCCTAGGATCCTCTATTACACTATGAAATAGAACTCTTTAAATACCATAAAAATCAGAATATATTACGGGTCCTTTAAAACAGATTTTTAAACTCTTTGTCAGCTTTCAAAGTACGCACATTACATAAGAACGTTCATTCTTATATCCTTATTCTAGAGATAATCACTGCAATTTTATCTACAATCAGTAGCTCTTCTTGATCAATTATTTTTTTAAAACAAAAAGAAAACACAAAAATTAATTTTAGAATATGACAGTTACCCACCACGACTTACTGTCATGACAACTTATTTTTTGTCAAAGTTGCCTGGTAGTGACAACATCAAAGTTTACCTTCTTAAAGGCCCAGGTTTTCAACCGTACGGTTTTCCTCAGGTAAGTTTGGTGTGGGTTGGAGCTTAATCGAAGCGGTTGAGAAGCCCTGAGGGAACGACGCTGGCTTGTGTATACTACCTACATACATACAGGATGATACCTGAGTGTATTACCTGTATGCGTTTTAATTCCTACGACACTCTAATATGAAGCCGTTTTTTCCATGTGTAGCTCAATTGAAATTCATAAAATAAAGCATGTTTTTGTTGAAGACAGGGTCTTTCTCAAATTCTTTCTTTTAAAATTAATATTTTGAATAATTCGACAATTTTAATCAAATGTTATAACTAAAATACATGTACACGTAGCACCAAGATCTGTCGTTGAAATCTGGCGACAAAAAGGGAAGTTATTCAAATTACACGATGTGTACGCAAAGAAGATTGATTGATTGATTGATTGTATACTGTTTAACGTCCCTCTCCATAATATTTCACTGATATGGAGAGCCACCATTGCCGGTGAAGGGCTGCAAATTTTGACCTATGCTCGGCACTTATGGCCTTTGAGCAGGAAGGGATCTTTATCGTGCCACACCTGCTGTGACACGGGGCCTCGGTTTATACGGTCTCATCCGAAGGACCGCCCCATTTAGTCGCCTTTTACGACAAGCAAGGGGGTACTGAGGACCTATTCTAACCCAGATCCCCACGGGGCCGCAAAGAAGAAAATGGGTCATAAATAACTTTCTCGGTAAATAACAATTAAACGTAGAAACAATGTTTTGAGAATAAATTGGTCAAAAATATAATTAAAGTCTTAATATATATATTTTTGAGATAAACCCTACGTGATTTTTCCATAACGCATGGTCTGTAAAAATGGCCAGGGGTTCGGACCGAGAATGATTCCCTGACAGCTAGGCCTATGTGTGAAACACGAATGGAATCATCAGCATCATACTTTTTTTCTTTCAGGGTTCACAATTTCAAATATTAATTAAATGCGAAGCAAGATGTTATAATATTATTAATCCGACTAATTTCGCTTCTAAAACAGCAGGCATGCTAACGAAGCTATATTAGGACTACGGTGTGTCCTAAGAGCGTCTTAGGAAATGTCTTAGTCTTAAAGGCCCAGGTTTTTAACCGTACGGTTTTCCTCAGGTAAGTTTGGTGTGGGGTGGAGCTTAATCGAAGCGGCTGAGAAGCCCCGAGGGAAGGAGGCTGGCCCGTGTATACTATCTATATACACAGGATGTTACCTGAGTGTATTACCTGTATGCGTTTTCCCACGACATTGTAAAATGAAGCCGTTTTTATCCGATGTGTAGCTCAATTGAAATACATGAAAAAAGCAGGTTTTTATTGCGGACAGGGTCCTTCCCGAATTCTTTCCTTTAAAATTAATATTTTTAATAATTCGGTTATTTCAATATACTGCGTGTTTGTGAATCAAATGTTATAACGAAAATACATGTAGCACCAAGATCTGTCGTTGTAAACTGGCGACAAAAAGGGCAGTAATTCAAATTACACGAGGTGTACGCAAAACGAAAGAAGAAAGTGGGTCATAAATAAGTTTCTCGCTAAATAACAATTAAACGTACGAAGAAACGATGTTTTGAGAATAAATATTTCAGAAATATAATTATAGTATAAAAAAATATTTTTTAAGATAAACCCTACGTGATTTTTCCATAACGTAAAAATGGCTAGGGGTTTGGACCGGGAATGATTCCCCTGTAATAAATTGCCAAATTGATAAGTCAGGTTTAAAGTCCAAAAATATGAATTTCACAAGTATAATTTAGAACAAATTTTGTAGATAAAACAAACTGAATTTTACAAAGAATTTCTTAAAAGTAACTCACTTACAAACTCACTCACATCTAATCTTTGACAACTCCGCCCACTTTCGTACTGACCAGCCAATTAAATTAAGGATAGAAAATTGCAAGAACAGGGGGAATTCGTATGACATTAATTTACAACACTGAAATTAGGTAGAGCTAAGCATAACAAATTCAAAGAACACGATCCTTAGATCTAACCATAAAGTTGATAACAAGTATGAGTAAATGACATTGATATCGTGAGACAGGAAAGAGATGTCAAGAATTAGATATTGGTAACATGTGCAAATTGCATTCACTAAACATCAAATGAAAACAATTAACTTTCAACTACAGATGTCAAACAAGACCGAAAAGTAATAATCACCCAGATAGCATGACTATGTTGGGCCAACGTTGGCGCACAGTTGTTGACTGCGTTGGTCCAACGTTGGCAACCTAACGTTGGCCCAATGCAAGTTTGCTCATCGGCCCTACGTTGGCCCAACATGTTGGCCCAACGTTGGCACAACGTTAGCCCTCTTTATTACTGTATTAGGTCAATGTTGGCCCAACGTTGGCCCAACGTCAATTACCAACAATGATTGTATCAACAAAGGCCCAACGTTGGCCCAACGTACTTTTTGTGTTGGCCCAACAATGGCCCAACGTCCGTTCACCAACATACCACCGATGGCTCAATGGGGGTTCAGTGTCCGGTACCTGTGTTGGTCAAACAATGGTATATTATTTTTTTTACGGACAGTTGTTTTTTTCAACGTAGGGCCAACAGAGGCCCAACCTATCCTACGTAAATAAAGATTTCCATTCAAAATTAATCCATCTTGACAAAAATAAATAACGAGCTAATGTTGACAAAGAGGCAAAAGAAAAAGTGATAAACTGTACAATTTATTTGTTAGTTTCTAACAAATTCTGTTAAGTCTGTTTCAATATTATAATAATAATTAAATAAAACATTTGCCAAAGCTTACAGAGTTTACACATAAAACAATTTTAATATCCAGTTGTATAATAATACGTCTTGCTTTCATGTTTCTGCCTTAAAATGATTCAAAATGTCGAATATATACTCCACACTTCCTCTGTATCACTTGCACCTATGATTGACATGATTCGGCACACTGTCAAATCTAAAACGTTTAATATAATGAGACAGTTGAAATTTCAATTGCAAACGCTATCTTCAAACATCATCTCACATCAATTCCAAAACCGGTACCATCCCTTTGTTCACAAAAAAACTTGTAAAATCCCATAAATAGAATATAAAGGAGCTTAAAGTTCACAACACAACTTGGCAATATTTGAATTTCAATTTTTATCAATCTGTATTGTTTAAGGACACAAATAGTATTATCCAAGAACATTTGAAACATCATTCTTTGGTCATGTTCGGATTGCATTTGTTTTTCACATATTCAATTCTTTTTCCATTTTCTTCCTCCTTCTTCATAGTCATCAATGAACCAGTTTCTAACAACTGCTGAATCTCTATATCTGATGCACACAGCACATTTTCCCGTCTAAGAACAATGTATAGCTGTTAAGAAAAGTGAATTACATATTTAAATATTGATGAAATATTTATTTTGTCATGCAATTCTGATTACCTTTCAAATGATGCATTTAACCCTGTTTGAATACAAAAGAATCTTACCATTAAACACACCTTACCATTTATACTAAATGTTTGATGTGAATATATTTTTCAATCTATTTCACTTCTCGTCATGATTTATAATGTGAGATACTTTGTATTTCATATTAACTGAATCATTTTATACAAGAAGTAGCTATAGTTTTAAAATATAATAATACTTTACTTACATTTCTTTTAGGACTTAGCCGTTAGTCGTTGTGTGCACCGAATTTTTAAAATCCCAACCTTACTGTAACATCCTCTGTATTTTGAGTTTATCAGCCAGATGTGAGTAATTAAACTTGACAGCTCTCCACATATTTTGGTGTTTAAATTGCTGCGACTCTTTCAGTTTTAGCGACTCGCCTAACTTTTGTTTGAATGCAATTATAAAGCTGACTGAGTTATCTTGATTTATGCGTCATTCACATCCCGTCCCTGGGAACTTTTAGTTTCCATATTATATGCTTAAACTTTTATTCAGTCGTTTCTATATTACCGGGTATACTAATGTAAGAAAAACTTTTATTCAGTCTCCTTTTATAATGAATTCACGTTAATTCTATACGAGAGAAACAAATCTTACAATTACGCTCAAATTTTAAGCTTAATTAAGATTTCAAAATTTATAAACAGACACTATATAGAGAAAATTGTTTGATAAGTGGATACTAATAAATGGAAGGTATTACTGCCATCAATAAATTAATTAGTTTTGTCTCATTGCTATGGAAGAAGTTAATCTCATTGCATGGACAAAGAATGTGCTCTTACTTAGAATCTAAATCCCCCTTTAAATTAAATACGCTTATAATAAGTAAATATCTGTTGGGCCAACATAGGACCAATGTACTCATCCCGACATAGAAGAGAACACTTGCCCTTACATAGGACCGACGTTGGGCCAGCGTAGTTTTACCAGCCTAAATGATCTTTTCATAAAAGCCTAGTGTATGACAAACACTGGGCCAACGTTGGGCCAACGTAACGCTCCCAACTCATGCACATCCTACTTTAGTTTGCAGTCCAACTGTTGGCCCAACATTGGCCCAACGTACTTACTCTAACTATAAAAGAACACTTAAAACAAACACTCAAGCTTACATTGGGCCAACGTTGGGCCAACATACTGCTACCAGATTAAGTTGACAACTTGGTTAAGGTTGCATTACAAACGTTGGGCCAACGGTGGGCCAACTTTGAACCCCAACTTCATTAGAAAATGTAACGAAACGAAATTAGTTGATGTTGGACCAACGTTGGCCCAACGTAAGAAACCCAACATGGTTGGGTACTAAAGAGGTAATTCACATAGTAACGTTGGTCCAACGTTGGCCCAACATTGCCTTGCCAACGCCAACTATCAGCCAACCGTACAACCTTTAACCAACGTTGGCCCAACGTAGTCATGCTGTCTGGGCAGTTATATAAAAATATATTCATAATTAATAATTTGTTATTTAGAAACCCTTATAACCCATAATCATAACATCCGCCCACAGAAAATAAAATTGTAAAACAATTTTACATGGGGTTAATAAATGCAAATTAATATTTTTAAAAAAATGAATAAAAATGAGGATTACACAAAAAAAAATAAACAAGTGTCACATACAATCTACAACATGAGTAAAAACTCAAAACAATGTTCTCGTACTTGCGCTTTTCATTAAGCTGTACATTAGAAACATATTAAATTGTAATTGTAAAAATAGGTATAACCCGTAATGACACAAATAATTGAATAAAAAACAAACAATACATTTATCCATCTAGCATTTAAGTACCATGGTTTACAAAACAATTCCAATACATGGAGACATTGATATACAGCAGCTAAAATAATTACTTAGATAAAGGATGACTTCGAAACAGCCATAATCAAACAGTAATTAATAGCAGAGCTTGTAAACATTACTCCCTCACATAGTCGGTCACTCGACTTAATTATCTCCTCAGCACCACGAGACGAGCTCCTGCAGTTAAATAACTAGAGCAAATTACCTTCTCGGACAAAATGCTGTGTAACATAATTCACTCCAAATAGTAAATGAATGATCTCAAAATCTAATCATAAAATAAAATGAAAAATCTATACAAGCGCGCAATGATAAACAAAATACAAAATAAAATCAACTAATAAGGATGAAAAAACGACACATAATAATGTACAACATAGGATTTGTGGCTCAAGTAATAAAGGGAGGGGCTCTTTTTTGAATAGCTTCCCTGGCTTTGGCGTTCAAATAAGAAGGCGCAACCCAAAACGCATTATCTGCAGGTTCGCCTGAAATCTGGATCAGATACTGCAATCCTTTGGGAGAGTATCGCTGACCTAAGATTTTCTTGACTCTGTGAAACCCATCACTGTCAGATGATGCCGTGTAGGTGACAATATCCCGCGGGTCCACATGATTGTCATCCCGGAAACGAAGTGGTTTCTTGATTGTCCGTTGAGGGCGCTTAGGATGTGTAACCTCTGGAACGTCCGGTTGTGTCGTTACCACATCAGTCTGACAGCTTTGGTCTTTCTGCGTGACTTGTCTTGCAGACACAACACTAAAAAAATCAGAAGGGGTAGGCTCCCGGACAAAAGCTTTCTTAACACGATTGATGTGAACGATGTTATCTAGCGTTTTGTTGGTGACTGGGTCCTTCAGTAACACAGTGTGTGCACTTGGGATATTGTGTACAACGTAGGGTCCGGAAAATTGGTTTTGAAGCTTGTGTGCGTTCTCTTTTTGCACAAACACATAGTCATTCTTCTGTAAAGTTAAGGGCCGAAGGTTGGTATTTGCATTGTTTAACATTGTGTCTTTGGCTTTTTGAACATTTCCCATTATTTCTGTGCGAATGATGTTTATTTTACTCAATTTTCCTCGAAGAAATGTAGCTATATCCTTGGGAATTTCCATTGGTTCTTTATGATAGTTGACAAGTGGAAATTTTGGTCGACACCCGAATACAATCTCATAGGGAGAATATCCCAGACTAGTGTTCACGGAACAATTAATGGAAAATACAACAGATGATAAGTAATCTTCCCAGTTGCTTTTGTCTGGAGATATGTAAGATGTTAGTCTCTCAGCAAGTGTCGCATGTATCCTTTCACAGGCTCCAAGGCAATGGTGCGCAAAAGCCGGAGTAAATTGTTGGGCGATATGCAGCATCTTGCAGAGCTCGGACGTCACCTTGGCTATAAACTCACTTCCCTGGTCACTAATAACCGTACTACATACTCCATATATCGTAATAAGCCTGAAAAACGCATGGGCGACTGTCATAGCATCTTTTGATTTGATAGGATATGCGACGAAATATTTACTAAACATGTCAACAGCCGTGAAGATGTAGGAGCTTCCTGGGTAGATAGGGGTAGTGGTCCATACAAATCAATTTCCCAAACTTCAAAAGGCGCAGTTGGTGTGGGATAGGAAGTAACACCAGATTTAGTAGGCATTCGAGAAATTTTTCGTTTTTGACAATGTTGGCAGGATCTTACATAATCGCTGACAATTGGAGACATCTTCTGGAAAAAATAATGTTCCTTAATTTTGTCTAGAGTGTCCTGAATGCCACTATGAGCAGCCAGCGGGGAGTCATAATGCATATATAAAAGGTCTTGAATCATTTCGTGTGGGACCACTAGTTGATATTTGTTTAGCGTTTTGGCTCTCTTTGATTTTGCATGACGAGAGTGAAACAGCATGTCATCGATTAATGCGTAATCTGAGTGTTTCAAGAGAATGTCTCTGGCCAGTTTTTGTGAGTCTGGGAGTATGCCATTTTCAATGTAATTTATCAGATCTTTTAGTTCTGGGTCATTGTGTTGTTTCTTTATGACATCTGATTTAAGAAAGGTGGTGTTTTGAGCATAATCAGTGTTTTCATTATCAACGGACACAGGTTGCTCCCGAACACTTTGTGGGTCGTCTGCTTCAGTAGCACGTTGATAACAAATATTTTGTTCTGCACAGCTGGAACTGTCAATTTCGGTAGTCTTATCGAATGGTTCAGAACAGACGGCGACCTCAGGTGAACTTTGCAATTTACCGTGGGCCTTGCCAGACTTAGATCGCCGCCGCTTCTTACGTAATGGCAACCGAAAATCGTCTTCGGTATCAGCGTCATAATCACATCTAGAAGCCTTGATGAAATTTACTTCTGGATTACGGGGAAACAGTGTGTGTAAGTCCTGCCCGTTAGGTAATTTTACCGATGTTGGCGTCTCTGGGACATAAGGGAAATGCGGATCATCTTCCTCTGGACTTGATTCTAGGATTGTAGAGAATGCTGGATTCCTGGACAACGCATCTGCCACACACATTTCTGAAGCTGGTTTATATTTGATGTCGATGTCGAATTGCTGCAGAATTGCTAGCCATCTCTCGTAAATTGCACCTTTTAACTGCTTTTGGAATAGGGGTTTCAGGGCCTGATGATCGCACTCAACGACACAGTGTCTTCCACGTATGTAAGGCGCACAGTCTAATACCGCAGTTACCATTCCTAAAAGCTCAAGTTTTGTAGGGCCATAGGAGCGTTGCCATTGTGCGAGTCCTTTGGAACCAAATCTAACAACTTTTGAACTACCGTCCTCATGGATTTGATATAACATGTATCCCAATCCGCGACATGATGTGTCCACTGCAAGTCGAAATTCCAGGTCGTAACGAGGAAAACTGAGAACAGGCGAATTCTTCAGGAGCTTCTTGAGTTCATTAAATGCTGTTGTTTGTTCAGAAGTCCAGTTAAACTTGGCATTTTTCTTCATTAACTTGAGTATAGGTTGTGCAATGGCGCTATAATTTGGTATGAATTTTCTAAACCAATTAAATAGTCCCATGATTCGCCGTAACTCTTTAATGTTAGTTGGAGGGGGATAGTTCATAATCAATTCAACTTTGTTGGTAGGAGGTTGAATTCCATCTTTAGATATCGCATGTCCGAGAAAAACACACTTGCGTTGCGCAAAATGACATTTCGATGGTTGAAGTTTAAGTCCTGCAGAATGAAGACGACCAAACACTTCCTGAAGATCTGCAAGGTGTTGCTCAAAAGTTTCGGAACAAATGAGAACATCGTCCAAATAACACAATACTGATTTGAATGTAAGACCACGAAGGACCTTGTCCATCAACAACTGGAAACTATTTGGTGAGGTTTTTAGTCCCATGGGCAGTCGTAGAAACTTAAATGTGCCATAACAAGTATTGAAAGCTGCGTACTTTGTTGAATCTTCAGAGATAGGCATCTGGAAAAATCCTTTGCTCATATCTATGGACGAGATAAAGTTCGGCACTTTGTCTGTAAATGATTCTGTAAGTTCCTGCAAGTCAGGAATATTGTATCGGAACTCTTGCGTCACAGAATTAAGGTAGCGAAAATCACAGCAAAACCTGTAGTATGACAAACATTGATCTTTAGTTAAGTTGTTTAACTTTCCCTTTGGTTTGTTTTGTTTTGATACTAACACAATAGGGCTGGTAATAGGAACATTTTCACTTTCTTGAACAGGTGCAATAATATTCTGTCTCAAGAGATCGTCAAGCTGGTGACGCAACACTTGTTTCTTATCTGGTGGTAATCGGTATTGTCGGTGATGTTTAGGTTGCGCATCGGGCTTAAGATGAATCTGATGTTCTACAACACGTGTAAGACCTATATCAGGATTTTCCTTTGTAACAAACAAGGATTTGTTTTTAATTAAACACTCTGTTAACGACTTCTTGTCACTGGCACTCAATTCATCGTCAAAGTTGAAATTCAGCAGAAATTGTTCATTGGAATGAGGATTCACTGCTGGAGCTGACTTGGAGTCAGATAAGGTTACGTTTGAACACTCGACGGGGGTTTTGTCCAAGTCTATCGTTTGAATATGGAACGAATTGTCAAGTGGTTTGAAATGAGCCAGAATTGATCCTTTATTTACAAACACAGGTTCATCACCAGGGTTCAATATCTTAAGGGGGACTGAGCCGTTTGTTGAAATAGTAACAACTGATTTCACTAGAAGTAACCCTTTTCTCAAAAACAAATTATGTACAGAACAAACACCTGGTAAACCTATCATTTTGGTTTTGCTAACTTTGCCACTGATGAACATTTCTGACTTGGGTGGCACTGAAAAACTTGATCTACATCTAACTTTTGTACATTTGCTCTGACCTCTAAAAGTTACAAATTTGTCAAAATCTAACACAATCTTTTTAGAAATCAAATAACAAGTACCAAGTATTAAAGGATGAGATGCACAATCTAAAATATATACAAAAATTGAATGTACTTTAGACGAACAAGATGTCTGCACTGAGATACTGGCTATCCCAAAGACGCAAACAGACTGATTATTGGCCAATTTGACAGTCTGCTCACTGCACGATCGAACATTTGATTTACTGTTAACTGGTAATTAATCAAAGAGAGACTTTGAAATGATATTGATACTACTACCAGTATCTAATAGTGCAGTAACTTGCATACCTTGGATCTTGACTGGCATGTACATAAATTCCCCAGCACTATTTTCATCACATTCACTCTCACTATTTACACTTTCACAAAACCCATTTTCACAATTTGAAATGTCGGCACTATCACTTTCACCGCCACAGGCTGTGGGTGCCTTTTGCAGACTGGGCGCGGTTAGTTTCCCGCAACGGTGACCTTTTTACAGGCCGCAGCACTATGTCCGTTTTGCTTACAGATCTGGCACAATACGGTTGGTTCGCGGGGTCCCTTTCCGTTCCAGTTGCACACAGCTTGTCGATGGTTTGGGCCATTGCAATTGTAACACACGTATCGGGTATTCCTAGTTGGGTGGGCTGGTGCTGGGCGATTGGCGGCTTTCCTCTCTGGGTCCCTGGCCTCTAGGCGGTCCATTCGTTCCACGAGCTGCGACAAAAGCTTCTCCATGTTGGTAGAGGTTGCGGAGATTTCCTTGGGTGTAACGGCAGCGACCGAAACAGGAGCCGTAGACTGGCGATATCCATAAGCCTCTCCGAGTTTGGCCTGCTGGAATGCGGCTTGAAGGTTCTTCGGATTGGCAGCCCTGACAAAGAATGCCAGTTGTTGTGGGAGTCCATTGATGAATTTTGCAGTAAGGTCCCTCTCTGGTTTCTCCAGTCTGTACCCTTTTTCCAGGACTTGGCTGTGGAAGCCTTCTATGGGGGCCCCAGGCTGGAGGGTCAAAGCGTCAAATATGGCGGATTCAGCAATGATTGCTGGATCGTATAGAGATCTGCTGAGGTATTGCGCATTGAAAGCCTCCTTGACCACTGTCCAGGAAAGTTTATCGCTCGCCTCCAGTGTAGTAAACCACACAAGTGCTGGTCCCTTCAGGTGTAAATGGAACGCAGCTATCACTCTGCTATTGTCCTTCAAATTCTGCAAAGTGCAGAACGATTCAAATTCCTCCAGAAACTTCTGGGCATTTTCGCTTGTGTAGCCATGAAATTTAGTAAGTTCAATTTTAGCAGAAATCGCTACGGGTGAGGTCACTGGTTGACTAACTGGTGGCATTTCGAGAATAGTTTGATTTGGGGAAATAAATCCAAAACATTCAGAACTGTTATAATCCATGACGTAATAATAAAAAGTCCAAAGAAAAAAAAAGATTTAGATTTTCCACCATGTAATAAATTGCCAAATTGATAAGTCAGGTTTAAAGTTTAGAATTTATTGTAAGTCCAAAAATATGAATTTCACAAGTATAATTTAGAACAAATTTTGTAGATAAAACAAACTGAATTTTACAAAGAATTTCTTAAAAGTAACTCACTTACAAACTCACTCACATCTAATCTTTGACAACTCCGCCCACTTTCGAACTGACCAGCCAATTAAATTAAGGATAGAAAATTGCAAGAACAGGGGGAATTTGTATGACATTAATTTACAACACTGAAATTAGGTAGAGCTAAGCATAACAAATTCAAAGAACACGATCCTAAGATCTAACCATAAAGTTGATAACAAGTATGAGTAAATGACATTGATATCGTGAGACAGGAAAGAGATGTCAAGAATTAGATATTGGTAACATGTGCAAATTGCATTCACTAAACATCAAATGAAAACAATTAACTTTCAACTACAGATGTCAAACAAGACCGAAAAGTAATAATCAGTTATTTAAAAATATATTCATAATTAATAATTTGTTATTTAGAAACCCTTATAACCCATAATCATAACACCCCGACAGCTAGGACTATGGGTGAAACGGGAGTGGAATCATCAGCATCATACTTTTTTCTTTCGGGGTTCATAATTTCAAATATTATTAAAATGCAAAGCAAGATCTTATAATAATAATCCAACTAATTTCTCTTCTAAAACTGGTTAAATATATATACCGTAACTTCGTCACCATGGCTCGAAGAGTTAGCGACTTCACTTAACTCCTGAACAATATACAACATGTAAACAGTAACAATGTTGATGTTGCCAGCCTTGTTTAAAAAAAATAATTTTATTAAATTCCATGATACTAGCTTCAAACGCGGGTCGGTTTATTTTGTTTATTATGGAGGAATAAATGTACATTACTTAAGTCATATTTAGACAAATTAAGATGATCGATTATAAAGTGAAATGAAATCCCCCTTATCAAAATTGGAATTATAATATATAGCCATTACTTTTCATTTATTTAATTAGTTGATGGATTGGTTATACCAATGGCTTATTCTTATGAATTTAACAAGAACGCTTTGCCTGCTTCTTTATCACGTAAGAACGCTTTGCCTGCTTCTTTATCACGTTGGCATATGCGGTCGGCATCAAAAACCTGAATGTTATAATTCGATGGTCGGTACAATCACCAGGCAAGGTACACAAGATATACACAGTGACAGAAAACTAAACGTCAATTAAATCAAAGTATTCAATCCCAGGTTTTATTTCAGATGATTGACAGGGGTTCTAAGACCAGGTAAATTTGAGGGAGGTGCTTATTTCCTCCCCCTTTAAGTCAGATTCTCGAAGCTTTCCTACATTTAGGAACTTGCCTAACTTTAGGACAACATAAAGCTTGTCCAATGATCATCCTAAGTTTGTTGTGATGCTTTTGATTTTTAGCTCTACTGGTCAGAGACCAGAAGAGCTTATGCGATAGTAATGCGTCCGGCGTCCGTCCGTCTGTCCGTCTGTCTCTCTGTCCGTCTGTCTGTAAACAATTTTTCAAAATGCTACTCCTCCTACAGTTTTGGTCTAATTTCAATATAACTTGGCACACAATAGACTACACTAAGATACATAATTCTGTGTATCGGTTTTTGATTTCGATGAACGGTGTTGCCGTGGTTACTAAAAATAGAAATTTCTGTGAAATTCTTTCAAAATGCTACTCCTCCTACAGTTTTCGTCTGATTTCAGTATAACTTGGCACACAAGTAGACTACACTAAGATACATAATTCTGTGTATCGGTTTTTGATTTCGATGAATGGTGTTGCCATGGTTACTAAAAATAGAAATTTCTGTGAAATTCTTTCAAAATGCTACTCCTCCTACAGTTTTGGTCTGATTTCAGTATAACTTGGCACACAAGTAGACTACACTAAGATACATAAATCTGTGTATCGGTTTTTGATTTCGATGAATGGTGTTGCCGTGGTTACTAAAAATAGAAATTTCTGTAAAATTGTTTCAAAATGCTACTCCTCCTACAGTTTTCGTCTGATTTCAGTATAACTTGGCACACAAGTAGAATACACTAAGATACATAAATCTGTGTATCGGTTTTTGATTTCGATGAATGGTGATGCCGTGGTTACTAAAAATAGAAATTTCTGTAAAATTGTTTCAAAATGCTACTCCTCCTACAGTTTTGGTCTGATTTCAGTATAACTTGGCACACAAGTAGAATACACTAAGATACATAATTCTGTGTATCGGTTTTTGATTTCGATGAACGGTGTTGCCGTGGTTACTAAAAATAGAAATTTCTGTGAAATTCATTCAAAATGCTACTCCTCCTACAGTTTTGGTCTGATTTCAGTATAACTTGGCACACAAGTAGACTACACTAAGATACATAAATCTGTGTATCGGTTTTTGATTTCGATGAACGGTGTTGCCGTGGTTACTAAAAATAGAGATTTCTGTGAAATGCATTCAAAGTGCTACTCCTCCTACAGTTTTCGTCTAATTTCAGTATAACTTGGCACACAAGTAGACTACACTAAGATACATAATTCTGTGTATCGGTTTTTGATTTCGATGAACGGTGTTGCCGTGGTTACTAAAAATAGAAATTTCTGTGAAATTCTTTCAAAATGCTACTCCTCCTACAGTTTTCGTCTGATTTCAGTATAACTTGGCACACAAGTAGACTACACTAAGATACATAATTCTGTGTATCGGTTTTTAATTTCGATGAATGGTGTTGCCATGGTTACTAAAAATAGAAATTTCTGTGAAATTCTTTCAAAATGCTACTCCTCCTACAGTTTTGGTCTGATTTCAGTATAACTTGGCACACAAGTAGACTACACTAAGATACATAATTCTGTGTATTGGTTTTTGATTTTAATGAAAGGTTTTGCCTTGGTTACTAAAAATAGAAATATCTGTAAAATTGTTTCAAAATGCTATTCCTCCTACAGTTTTGGTCTGATTTCAGTATAACTTGGCACACAAGTAGAATACACTAAGATACATAATTCTGTGTATCGAATTTTAATTTTAATTTTGATGAACGGTGTTGCTATGGTTACTAAAAATAGAAATGACTGTAAAATTGTTTCAAAATGCTACTCCTCCTACAGTTTTGGTCTGATTTCAATATAACTTGGCACACAAGTAGACTATACTAAGAACATAAAGAGACTTTATCAACGATCATTATTCTATTTATTGCTGTTGTAAAATTTCAAATCCCAGCTGCTTAAGTACTTTTCTTTTCCTTTGCTATAAGTTCAAACCAGTAGAGCTTCAGTCTCGACAGAGACTTCTGGTTAACATAGCAGGTATAAGCGACAATTCCTTTTTTTTCAGCAGTCCATATATGAGCTGTTGTTTTACACAAATAATTAAAAAAGATATGTTACCAAAAGGCCTTTTCTTTGCAACGTACGTTACAATTTTCAATAGTTTTAATAGAGAGATAATATTGATATTTTCCACCTTATCAAGAAGCCAAAAACTAAAATTTTCGGAAAAAAAGTTGACATTAAAAAAGTTTCTATTCACAAAAACATATCTAATACACATATGTGTGTCGGGGCGTTGGGGGGGGGGAGGGGGGGTTGGAGTTATTCGTTAATTTGAAGCGAAGGTAGACTGACCATTTATCAAATTTTCTATCATAGATTAATAGCAATAAATCTACCTAATCTAAAAAACGAAGAACCACCCATCTCCGCGATTCCCTTATCACGAGACAATAAAACTATTGACATGTTCTAATTTCTGAATAAACCGGTTGGAAGTAAATACATAATAATAATAATAATAATCTTTATTGCATATTACACCCATATGGGTCAAGCAATACAAAAAAGAAACAAAATCAATGAGAACAATGAATTATATATACAATATCCATATAGAAATTTATTCCCTAAATGTTACACCGATATGGACCTTTTAGTTCTCAATTCTAATGATTGTTTTATAAAAGTGCAAACAGCCGGTATAACTTCAAGTTTTGGACTTAGTATATATTCAAGTGTCTGAGTAGGTGATTTGAGGTAGAATGAAGAACAATTATCTAACATAGCTTTTATAAGTATATTCCTTGCTTGTATATTCAAGCTACACTGTAGAAAAAATGTGATTTATCATCAATAGTATTACATGAAGAACATAATCTTTGTTCTCGAGGTATTTTCTTATGTCTACCAGTTTCTATCATTAGGCAGTGGTCACTTGTTCGAAATTTAGTTAGCATTTGTCTATTCTTAAAAAATATTTTCAAGCGTAAGATACTCTTCCATATCGACATTGTGTTTTATTTTACTGTACAAGTATAGCTTTGAATTTTCTGTAAATCTAGATATTTTTTCCATAGTTTTTTTCTAATACAAAATTTAGGACAGTTGTCATTCAAATATTTAAACTATTGAGAGTTCCAATATATAAGAAAAACATGTTGGCTTTAAATAGTGATTTTTTGTTTGAATACTTTTTTTGTGTCCTACAAAATTACTTTTTTTTTGATCAGCTTATTTATCAAAAAAATGACACAAACTTTTATTATACTTTACAAAGGCGTCGGAACCAAATTGAAAGTGGGATGGCTAATTGAAAGTTGTGGGAGGGGGGCTTAACCAACAGAAAAAGTAAACCCCAATTTTCAATGTCTATATTATGTCTATCTTTGCAAAAAAAGTGTGGTGGGTGGGTTGGGATGGGGTAAGCCCCCCTAGACCCCCCCCCCGGTTTCGACGCCTATGCATTATATCCTAATGATCATCTTAGTAGATCAATAAGAATAACATTTTAAAACCATAAATCTCAACTATAAATTGTTTGTTTCAATACGATTTACAAAGGGTACTGAATATCTTATAGGGCCTAATTAAAAAAATGCAAGCATCAAAATATACTGATGTCACATGTATACATAAATGGATTTCCTTTTTAATGTTACTATACATCTTATTTCTTTGCTGTAAATGTCTCTAAAATTTTATATTAATCGATAAATGTTTAAGGAACAAGTGTTCATTGTAAGTTAGGATGTCCTAACTTAAGACCTTCCTAAGTTAACGTCGAGATACATCTTATGTCTTAAGTTGATCTTAGGATGTTCCTAATTTTCTTCCTAAGTCATAACTTAGGATTAATCTAAGGACAAATCTTAGGAAAGTTTTTTGAACATGCCTACTGGTTAAATATACCGTAACTTGTCACCATGGCTCGAAGAGTTAGCGACTTCACTTGACTCCTGAACAATGTAAACAGTTACACAGGTCGAGACCACTAGATTTTCTGACGTCAGCATAAATTTGCATGTAAATTAGCTAATCTGTTTACTTTACCTACTGCTGAATGAGCCGCAATGCATTGTGGGCTACTACAAGTACCTAGCTGTGTTGAAAATAAAAGGCAACTTGAATTGTCCCTTGGAAACTTATTTTCAATTCTTTTTCGAGATTTGTGAAAGAAATATTTAAAATGATGTATAATCTTTCATTTTTATGCTCACATTTACAAAATTTGCTTTATGAAGCCTTATTGCCTGACGTCACGGCGTCAGGCAGTACTAAGGATCAATATTTCCTAGGTGCGAAGCGAAGAGGTCACAGCTAGCCAACAAAATTTTGTGCATGCTGATTATCATCGGATTTTGTTACCTGCTATTCAAAGGACAACAGTTAGCAGAAAAATAACCATATTGCTGATACAATATATTGATGTATTTATTTCCTTTAGTTTTTTGCATGCAGCTATTTATTTCATGCGAGTTTCTATACGGACATGTCTGTTTGACCTTTTTTCTGCATTTCTATACTACTGGATTAGTCCATTTGTCTTCTAGGTAAGGGGTGACACAATCATTTCGCGCCAAAATGTCACGTGTAAGTGTTTGCGCCCTGTTGAATGGAAATGAAAACTGCATGAATTATATAAAGCCCGTTCTTTTTTTTTGATCGAGCTTTGAAAAAAAACCCATATCGTTGATATTGATAAGTGAGTTAAAGAAGTTACATCATTCAAATTAATGAAAGAAACGAACAAAAACTTCTAAAGAGCATGAACAGGCCAAATATACATCTGATCGCCCCCCCCCCCCCCCCCTCCAGGAGCTTTTCTCCTACAAAAACAGAATACAGACTGAGTAGATATGGCGACTTAGGAAAGTGCCCCGTCACATTCCAGGATTGAGGAAGTATACACATGTATTACTTTTTTTGCTCATACAAATATTTTTATATGGATCCCTCATCCCTGGAAAAACTTCCTGTATCCGCGACTATCGCCATTCATATATCTCTGTTTATTTGTTGGGTCATTTATGCACAACGGTTTTATTTATTCCACGTTTCTAACAATCGTTGTTGCTATAGCATACCCAAGAAACTATCAAACATATTCTGCATGTCAGTCATGACCGTTACGATTCCCAATTTCTTGTAGTAATCATATTTTCAGTTGTCTTCTTCATAGCCTATGATCAAATGTGAGCATGGAGCAGTGTCTTTAGAATATGATCTTTCAATTTCGATCTAATAAAGTGATAAAGAAGCTCTACAGTTTCTCCGGTGACGAGTTAAATTTTGTGCAGTAAACCGACGAAAATCCACGTGTAGCCATTGAATCGTTAAACGGGGTAGACTGTTATGCTGTGGGACTCTTTCACTTGATTGGAGAACGGGCGTGACGAAGACGTCGTCACGTGTTGAAAATTGCCTTCCATATAAGGTAGTGGTCTCGACCTGTTACAATGTTGATGTTGCCAGCCTAGTTTTAAAATATGATTTTATTTAATTCCATGATACTATCTTCAAACGCGGGTCGGTTTATTTTGTTTATTATGGGGGAATAAATGTGCATTAACTCATGTTTTGACAAATTAAAATTAAATGATCGATTGTAATTGTGAAATGAAATCCCCATTTACAAAATTGGAACTATAATATATAGGCATTATTTTTTTAATCATTTATTTTAAAATTACATGTAGTTGATGGATTGGTTATACTTATGGCATATTCTTATGAATTAAACAAGAACGCTTTGCCTGCTTCTTTATCACGTTGGCATATGCGGTAGATAGGCATCAAAAGCCTGAATGTTAATTCAATGGTCGGAATAATCTGAAGATCTTGAAAAGGTACACAAGATATACACAACGGCAAAAAACTAAATGTCGATCAAATCAAAGTATCCAATCCCGGGTTTAATTTCAGATGATTGACAGGGGTTCTAAGATCAGGTAAATTTGAGGGAGGTGCTTATTTCCTCCCTCTTTAAGGAAAATCATAAAAGAATTGCGAACAATAGAATTGTTCTCCAGCCTTTCCCTAAGTCAATTTTCAAAAGTTTACATATTCGAATGATTTACAGACAAAAAACGACAAAAATACTTATTTTTCACCAATTTCGGAATATGATTTACAACTGAATCATTGTAACTTATTAGTTTATTTATATGTGTTTTATTTATTTGCCTAAAACATAAGAAAAGATATAAAATACATTTTATCATATCCAAGACTATTTCAAAATATGGTGATGCTTGAAAGTTTGATTTCAATAGAAAAAATGTCGTCTACAAAATGATTAATTTATTACCATTGAACTGTTCTCTATATTACACAAAGATTTTATGGCCAAATTACCATTAATAATTAAGTTAATTGGTGCAAAATGTATGCAGGAATTAAGAGTTAGAATTCGAAGTTCTTCTGCATCTTAGACTGGTTTCTCCTCCATGACACCTGATGCCACCTTTTAAGATTTAAGAAGTCAATTTGTTCTTCTAATGTGTTTTATTAATTCATTGGTAAAGTAATGTTAAGACAATTATAATAATTTTTTTAATTAATTTGCAATTATATTTAATTCTTATAATTTCAACAGACGTATAAATAGGCCAAGTGTATAGATTTTGAAATTATATTTTTCCCATGAAAAATCAACATAAAAAAAAAATTATGAATCAATCATAATAAAAACGATCAAATTAATGTTTTTTTCAAACATTGTTGTCAATGTTTTTCGGAAAATTAATGATAATTCTCTATCAAGGAGATTTAAGCAAGATTAATATTTACCCATGGCTGCGCACCATAAAGTAGGTCAATATTCCCAGATCCCTTCATTCTTCAACCATATTCAATCTGTTTATATTTGGTTGCTCACTACATAGACCTATACAACATGGTGGACAGAGGGAATCACTCCGAGGCAAAACACATCATAGTACTATTATTATTACATTATTACTGAAACTAAGAGTGGAGACAAAAATACTCTAAAAGTGAAAACAAAGAGGATTTATGTCACTCCAATGCCAATGACACTATGACAACTCCAGTTTGTATCTAGAAGCCATAAATACTAGACTAAGGCATAATTACAAGCTGATTCTAATTCCTCGACAAAATTAAATGCTTTGAAGTTGATGAAGGAAATTTTAATCGTTTTTTTTTCCTATAAAATTTTTATTGACTTGGAATTCTTAACGAGTTCTGCAAAATGCGAATACTAAAAAAATCAATACTATTCAATCATCAATAGAATAGAAACGATTGATTGATAAATTGATTGTTTATTGTTTAACGTCTCTTTATCGTTCTATATCGTGCCATAGCCTACCTTGACACGATACCTACGATTTTAAGGTCATATCCGAAAGACCCGTAATTTTCATTTCTTGTGCCGAGCGCTTGGTGAAGGAACAGTCACTACTTATGATTACGTCTTAGGTTTGATGCTTTTTCGCATTCGAGAATCTAACCCGGGCCTCCCGATCACAAAGCGAACGCTCTACCACTAGGCTACCGTGAACGGTCAATGGAAATGAGTCAAAGATTTTTCACGCTGTATACAACAATTCATTACAAGCTGTTGACATAATCAGCAACTACTTCGTCAATAGAACTTCGCAAGTTCTATGGTTTATTTCATTGCAACATAAGTATCAAAAAGTGGAGGAAAAGAAAAAAGAGAGGTTTGCCATATTTTTGGTGTATTTTTTTAAGACTAGAAAACATAAAAATCATAACTTTCATTCAATAGCATGTTTCATGTACATATCATGAGGCAAATTATTGGAGAAAAATGAATTATGACAATGCTTTGTATGTCGTTATTTTTTTTTTATTAAAAATATTATAAATTAATAAAAAAAAAATGAATTTGCAATTACATGGCCTTAAATTTCCGAGAAAAAAATCGGCTCGATGAATTTCCAATAGGTCCTGCATGATATATTCTTTGGCCAATAGGCATATTTATACCCCCTGCAAACGAATTTTGTTGGGGGTATATAAAATCACCTTGTTCGTCATTCCGTCTGTCCGTCTGGCTGTCTTTCCGTCTGTCTGTGCAGAAGTGTCCGATCCATAACATTAGGATCTACTACTCCACAAAAAAATTGCCCATGACCTAAGGGTGTGTGATGACCTTGACCCAAGGTCATTTGAGGAAGTTCAAGGTCACTGGAAGAAAAAATTCAGAATTTGTGTCCGGTCCATATCTTTCTTATGGATAAACTTGGTAGGTTTTATTTTCACACAAAGACTACACATGACCTAAGGGTGTGTTATGATCTTGACCCAAGGTCACTCGGGGAAGTTCATGGTCACTGGAAGAAAAATTTCAGAATTTGTGTCCTGTCCATATCTTTCTTATGGATAAACTTGGTAGGTTCTAGTTTCACACAAAGATTCCTCCTGACCTAAGGAAGTGTCATGACCTTAAACCAAGGTCATTTGGAGAAGTTTAAGGTCTCTTGAAGAAAAATTTCATAATTCGTGTCCGGTCCATATCTTTCTTATGGATAAACTTGGTAAGTTCTCATTTCACAAAAATATTACTCATGACATAAGGATGTGTCATGACCTTGGATCAAGATCATTTGAAGAAGTTTAAGGTCACTGGAAGAAAAATTTTATAATTTGTGTCCTGTCCATATCATTCTTTATTGTGGAAAACCTTGAATTTACTACTTCACACAAACATTGCTTATGACCTGATTTTGTGTCATGACTTTGAACCAAGGTCATTTATGCAAGTTCAAGGTCACTGACAGAAAAAGTTCATAATTCGTGTTTCGTTCGTATATTTAGTCTATTTTTTTTATTAGGCTGCGCCTTCGTTTCATTTACAAATAATATAATAAGCAATTACATTTGTACTAAAAATGTTTTAGCATTTCTCTCTTCTCTTAGAGCCATAAAATATTCGTGATTTAGCACTTCTGAAAAACCCAGAAGGGGGGGGGGGGTATTTTGTCCTGTTTGGACAGTTCTAGTTCCCAAAGTAGAAAATGCAAAACAAGATATGGCGTTTGCACTAGTACTGAACCAATTATAGAAAGTGTCTGCATTTTTGAATTTTCGTAACTTCCACAGCGCTTTATTTTTCGCCATGGTCTGCTCCCGCTAAGGTTATCATAAAAAAGTACTGGAGCCACCACAACTGTTATAAGGGTACGAACAATAATCTACATGCGCACATGGAATGTATTCTGCTGTGTTTTGGAACGTTGTCTGTAAGAACGTATATACAGTGTAGGAGTTGAGCATCGGTAATATTGAAATATGGTTTATCTTTTTCGACGCTATCAATCACGATATCCTTTCCGTGAGCTGTTTTCATTATTCCTTTGCAGACATGGTGAATATACACCGCGTGCATGTTCATGTACGATGACAAGCCTCTCTCTCCAAAAATATTTTGTGGAAAGTTTATCATACAAACGCTGACTAAAATTTGCATAGTGAACATTAACATTATCAAGTTTTAATCTGTCTATGTCCCCGAGTGACTCACTGTAATATATGTTCTCCAGTTCTGAATCGACCGCTTGCATTTTATTTTGAACCCGTTCAATTCGATTATCCCTTCGTTAAGTATAGAATGGGATTACTTTGTCATATCCCTTCAAAGTCAGGTATCCTATTTCTAGTTTTACCGAAACAAGAAGCAATTTCAATATGCCAAGCATGAATGTTCTCATCTTGCCTCGATCATTTTCCTTGGTCATTTTTCGCTGGTCTTATCAAACCTTTACTAATTAAGCCATTGTCGAACATAAACGCTGCAAACAATTTGGAACCACTTTCAAGGTAATCAGACTCATATCTGTGGATAAATAAATTCTTTTGTTCGTTATATCCCGACTGTGGTACCTGAAGTATTCTAGTAAACTGTTCCGAAACGACATGAATCTTGGCCTCCAAATCTGAATAAACAGTCTGCGAAGTTGACCAGTGGATCAATCGAGTAAATCAGAAAATTCGGAATCTACCTGGTCGAATCTTCTGTTAATAGTATCGGAAAGGTTTCGTAAAAATTTGAGCTCAGGGGATTCGGTTGGACTTGAAGAAATGCCAAATATAAATTTTATAACCGAGGAGAATATGCTAAAAAAGGGGGCCACATCCTTTGCCACATTTTTCACAACTCTTCCAAAGTTCCCATGGCTTATATCGTCCGTGACAGTTTAGCTTTGAGAAGGGTGCTACTGTATTCTGCGTTGATGTTGGACCAAGCCACAACAATGAAGATGATGCCAAGAGGAAGAACTTGTAAGAGATCAGCATTTTTTTTGAATCCTGTAATTATTATGAAAAGATTTCAACCAGCGCATATAAAATTCACAAAGAAATTGTTTATGGGCAGGTATATAAAAAATAAATATTTATTGCAGACTAACTATTTTAAGCATCCTTGCTCGCCTATATCTATAGTCTTATACAAAGACAACATGTCATCGTCTTTGTCCTTGTTACTACAGCGTTCGATGTGACATTGCCAAAACAAAAGGAATCATGGCCATCCTTAGATTGATAACTAATATTTGCTATATTGAGATTTGATATATTTTAATTTGATTAAAAGAATTTCTACCACAGTCCTATTCTAATAAAAAAAAAATCTGATTCACCTCTTTTTTTCAAATAGCGTTTTAAAGTCTTTTAAAACATGTCCTATGAATGTTTTTCTAGACATTTTAATCAGAGGTAAGGGGAGGTGGTAATTATCACAAATTACTTTTCTTCTACAAAAGTTGAAGCTAAGAAAGAACAGTAATCCACAAAATCTCCTAATACGCTTGTATAAAAAATATGTAAAATACCTTCAACAACAACTAACCCTTGTTCTTTGTTCTAGGCATTTCAAAGATGAAACGCAAACATGTTTATACTGTATAGGGGATTAATTTCACGGGTTGTAATTTTCACGTTTTTCTTTCATATGACACGATCGCGGTTTCTTGAATTCGCGGAATTGATCTAAAATAAAAGTTACCTCCCTTGTCTATATCCGTTTAAGCTACATGTAAACGACATCAACAGGGTAGGTTAAGATAAAATTGTTAGATTTGATAAATAATTGACGATTTATCAAAATAAGTGCAGTTATAAAACGTCCTTGATTATAAACATGTAACGACTTTCCTAAATGCAATTGCGATGAGTGCATGTACACCCCAAGATCTTCAATACAAGGCGGAGAAAAACCTCTAGACGGTAATAAATGTGTTAATGTAGGTCAACGTAATATTATCCTTCCAAAATCTTCAGTAAGTTCGATAGTTATTTGAATGTTTTCAAAATGTCGATTAAAATTAATATGCATGATAATGCAGGCACAGGTAACATAAACACGTGGTGACATTAGTTACGCACGGGTAATCAAAACCATGGCCCACATGTTTTGATTGACGAAACAAATAGCGTTGGCTATTAAAACAGCTTTTTAACAAATACAGGTTATTATCTGCTGATAAGAATTAAAGTAAAGCGTGATAATTAAAATAATTGAATGACAAGTACTACTCGTAATTACTTAAATGACCATGTACTGCACGTATATGTATATAAACCTTTCGTAGTTTATTCTCAAATTTCCAAACAAAACATGGCGATTATTGAAAATTTATTCACTGTTTCTTGAATTCACGGATTTATGAACACCGTGAATATAGCGAATATTAACACCGCGAGTTATTTTCCCCCTATACAGTATTTCAATTTTATTTTTCAATACACACAATTAAATTTGCAAAATGAACATTGAATTCTACGTTTCTTAATGGCATATACATACATAAATGCTGCGAATTCCTCAGTGTCTGGTACCTCAAACATTTACTAATCGGACAACAAAAATATATTGTATTTTCTTAATATGCAAATTTGTTTGTAGAAACAGATATATTTAAACATAACTGCAAAAATACTTTACAATACTAAATATTGAATTCTAGAGTAAACAATGAAATACGCACGCCGCTAACTCTCGATACCCGCCTACATTTTGGGACCATTTAATGCAATTTATAAATAGCAATTTCGCCATAAAATCTTTGTTTCAAGGAGGAATGCCACATTAACTTTTTATTTTATAGATCTCTGAGTCAACCTTTTTAAACAATGGTTTCAGCATTGAAAGGTCAACATCAGCTCTTAATTATTTTATAGGGTTTTTTTGGTATTTTTTCAAAGAAAGTGAAAAAAAGTATTTTCATCCAAATTAGATATTTTCTTGTAAAAATTTTGCTGTAAATGAATGCATCACATGAACACCTAATAAAATATGTAAAGAAAAGCCGAATAGATAATATGGAATGCCATATACGACAGCCAACTGCTTACTGCCAACTGTCAGCTGCTTACTGCCAACTGCCACACATATTTAAATAATTTTCATATTTTCGTAGAATATTTTATGTGGAAAAAAGAAAAAAAAATCAAAATAAAATAAAACATGGATCCAGGATTTTTTTCCAGTGATCCACCCCAGTAAAAATAAATCGAAATCAGAAATTTCTTGACAAGAAGAATAACGTAAACTCCCTTTGTAAACGTGAAAAATTATTTTGGCAGTGTGGGTGGGTTATGCTCCATATCTTCATATGACTTTTCATACAAATTAACTTTTAAATGCAGATCCGCGTTTTCGAGGGGGGGGGGGGTTTCCAAAGTCAGTTTTAAGTACTAATTCTAATAAAAACCATTGACAAAAAGTTAATTGCTCTTATGTATAACTCCTTTAATAAGGGGTAGATTTTATCAATTGAAATCAGACTGAACATATCATCAGATCTTCAAATACTAATGAAAATGGATAAATGACTCCTTAATCTCATCGAATGTTTTTATTAATGTAAATGCAACATATGAGATTGATAAAGTATATTATTTTTTATTTGTTATCTTATAAGATGACTATTTTCCTGTTTTAACTCCCCCTCCTACATGACTCAACAAAATCTTTGGAAAGGATAAAAACTGAAAAAAGGATTTTTTGTTGATTTACAGAAGAGTTATTCTAAAAATAAATTTCAATTTCCCGTTAATTTTGAACCTTTGAACATTTTTCTCAAAGATTTATATCTCTTTGTTTTTACAAAATAAGTTATGTTTTATATGCACAGTGTGCCGGGGTCCGGACCATCCCTTTGAAATTTGTAAAGGTATTTAATGTACAAACTAAACCAACTGAAATTTATATAATGCATAAATTAAAAGGAACCTTGCCCCCTCCCCCAAAACGCGGATCCGTGTTTAATTGAAAAATCTCATAGACTTAAAGCATGAGACCCCCCCTTGCCAAAATAATTTTTCACATTTAGGAATTTAACTGAGTTTAATTTTTTTCTTGTCAAGAAATGTCTGGGTTGGTTTTTTTTTTCTACCCGGGTGTCCCTCTTGGAAAAAAATCCTGGATCCGCATCTGTTTTTTTTTAAATACACATGAATATATCAAAATAAATATAAAATTTATTCAAATATGTGTGGCAGTTGGCAGTAAGCAGTAAGAAGTTGGCTGTCGTATATGGCATTCCATAGGCGTGGATCCAGGACATTTTTTTGTCAAAGGTCACCCTGGTAAAATTAAATTGACTAAATGACCATTATGTTTTATCTTATGCAATATTCAATATATGCCATTGATAAAGTACAATGTTTATTTTTTCAATTTAAGGGTCCAGGCCAGTTTTAGTTCATTTAGTTTATACATTAACCCATGACTGTACAAATTTTAAATGCCCCCAACGCCACCCCACCCCAAGATCTATGCATATGAACATAATAACACATAGAGATATATATCTTTAATTTGAGGATATTTTTTAAACTATAGAATAAAATGGAAAATGTAAATTTATTTTCAAAACATCTTCACCTGCGAAACGACTTGAATCTTTCATTTTTAATTCTCTCGTCTAAGGTTTTGTTGTCTCCAGGGGGGGGGGGGGTTACTTCTTTAAAGATTAAAAGCAGAAAATAGTCATTTTATTACCTATTTCAAATAAGAAAATAAATTTAAAAAAATAAGCAATGTACTTTATCAATGGCATATATTGAATATCACATAAGATAAAACATAATGGTCATTTAGTCAATTTAATTTTACTAGGGTGACCCCTTGGATAAAATGTCCTGGATCCGCGCCTGTTTTTTTTAATTCATATAAATATCAATATAAATATAAAATTTATTCAAATATGTGTGGCAGTTGGCAGTAAGCAGCTGACAGTTGGCAGTTAGCAGTTGACTGTCGTATATGGCATTCCATACACGCCTGTTTTTTCCGGTTTTTTTTTTGGTGAAAATTCATATAAATATCATCATAAATATAAAATTTATTCAAATATGTGTGGTAGTTGGCACTAAACAGCTGACAGTTGGCAGTAAGCAGTCAGCAGTTGGCAGTAAGCAGTTGGCTGTCGTATATGGCATTCCATAAACTAGCCTTTCTTTACATAATTTATTAGATATTTTTATGATGCATTTATCTACAGCAATTTTTTAACTCGAAAACATCTTATATGGATATAAATAATTTTTTATCATTTTCTCTGAAAAAATGCAAAAAATAATATATAATAAAGCTAATATTGGCCTTCCAATGCTAAAACCATTGTTTGAAAAAGGATGACTCAAAGATCTATAAAATAAAAAATTGTGTGGCATTCCACCTTAATACCAAGAACAGTACAATGTTTATTGATTAATGGTCTCAATACCAGCGCTAAACAGTAAATTATCCATAATTTCAGCTCTTGAAAAAAGTGGGGTAGACTATATTTTCCATTCAGAGTTTCAAGCATCACCATATTTCGAAAAAGTCTAAGATATGATTAAATGTTCCTTTATCTTTTCTTATGTTTATGGCAAATTAATAAAACATAGATATATCAATAAAATCTTAAATTTCATTTTTAAATGGCTTTGAAATTGTTGGAAAATAATTATTTTTATCGTTTTTTGTCAATAAATATATGCCTCCCCTCCTGTCACACAAAAAGCGTTGGTATGAATTTGTGAAATAGAATTCCATATTACCCGTATAAAGGAATTTTTTGTGACACGTAGGGGGGGGGGGTGTTTTAAAAATATTTTCCGTTTTTCGTTGATTTTTAGAGTGAAAAACACAAGTTTTACCAAAATTTTAGAGTTATCTCTCTTTGTTTTCTCAAATAAGAAATGTTTTATGAAAATCCATATAATTATCTATAAGAATATTTAAAATTCATCGAATATGTTAACTTTTGAAAATTGACTTGGAGGTAGGCGGGAGAACAGTAGTATCGTTCGCTGTTCTTCTGTTGCTATACGACAAGGATGTTCTAATTCCGTCATAAGATTACTTTTCGACTGTCACATTCAATCTAATGACAAGTTATATTTTCTAGAAAAAGTGATTTAAACTTGAGGTACTATGAGCACTGAGCTCACAAAATGATATATCCACCGCTTACAAGATTTACAAGATTTTATTAATCCAATTTGGGCCCCTGGAGGAGCAAAAAGATTTACAAATAGAAGGAGGAGGATCCAAATGATAGAACAAACATGATATTACAAATAAAGAGCAATTGGTAAAAAAGCAAAAAAGTATATAATAGATATACTGAATATACATACATGTATCGTATTGTATGTTACATGCAAATATATATATATATATATATATATATATATATATATATATATATATATATATATATATATATATATATATATATATATATATATATATATATATATATATATATATATATATATATATATATATATATATATATATATATATATATATATATATATATATATATATATATATATATATATATATATATATATATATATATATATATATATATATATATATATATATATATATATAGTTAAAGGCAAGAAACTGGGAAGAGGTATATAATTATTATGCTTAGCACAATATCTTCAATTAAGGTAAATTACCAAGGAATCCAGCAAGTGATCTAAGCATATAATTATAATGGCAAAATAGGAGATCTAAAATAAGTGTCCACTAAAAGAGTGAAATAAGAGGTTCATAATGTCACTTTGTAACAAATATTTTGAGGAAATCTCATTCAATGGTACAGAAATTGTGGATAGGAGATGGGAACTCTAACGCCTAACGGACAGACAGCTAGGCGCGCAGACTTACAGACAAACCATCATAATATATACCCTCTACTTTTTAAGCAGGGGTATACTGAGATATACATTGTATTACATTTAAAGTCTTCACTTGAATTTAAAGTGTATGTTTCACACTTACCTCATCAGTTGCTATTAATGTTCTGAAATAAATAGAGAGAAAGCAATATATAAACTATTTTCTTATCAACTTATATCCAAACGGAATAATTTTATTACCTGGATGCCCTGCTGCCAACGATAAAAGGAACATATTGCAATTCACACGGAAATAAAAATTCACGCGGAAATAAAGACTCAAACTTATCGCATCCCCTAAAAACACGGTCTAACAATACTAAACTATTTTAAAAATATTATTCGTGATTTTTGCAAATGCAAACAGTAGATAGTAGAAAATATGCTTTAAATTAGCGGAGGATTTTAAAGAAAGAACATGTTGATTAATGACAGAAATCATAATGAATATTTGTAAGAATACAGGTATAAATCGCGTCTTTTGAGAATACACAATTATAACTCTGATTTTACATATATGTTACATTATATGTAAAATGATTTTAATTCTGATGAATCCTCTTATTAAAGATATTTCTGCCTATTCTTTCTAGTTATTCTAACAAAGATAAAGAATTTGAGTAAATGAATTTGAAAAATCTTTTATGTTAGAAAAATTAAAATGCTGTCATGAAGACGAATAATGATTGATTGTATATTGTTTAACGTCCCTCTCAAGAATTTTTCACTCATATGGAGACGTCATCGTATGCCGGTGAAGGGCTTCAAATTATACTTGGCACTCTGGGTCATTGAGCAGTGAGGGTTCTTTATCGTGCCAACACCTACCGTGACACGGGACGTTTTTAAGGTAATATCCGAAACACCCGTGACTTTCACTTCTAGTGCAGAGCGTTTGGTGAAGGAATAGTCACCACCTATGTTGACGTCCTAGGTATGACGCGGCGCCGCAAACGGAAATTCCTCCACGAGCCTCCTGATCACGAAGCGAACGCTCTAACACTAGGCAATCGTTACCGGTAAGACGAAAAATGACCCACATAGAAAAAACGTATTTTTTCGACGTCATAAAAAGACTCTCGGTCACTTGTCAACGTTGAAAAATGAAGCCCGGGCGCTATAACCTTCATTAGAAGCAAAATATAGGCTTTAATACATCACAAGCTTCTGTCTTTACAATTGAGACCAAGATAGACAAACAGTATATTATTAAGTATATAACTGTTGCCGTACTAGAGCCTGGCTGCGAATTAATGGTTAAAATGTTCATTCCAAAGAGGATCACGAAGACTGCACAATTAATAATTAAATTGTTGTCAGCCCTTTAAGAGTACGGGATGGCTAAAGCCATATGCGAAGATCTTGCCGCCAATGGGTTTCAGATGAAACACGCAACAACAGAAGGAGATGCCAGGTCAGCCCAGGAATTCCAAGATATGCATATCACTTATCCAGACTGACAGGTTACTGGACTTGGAAACCCCATTCATTTCAGATAAGCCTAATTCAGACAGTGTCACGTTGCCCGTTTCAGTCCACAGGTGTTGCCTTAAAGGACAAGGATAAGGTTAGATAAGATGTAGAAATGTTTTGCACAATTTGTAATTTTCTTTGCGGCTTAGTTTATAAAAAAGTCATATGAATTTGTATGAAAAAAATCTCACAATGAAATCATCATCCGTGGTATCTTTCTCTTGGTAAGAAGAACCATCATCTGCTACTCTTGAGACTGTTCCAAATGTCGCAGGAATTCGGAGATGTGTGAGAGTCGAGACAGGCACAACTGGTGGAGGGAATCTCGTTTAAGATAGGAGTCAAAGTTTCATCGAGGAATTAAAAAAACATATCTGTTTAGAAATGTGAAGCTCTTAACAAAGCAGTCAGCAATGATTAACCATAATTTACCATATTATTTAAAATGCAGAAATTGTCTCCCTTCTGAGATATATGGTAAAGACCGCTCTGTTTTCATTTGTTCACAAAACATAAATTTACAAGTCAAATCAAACAATGTCATGATATGTTGCAGAAAACAAAGCTTTGTGATAAGGTTGGCGTTGACGCGATTAAGAACCGCCATAGCTAAATTCTGAGTGCCCAGTAAAGTAAAATAAAATATGGAGATAATGAACTGTACTCATGCTCATATTGGCCACATACACACATGCGTCGTTTTTCTAGTTCTGTTACAGTTCCATGTTTATCCCAAGCCATATGAAGCCAAGTTTTGTAAATAGTTTTTGTCAAACACTCACATTACCCTACTGGCCTTCGTACTTTTTACCCAACTGAACCGTTACATTATCTAAATTGTTGAATAATAATCGGAAGAGAAGGATACATACCTAGTTTACTCAATGCAGAGGAGAATCAAGACCTTCAAAGAATCGCAACAGGAAAATATATAAAATTTCAATGCTGGAAGTACATTAATATGTTTCTTGTATACTAAAGCAAAGTCTTATACCTTTTAAAGAATAGCATTATTCTTCGTTTCTATCTCCTATCAGTATACAGCTCAACAAACTTTTTAAGCTCACATGGTTTTTAGCACAAATTAAGGTCAAATTGTTATAATGTAATATTGTGTGTTGAGACATCAAAATACATTTTAAAAGTATTTGTTTACATTATTTGAGTTTTATTTCAATTACTAAAACATAATTCATACAAATCAATTGCTAGAACTTTAATATATTCTTGGCTGAAAAATAACAATTATTTCCATTTGATTTTTTGTAGTTTCTCGCCAATTGCAGCTGTCTTTTTATCCGTTCTTTTGAAAGCAGTAGCTCTTTGCAGAAACATAGACACGGGCACAGTACAGCTACTGTAACTTGTATTTTCTGTACATTCTGACTCTTTAGCGCAGGGAGATAATAGTATTTTTCATCTGTTTGACTGCTTTGTATGTTAATAAGGTGGCATTTTTTAAAGTCACCTTCTAAAAATCTAGAATCATGAAAGATTTATCCTACAGCAAAATTTTAACATTTCAAACCGTAAATGCAGAAGAATTTACTATTAAAAGAAATAAACAATACTTCATTATCCTACCCTGTAGTATGGTTTCTCTCTGCAATGTTATCCCTTTTCACTGCTACATTTCGACAAAACCCAGATGAGTATGGTAAATGAGCAAAGAATTTAAAAAAAAATACTCACCTTTAAGAAGAAAATTTAAAATTTTCAACAACATTGTATCAAAGAATGCACGTTTTATATTATTTGTAAAAAAAATTATGGTAGAAGCCTACAGTAGTAACATCGATCCATTTATTGAAAAATTCCTCTCTAAAACATCCACTTTGGAAACTTTAGATAATACTTATACTTGACATTATATACGTAATATAACGTAGGGCTATGTCATCGTTCTGAGGTTCGGAAATAGTAAATTTTATTACAAAAATGTGACCTTAATTTGTGCGAAAAACCATGTGAGCTTAAAAAGTTTGTTGAGCTGTATATGATAATGTACAAACTCAACTGTTCATTCAACAAAACAAATACCGGTAATGAGCAGAGACCTCTAAAAAAGATCTAGAGGTGGGATCAGATGCGATGGGGTAGTTACCTAACCGTATTCACCGATAAAACCCGCCATGTGTCCCTTGTCCTGGTCGGAAATAATGGAAATATCCTTAGATAATATAATGTGTGAATAATGGACTGACAATTACATTTAGTTTAAAAAAAAAGTCAGTCCGCACTTGACTTAATGGTATATTGCATTTGCTGACAAGGTCATTGTATAGACCATAGTCTGAAATATAATGACAATAACCGGGATTGTCGATACCTGTATACTTGTTTCATCAACTTTTTTCTCAATATCTTGCTCAGGTTGAGAAATTATTCATACATTGATCATGCTTTTGCGTATTGATCAACTGAGCGACATACACCGCATATGAAGACCCTAAAGAATATTACTACATTAGTGATTTGTTGGAAAGTTGAAGTCATCCAGATATCAAAATGCTAAGTTCTGAGAAAAAACATTATGTAGACTTTTAAGAGAAGACTTGATATCGCGATTACAGTGTACTTAACTTAGCGGAACTCTTTCGCGATTGAGATAGGAAACGCCTGTTGGGTTGGGGAAAGTGCTATGAAATACAATGCTAGATCGATCATTGAAGAATTTATAAGGACAGATAAGTAAAAAAAAATCCTGGTGGAATACCTTGCTTAACAATTGCTGAACTAGCCTAATAAATGTTTGAGAGGAGCCAATCCTAAATTGTTACATTTTTAACGATATTTTTAAGTAACCGGACTCTTCTCGTTAAATTTTCATTGAAAATCGTCACATTTTAAAGCAGATAAAATATTCTAAACTTTTCTTATTTGACAATCTACTATTTGGAGTTCAGTATCTGGCAAAACATTGTGCTTTTGGCGTTAGATTGTTCGAATCATTCGACTTTCACTTCTGTAAACAATGTCATGTGCTCCTGTAATCTCGCGAGATTTAGAATTTTCTCGACTCCTCCGCAAAAGAGCGGTAGTAAGTTAGATAACTGCGATGTACTCATTGGTATTCGCGATATTACGTATTTAACAAAACATCAATACGATTTTTGAAATTTGACTTGTATAAAAAATGAACTATATTGATGTTTTTTTTTATCTGTACCTATGAGAATGTACTTTTGCTTAACTATACGGCAGGACTACAAGTGGAATGTAAATAATATTATTAATATATATATATATATTATATTAATCTATATAATAGGTTATATCGTTGTGACTGGAAGATGGCAGTGGAGAAAGAAGTGTGCCATACTGAACCTGAGATAGAAGTTCGAAAAGTAAGACTTTGTATGAACAGAGATGTTTTCTAGATGTTTTTATAAGCGTCTTGTTATAGTGACTGTGCTTCTGTTTACAGTCGGCTTGGCCAAGATCAGGTGCCCATTCCCACATGAATGATGTTATATAATGTAACTCTTTAAAGTAACAATAGATAGTTTTCAGTAGACCCATATTAACAAGAGTTATTTCCCATTGGCCGCCATCTTGTGGGTCAACCAGGTAATTTGCCCTCCTTGTCCTACCAAATATAAGAGGGTGTAGCAGAAATATTTGGGGGGAAATCGTTATGGATTAAACATTATGAAATAAAGGAGGCTCTAACAAATGTATAATTGTCAGAAAAACAATGTTTCCCAGCCCACAATAACCAGTCTAAAAAGTTAAATTTGGTTTTTGGTTGAATTATGAGGGAATATGAGCATATTGACCCACAATATGGCGGCCGAAGGGAAATAACTCTTGTTAATTTGGGTCTACTGAAAACTATCTATTAAACGAAATGTCTTTAATTGCATTGCGGAGAGCAGGGTGAGAGCTTTCAATTGTATATTGTATTATATATATAGTACCTGCATCTTTGAAAAAAAAAACAACAGAATGAAGTCTCAAATTCATGATTTTTGGAGTGTTATGCTGTTGTACTTGAATTTTTACATTTTAAAAAATGATTAATTAAAATTATTTTGAATAAAATTTCCAAAAAACATACAGTTTATATTGGAGAAACTATTCTAATTAAGTTTATTTTTTACAGAAAAGAAAAAGGATAAAAATTGTGGAAATTATGAATAAATGTGTGCAGATATACCTTTGTTATATAAATTAAGATTTATCAATGTTTGAATAATTTTATAAATTTTAGCAGAAAAAGAGAAAATATAGTGTGTTTAAAAACTTTTATTTTACTTAAGAAAAAAGTTCTTTAAGAAAAATATAGTGGTTAAATGGTAAATTTCGTGCACAATTTGTAATTTCCTTCCTAATATTTTGTATTGTCCGTAGCCCCATATTTCATGATAGCTTATGTTCAACAAGAGAATGTATAATTAATAATGCTCTTGTTTAATATTTTCACTGTTACCAGTAAAGAATAAAAACAGTAATGAATATTTTTATGACAACACCAAAAGAAGTTATAGAAGAATGATTGTTGTCCGTAGTCCTGTATAGTCTAGCCTCTATATTACAACTATCAGAAAAAGTCAGATACATTATTGACACAATAACTACAATTTAATTATATGTTTATTTCAACAAATACAATGTTTTAAATACATAATCGACCGTAAATAAAAACATAGTGGCTGAATATTAACATTTTTCAACTAAAGGCTTGCTTCTGTAGTCTGTCCTGTTCTGTTTGTGGTCACAACAGTTTTCTAAATATATATGATAAAGTTTTCCTTCTTATGCTACATACTATCAATCCATTTAGAATAATTAGCATTGGAACTTTTTAAAAAAATAATATTTGACCACACAAATCCTACTTACAGAAGAGCTACAGACTCTTCAAATAAATTTAGCAAATTTACAGGACATATAACCATACTTCTTTATAAACAATTATTATTTTCTGTTTTTTTTTTTTTTTTGTTTCAGGACGACAATTCTTTTACATTTAAGCATGATTGAAATAGACTTGCTACATAGGTTAACTGTATTAGAATGTTTTTAATTTCCAGGATTTATTTTTTTACTCGTCAAATGTTGCCATGGTTACCAAGAATAGAATTTTATACTTAAAATTGATTGACATTTAGCTATTAGTCCCTGTTTTTAACTCTTTTACCTTTTTTGACACCCGTGGTCACCATCAAATTAACTTTTTTCGAAGCCATTTCGATGCAAACAATTTTAGCTGGATTATATACGAGGGTTGTCCGGTAAAATCGTGGACAAGTTGTCTCGCGTGAATAATTACCATCACTCCGTTCTTAAATTTTCACTACTTCTTAGTACATATTTTCTAAATAAATATAGCAAATTTCAAATAGATATATGCATACATAAACGAATTATGAGATTTTATGTTATGTATTGTATCGCCTACGGCGCACGGATGATCAAAGTGTCTAAAACAGCGCCAGGTACCTCAAGATTCATCTTTGCGCTAATCATAAAGTTGGATAAGTAGCCCTTAAATGTCGGAGTTTCATTGATGCAGATACTTTAGTCTCCATAAACAACTGAGGAACGAATCTGATGATTCATTAGTTAAGATACGGACAATATTCCAACATCATTCAACTAATAGACAATCTTATATTGATGCGGTCAACAATGTCAGCGTCTTTTGCTCTTACAACTATTACAATAGCAGCTTTTCTGTATGTTTTGTACTACCTCGGAACTCGATCAAGAAAAACTTTACTCAGAAAACTATTTCATTTGTATATGAAAGATATGGTAATAATTTAGGGATTTTTTTTCTTTTGTATTCATTTAAAATTTCCATACGGTGTCGATACACCATCTAAATCAAAGCGAACTGCTCTCCGGTGCGCCGTAACGTCATCTAACGTCACCATTTTTCGTGTGTTGTGTTAAGCACTTTCCCATTTCAAATGCTCAAGAAACTGACAAAAATTGACCAAAATGCCTTGAAATTTTTTAAAAGTCTACAAAATAAATTGTGGAATCAAATAAGGATAATTTTTACCCTTATCTTATCGAATTAAATCTTTTATTTCAAATCAATACAAATAATTTGACCGTGCGCCGTAGGACCTTACCCTGTGCACATTCAAGCATATAAAATCTTTATTGTTGTCTATATTTTATCCAAAAAAATATAATGCACTTCAATATGATAAATAAATATTCACTGAAAATTTCAGCTTTTTACGTCCATTATTTTTCGAGAAAAACGCTTTATCCACGATTTAACCGGACAACCCTCGTAATTGATTATAATTATCTGTATAATAAACCAGAGAATTATTTCTCCGTATAAACATGTCATTGAAAAACGAAAATTATTTCATAATGTTTCAGTAAAATTATTGAAAATTGTATATTTTTTTCATGAAAAGTGTATAAGTGACTGAAATCTTGTTTTCATTCGTAAAAAGATTTTTTTGAGACGCGGCGATGAATATATAGGAGAAAAATAAGCTGGAAAACTTTTTTTGCATGTAATGGATAATAAGGATGAAAGCAAATTTAAATAAATATCTGATAAGAACCAGCTTCGTCTGGGCAAGTATGTAGGGTTTTTTTAACCAAGCATTTCTTGCCACGTGGGTTGTTACATTCTTTCCAGGTCAAATGTGTTAAAATAGTATTTGAAAGAAATACATAAGTTACAATAATTTAATTTTGCTTCTTAAGTTGTTTTAATATAATATATATTTACTTAATATACACACACATATATGACTTTTACTCTGCGAAACCATTGTTCTCGCGAATTTTCACAATAGGACACATTTGCTAAAAAAGAACCACGCGACTTTTCATACAAATGCATGGGAAGTAACTAACTATTGGCCATGATCAAAATTCTGATTGCAAGATAATCAAAATTTCAAAGGGAAAGGCAAGTATGAATCATTATTTTATTTTTGATCATGTATCTGTACTATTTTTTACAATGAACTCAACTGATTGTTGCTGTGCCGTACACTGTATGTTACATGCCATAGATTTTTTTTTAAAAAGTCAGCTGGTGAGATTTCTGCTTGTTTGAAATAAGTTATGATTCTGGAATTATAACCTTTCACAGTTATCATTTACTACTAATGATATTGTTTTAATTTCGATGTCGAAATCTACTAATTTTATGATGAAAGTAATGTAGGCCAAACAAGCTGTACAGGTAATACTCATGAATTGAAAGAAAACTTTCTGTGATTTCTTTTCTTTTTTTAAAGATTCTACGTACCCTTCCAACATTTTGGTTAAATTCCAATATGACTTGATACATAGGGAAACATAAAAAAAAGTACATGGTCTTGTATATTGTTTTATGACTTTTGTCGAATGATGTAGCCATGGTTACTAGGAATCGAATTTTCTATAAATTTTCTTTCCAAATGCTTTTTAAAAAATTTAATAAGAATTGTTTTTTTTTATTTTAAGAAGAATTGATAGACAAATTAACTAAACTAAAATACATAACTGTTTAACAATCTTTGATTGGAATACAGTATTGCAATCTTATAATAAATAAAAGTTCGTTGCTCTCGGTTTTTATTTAAAAAAATCGATATTTATGAAATACCTTTGAACATTTTCCTCAAGCAGCTTTGATCTGATTTCAGTAAGACTTGCACTCAAGAATACTGTCTTAGATATATCTTTCTTCAATTAATTACTCACAATTAAAACTAAATTCTTGCCAAAAACTTATGGATATTTCTTTAACATCTTATAAAACATTTTTGCAATACATTCCATATACCATCATGATTAGTGTATGAAATCAAACAAAGCATAATAAAAAAGTAAGAATAGGAACTTCAAATTCTCATTTTTACCGAAGCACAACTATGTATAAAATGAATTTTCAATTGTCCTCTTATATCATGAAAAAAGTAAAAATAGATTATTAATTTCTCAGAGGGACATTTTTTATATAGATAAAATCGATACCGGCACAATTAAGCATTCTTATGTTTTAACCTAAAACACAAAACCATAACAAAAAAACTAAAATTAACTATACTTAACTATAGTTATAACTTTGACACTTTGAAAACTTAGATTTACTATAGTGATCAATTTGACACGTTGATTAACTTTAGCGAAAACTTTGACACTTTGATACTATAGTGATCACTTTGACACTTTTATAAACTTTGGAGAAAATTTTGACATTTTTTTAAAACTTTGGCGAAAACTTTGAGACTATGATAAACTTTGGCGAAAACTTTGACACTCTGATAAACTTTGGCGAAAACTTTGACACTCTGATAAACTTTGGCGAAAACTTTGACTCTTTGAAAAACTATAGTGATAACTTTGAAAACTTTGATTCACTATAGTGAACCCCTTGATTTAATATAGTGATCACTTTGACACTTTTATTCACTGTAGTGATCACTATGATAAACTTTAATTTACCAGAGTGAAAACTTCAACACTATGATTTACTTATAACACAAATTCAGAGACAAAAAAAAGGTAAGAGAAAACTTAAACTCATATTAGAAAAAAAATATTTCTTTATTAATCAATGAAAACATTCAATATCATAAAGTAATTCTATAGTATCCAATAACATTTTATAAAACATATTACATGCAAAATACATGGAATTCTCATTTTGTAAATATTGATCGAGGTCAGTAATAATACTGGACGAAACCTAAGATGTGTTAAATAATTTTTTTAATACAAAAAACTATACAATTTTCATTGAAATTTATTTTAAAAAAGTGATTTATTGTTGTTAAAAATATAAAAAATTAATTCTGTCAATCACCTTAGTGTAAACTTTGATTCACTACAGTGATCATTATGAAAACTTTGATTTACTATGGTGATCACTTTGAAACTTTGATTAACTGTATCGAACACTTTGACACTTTGATTTACTATAGTGATAACTTTGACAATTTGATTAACTTTATCGAAAACACTGACACTATGATTTACTATAGTGATAACTTTGAAAATTTTTATTTACTATAGTGATCACTATCGAAAACTTTTACACTTCGATAAACTTTGTAGAAAATTTTTACACTTTGATAAACTTTGGTGAACACTTAAATTAAAAAAACTTTGACTAACTATAGAGACACTTTGAAAACGTTGTCAAAATCTTTGAAACTTTGATTTACTGTAGAAACATAGTTACCTATAGTTAACTATAGTTTTTTTTGTTAGGGAATAGCAAAATGTCAAAGGTTCACTAAATGTTAAAAAGCAAAGAAAAGGGAATTACAACGAACATATATAAACCTGACTACAATATATACCGTCACAATCAAGCTGCATGAAATAGTATGAAACACCTCAGTTTGATTTATATAGAAATCTCAGAAGGTCAGAGTTCACATTCCTTGTACACCGTATTGAAAGTTTAATTGTGACGTCATTGAAATTTAATAAGCCACAAAAATGAATAGACCCTTTCACGATAACTGCGGTACTACTCTTTAGCAGGGCAAAATGATTATATTTCGGTGAAATATGACGTAAAAGTAATTGTTTTATATACGTCATTTAATTATCTATCAACAAAAACTTCGCCAAACGTTATTATTTTGCCCTGCAAAAGAGTAGTACCGCAGTTATCGTGAAGGGGCTAATTAACGACATGATCATGCGTAAATAATAACTTGAATTTATTTATTTTATCAATTATTTATAAAAATCTTGTAAAATTAAAATACTTGATTGCAATACAGTTGAGTTATAGAAGAAAGCCTTTCGTCAAATATGACGTCATCAGCCGTGACATGACGCAGCACAGGTGATCCAGAGGATCATATTCACTGGTTTAATAATTACATGAATGCTTAAAGAAATATGATACCGCTAATTTTATAAACCTAATGATTAAAACTAAAAGAAAATAATTTATTAAATACAATTTGTATAGAATATGAATTTATCTAGCAGCATTGGAACTGCACAGGGACAAGGAATGTAGAGAATATCGCTAGAACGATCAGCATATTCGTGATTTACATCAAAAGTGCAAGGACATAGACTATTTTGTTTGAGCTGAAATTTGGAATATTTATTGCTTATATAGTGTTTATTTTGAAAAGTGCCGGGAGCTGATCCTTGTCTGCATAACATTATTTTTTATTTATAAAAGAATTTAAGCGACGTGGAAATTTTTATCTATTATAGCATTTTCGGCAAAATTTTCTGTACTTCGCAAACAGCACAGACTAGCTCCCAGCCCTTTTTTGCTAAAGGAAATAACAATCTTTTAAAGTGTATGGGATATAAAAAAAATGAGTCGGCCCATTTATAGGCAGTGCGTCGGGAGAGAGGGCAACCAAATATTTTTATAAAAAGTGGTCTTAACAATATAAGGCTAGTATATGTTCCATCACATACCTAGTAATGCAAAATTTCTGAAGGTTTGGCACTATTTTGAAAAACAAACATAGGATTTTCGGGGGGGGGGGGGGGGGTCGCACTCTTTTTTTCCGAAGATAGAGATAGCATATGCAATGGACTTTCTTTGCAAACATTGTGCGTCTTCTAAATTTCAAAGAAACAACTCAATACATTTTATCAAACTTCGTACGTTAGTGAGAGCTTACAACTTTGTCAACATAATGAGACATGATGTGTTTTTATGTCCAAACATTACTCCATACCACGTGTGGGTCATCGCAAACAATCTAGCTATTTATCTAAGGTGCCTGAAGGAAATCCTATAACTGACTATTTTTTTCTATCTAACTGCGAAACAAAAAAGACATATGTACCAACTCTTCGAATGTAATACATGTAATTACAATTTGTTTTTCATGCACCGCATATTGTTTAATATTTTCAAATTAAAAGCTAAGCATCCTCCTTGCAGAGCCCCATTTGAACAGAAAAAAAGACCCGCCGTAAACACATCTTTTTTATCTTTTTTCCTGAGTTTTAAAGAAACCAACAAATTATCAAGACTTGTTCTACGAAAAATTAAATAAAATCATTGTAATAAACACATCTATCCACAGCAGATATATGCACATGATATTTAACGAGGAAACTCGAGCGATAAACAGAACAGTTTTTCCCGATTTCCTGGAGTGGGGTTAAAATTGCATTTTTTCATTAATCAGACGATGCGATGCAACAAATAAAAGTAGTAAGTTATATAACCTAAGGATTATTTCTTAGTAAAATCAATGTTATTTGAACTCTGTGTGATAGAGGAATGGCGGACGAAATAAACACATGGCCTTCAGGAAGACCCTCATATGAAAAATCATATTTTCAAGAATTATGTATAATGACAAGAAAAAAGCGAAACAAATGGTTGTAGCCATATTATCAATGAATCGAACTGAAATTATTTTCAATGCATTTTTCATCTCATGTTGTAGCTGTGTAGTTCTATCATGAATGTTTTCCTCCTGATTAAAACAAAATAAACTTAATAATTCTTTACTAATTTTGGTCTCTAACAGTAGGTAATGGGTGCATTAGCACTTTAAATAACTTTGGGCTAGTTTGATAAGGTATTAAGCGCATTCTTGGTATTTCTTATTTTACAACAAACTTGATCCAATATGGCTTGTACATCCCCCTTAAAGGTTGCCTCTTAATTTTTTACTTTTCCTATATTTTCTTCATTTTGGCGACCATATTGCTCTTTATTCTTAAAAAAACTGGAATTCCCTTTACCCAAGAGTGCTTCATGCCAAGTTTAGTTAAAATTGGCCCATTGTGGTTCTGTAGAGGAAGAAAATTATAAAATAGACGATGACAACAAGGACGAAAATGCCAACAAGACAACAAGACAATAGATAAGCTAAAGCTAGACAACAGACACATTTTGATCAGAAAAGGTCTTTTAATTTTAGCCTTAAGCTCAGATGAGACAAATTAAAATTTCCACTTATACGGTATATTTTTTGTCAAAAAATGACTCGTATATCTAAAACACTTATGAGCAAAATGAATTTGATATTGTGTGTTTACATGTTTCTTAGTAATTCAGGCAAGTGATTTTAATTTAAGAGTGGTGCTTCTTGGAAAGGGGTACACTAATATTTTTTTTGCAGTACTTGCTCTCGCACGTGTTCCGATTATAAAATTACTTTTCCTACCTAAAATGTACTTGTCCCACCTGGTTGCTGAATTATACAAATTTAAGCATTAACATTATTTCTCAACTGAGACACTACACAGGGACCAACTTATACCTAAATTCTCCCAGATTTCTTTCGATATTTACAAAAAAATGGTAAAATATTCTATTCTTCTCGAAATTCTTCAATAAAATACTCCTTTTTAATTTTTTTTTCATTTTTTAAATGAAAAAGGTGATTTAACAAGCAGTGATTGATCTAAAAACCTGTGAACTCTACTGCATGCTAATTAGCGATCGAACTAATGATTGTGATCGCCAATTAACATCGCTGATTTTAATAACGATAGCACGTCTGTATTCACAGAATGAATTTAATATATTTTCAATAAAAAAAGTCTTTAAAATCCCAACTATAACTTCCATGTTTTAGGACTTGTGTATATTTAAAAAACACGATGATGGGTAAATTATAGAGGAGTACCGACCGATGTAGTGATCAACAGCAACGAAAATTGATGCTCGACTTTGCTTCATGATATTTTAAAGGGGTAACACAAAAGACAAGGGTAGGCACCAATTATCAAATAACTTTCCCATCTAGCAAAACTGGATTTCCCGGACATCGGGTAATGCCATTTGTCTAACCCTGCTTGCGAATTTTTTCTATAAATTATTTGGGAATTTACATTTTTCTCAGGAAGTATCTTATGTAAGTGTACAACAGAGGAGGGCAGTTGGACATTTCATGAGACTGTACGAGCAAAATTTTCATATAAAAGAATGAAAAAAAGAAATTGAAATTACAGAAGAGTCAATAAAATGTGTCAAGAAGTATTACAACAAGTTTTAAACAGTAGATTACACAATAATACATTATTGCAGAAAATGTACATATTTCTTTTGCATTGAATTTACTAAGGGTCAGGGTATATTCTCTCAACTTCCTTTTTAATAATTTTTTTCTGTTGTTCGTCTAAATATCCATGTCTTGTCATGTACATTCTTTGTACAATTGCAGGGGACAAGGCTATGAAAAGGAAATAAATGAACTGTTCAAAGTGATTTGAAGATTTTAAAGTTACACTATTTTGAAGAGCCTCCACTGTGATGATAATATATGCAGTGAGAACCAAACATTTCATTATATACACATACCATCGATAAGAAAACTTCAATTTAATCATTATTTCATCGAATATGTTTTCTTTCACAACCTCATCTTGATCATCGCTAACATTGCCTTTTTGTGGACAATTTTCAGCGGAATTTTGGTTTTCATTGTTTCTCAATCGTAGGTTTTTCATTTTTTCCTTTTTTTCCATACGAATACGGAAAATTTCATCTAAGACCTCGGTAGACATTTTAACCAGTTCGTCATAGTATTTAAATATATATGATATTGCAGTAAAAAATATTAAAAAATAGCGAAAAATAACAAGTCTAGCAGGCATAGCAACAAAAATAAAATATGTCATGAATCTGAAAATGAAGGTTATTGATGAAATGATTGTACGCTGAGTAAACCAGAACAGTCCAAGTAAAAAAAGTCTACCTACAGGTTTGAGAAAATCTATGAAATGTTGTACAGATGCTGGACAATATTTATCACAACATACCGAGCAGCACAATTCACAATTGTTACAACATTTGTTATTTTTCATGCATGACGTGCAGCACTCATTGTTAAAATAACGTATTATAGGGTAAAAGAGGAACCAAACACAAGGAATACAAAACGATATAATAAAAAAGATAAGATAAATTAATCCCAAAATTATTGCGAATATAAAGAGGAAGAGATATATAAATGGAGAAAGAAAGAATTGAATAAGTCCCTTGCAAGAGTTTTCTTTTTTCTCATTCTCTGAAAATATAACAAAAATCATTTTTTAGCAAGCATAAAAAATTGGAATAATTTATTTTCATTAACAAAAGAGTAGCTTTACTTATGGAATAGAAGCACAAAATATTCATAATAAAGCATTTCAAAAATATTAAAAAGATGGATGAGATATCGATTACTCTTGACAAGATTAAAATTAAAAGACAATCTCATTTGAACAAGTTAGTTACCTCGTTATAAAGAGATGATTTTCTTTAAATATCAAATGCAAATAATACTTGGTAAAGGTAACACAAATTTCAGAATGAGTCCAATAAAATTATATTTAAATTTGTCTTGTAAAATGAAAATTATTTTTTTCATGTAGCAGCAGATTAAAAAAAATACTAAATAAGTAGAGACAATCTCTTCCTTTCAATTTGAACACATGTTAGGCAATAGAAATAATGAAATTTGTTTATGAACCCCATGTAATCAACACAATATGCATTTATCATGGGAATGTCTAAACAGGTGACCAAATTAATTTTATAAGGTTATTTTAGTGAGTATTAAAAGACAGGTTAAACGAAAATAAATATTGTTTAAAAGATGTCGATTTTACAGCCTACATAACGTTGATTTCTTCATAGTATGTAGGAACGTTGTTGTGTTATTAAATTAAGTATACAAGAAACTATTCTAAAAAAAATCAAATCAATAACTTAACTTTACATTCTATTTTTTTGTTATGTACAAGTACCGTTTAGCGGGTTATTTTAGCGGGATGTTAATTTTGGCTTATTTGGCGTTTTGATGGTAGCCCGAAAAAAAATTCAATCGCTAAAATATTCAGTTTTATTTTTAGTGTTCATCTGCAAAGGGCTGAAACCCTGTGTCCGCTAAAATAAATTACTCCAATCTTATTAGCATACTTTTGAGGAGGCAAAACGCCAAATTTTACACTCGCCAAGAAAACCCGCTATACGGTTATATAAAAAAAATTGTGGTGATAGATTTTCTTCAACAAGCTATGTACGCTAGAAATATACTTACTTGGCGGCTGGCCGTCCGCAGCCTGATTCCCATTATTATCTGAAATTAAAATTGTTGAAAGTACTACTTAGACTTCCAATATATCTATTTAGCACATTTTTTTGGCGCTTTTATTCGTTTAAATATAAACTTTGAATTAAAACATTATTACCTAAAAAAAATTACACTCAAATTCTTTTAAACTCAAATGATAACTGGAATCATAAATAATTAAGAATGGTATAAATAAGACTAAGGATATTTTGAATTAAAAGCATACAGCATAAAATGGTATTTAGCCTGTGAATCCATTTTGATATAAAGGAAAATTCAATGTTTTTGTATTAACCATAAGTCTCTGTCGAAACAGTAGCTCTACTGGTTTGTATTTATAACAAAGGAGAAAAAAGTAGCTGTTGGATTTAAAACTTTCAAATTGGAACAGCAATGAAAAGAACAATGATTTTTGATTTAAACTATTTTCAGAAAAAGATTGCTACACTGTATAAGATTAAAAGTGTAGGAGAAGTAGGATTTTAAAAGAATGTTTAAAAAAAATTCTAATTTAAGTTACCAAGCAGAAACTAATATTTTATTACCCAAAAAAAGATACATGTATACAGAATTATGTATCTACTTGTGTTTAAAGTTATATTGATATCAAACCGAAACTGAATGAGTGGCAATTCATTTCAAAGTATTTCATAAAACAATTTATATTTTTAGTTACCACGGCGAAAGCGTTCATCGAAATCAAAAATAGATACAAAGAATTATGTATCTTTGAGTAGTCTTCTTTTGTGATGAGCTATATTGAAATTGCATCAAAACTGTATTGTAGGAAGAGTCACTTTTTGAGAGCATAAAAAACACCAATCACGGACATCAAAAAGCGATACACTTAATGATGTATCCTTATATAATCTACAATGAAATCATTCCAGAAATGAAGGAGAAGTATATTAAAAGTATTTCAAAAGGTTCGAATCCAAATGTGGGGTTTTTTGGTCCTAAAAAATGAAACTGTAAAAGTCGAGGTCCTGGGTCGCAATAGGCGCTGAATCGAAAAAGATCCCTCACTGATCAATGGCCTTGAGTTTCTAATACAGGTAAAAGATTTGCGGCTCTCCAATGGCAACTGGTGGAGTGAAATATTCTTGAGAGGGACATTAAACAACTAACAAACCTCCAAAATTGAGGAAAGATTATAACAAGTATGTACATATTATTTAAAATTTCCATGTTTATCTTTTCATTTAAATTAAACCTAATTTCAAATACAAATTACAATTTATTATTAGTGGAGGAGTTTTTAAAATTACCATTTAATTGTTTGAAAATCTTTGCTTTTTAAAGCCATGTCTTTTCATGTACAATAGGGAAAAATAGTATCTTTCATACCAAACCAATTTTCAATTAACATGTTAAAGTAAACAGTTTTTAGCCTTGTCAAATTAGGAGAGACAAAGGCAATTGGTTCTTGGAAATGAAAACTATTAACAGTTTAAATGTTTTATTACTTCTAATAGTTTTACCTGATTATGAATATGGGCATCATTTAAATTGTATGTTCATGGGTTATTTAGTTATTGTTTGTTTCTTTGTACATGTATATTGTTAAAGATATCCCTCTCGAGAATTTTGTCTCTCATTACCGATGGAAAACTGCAAATTCTTTCTTATACTCGGCACTTAGGGCCATTGAGCAGTAAGGGATCATTTTTCGTGCCAGCACCCACATCCAAACGGGACATCAATTTGTATGGATTGACACACATGAATGACAACAACAATGTATCAAATTTAACCGTACAGCTGATAAGTTTAGAATAATTTTTGTGAAAACTATAAAATATATGTTGGTGGAATTTTGTGCAACTTCTAATAATTCTTTGATAAATATGGAAACCCAAAAAATTAACAAATTTGTGGCAGTAAAGTTTAAGGGTTCTTCTTAAATATCCCCCTTTCCAACTTTCCATGTTTATCCTTTTCTATAAATAGTCTCCCTATAAATTCAAATATGAATCGCAATTTGTTATCAGTGAAATTTAAATTCATTATTTTTGTATAAAGAATTTAAAGCAGTTTTTCTACATTGCCTTTGAAGCAATGTCTTTTTATGTTAAAAAAAAGAGAAAATTAAACAAAATTCTTCATACAAATCCTATTTTCAATGACTAAGTTTTTTTTAAAGAAAAATTTAAGACCACAGTATTTATCAAAAAAAAAAAAAAAAAAAAAAAAAAAAAAACATTGTTCACCTTATCCGAATTTTTAAACTTCAAATCACGACCATATACTTCAAAGAGAAACTCAAAGGCATCCAAAAACGCAAATATGCACCGAAAATTATACTTACTTTGAGGTTGATCGTAACCAGCGTGGTCCTGATTCCCATTATTTTCTGAAATTAAAAACACATACTTGTTGGATTGATATGTCCTCAATATTTTACCAAATGCTATTTTTAATTTGGTAAAATTTTCTTTACAAGTTTTATTAAATGAAAATTCTTATTTTTATATAAAGTTAGAATTCCTTCACGCAGAAGAACGTTTTTTACTGATTGTTGTTTAATTTGGCATTTTTTAAATAAAAAAATATCATGATTATATTTTCTCGTATCATTATGATAGCTTATACGAGGTTATACGAGGTGTGATCAAAAAGTTTGCGAACTAATTGAATATCTTCCATAAAAGAAACGATATTTGCTTTCAGTGCTGATTATATTTTAAATTATTCCTCTCCGATTTAAATGCACATCCGTAACCGTTCTGCTCATGCGCAAATCACGTGATGTAGGCGGTCACGTGCCCCCCTCCGTTGAGTTCTGTCACAAAAGGTGAAAGATTTTTCTGAGTGAAATATTTCTTTCCATGTAAATTAATTTTTATAACAAGAACAGTTAATTTGTCAGAAATAGTCAAATCTCGGCAACAGAAGTGGTTGGGTGGATAAGAATATTCTTTCCAAAAATAAGTATGGCGACCATCAAAACTCAAATCTTCTGTCTCGGGAGAAACGTTTATTCAAGGTGTATAGAGAATGGATGCCTCCTTTTAATCATATCTATACTAATATGTTTAAAATCTAAAAAAGTAAACGAAATTTTTAGGTATTGATAATTATATTATTGTTGAAATATTCAACTGTTTTTCAAAGTGTAATTTGGAGGTCTTAAAAACACATCTCTTTTCAAACTTGCTTTCACTTGGCGACATTTTTATCCATCTGCCTTCCTTCCCTAAAACGACCAATCCAATTATTGATTGAATTTGTAGCTATAGGAAGTCATATGTCTTAATAAACTGTGTACAAATTATTTTACGCTACTTTAAAGGTATTTCTAAGATATACAATAAATTTTACAGATGTTTGTGGAACGAGTTTAACTGAGACAACAAGTGAACTGCATAGTGACGTGTCTTGACGTCACAAACAAGGAGCAAAACTTTATTCAACATATGCTATTTATAGAACTTGTGTATGGCTATGTGTGTACTAATTTTTTTTCTAATCTGAATTGTGGTTTTGTAGATATAGAGATAGTTCGCGAACTTTTTGATCACTGCTTGTAAGGTCACATATAAGTCGCAATTTGTGCTGCAATGTTGCTACAGAGAAAAATGGTAAAATTTTTATTGATTGTTTTGTGTTATTAATTATGCCCCTTTCCAGAATTTGTACTCATTAAAAAATCACTTCGTGCAAGCAAAAGGCTGTAAATTTTAGTCTTTGTACGGTACTTAAGGTCATTTAGTAGAGTGAACTCTTTTTGTGTCATTGAATGTCCTGACAGGGGGCCTCGGGTTTGAATGTCCTTTAACAAATACCGAAAGTTTCATTTTGAAATGAAAGAATATAGTTGCTGTCTATTCCTGATAGACATAAATCAGTTAAAGCCTTCTGATTATAATGCGTCAGCCTTGCCGTTAATAAAGAGTCCATCAACAGTCTTTAAACATTGCATTTCAAATGTATGCTTTTCGTTAAAATAAATTTAAAATTAAATCTAAGCCATGCTTAAACAACTACATCCGATATTATTAACGTTAAAAAAAGGTCCAACGGTCACTTAAGGTAGGATTCTTCTCTGGTTTCTGAGTAGATGAAATATTCAATGTATATTTGTTTTCTATCCCACTCATAAATCATGACGAAGTACTAACTTTACTCAATAAACTAGATACAAGTAAATCTTCAGGTGTCGATACCATCGGGCCACGTCTATTGAAACTTACTTCACAAATAATACATAAACCTGTGACCCACATTATAAATACCAGTATCTTAACTGGTATTTTCCCCGACAGTTTTAAACTTGCAAAAGTTACCCCAGTCTTTAAAAAAGGAAACAGATTAGATCCAAATAATTATAGGCCTATTTCTATTTTACCAACATTATCAAAAATTATTGAAAAACCTGTTGCAAAATATATACGATCTCTTTTCTCGGATTTTGATCTTATAGTAGATTCTCAATCAGGCTTCAGAGAACTACATTCTTGCCAAACAGCCCTTACTAAAATTACTGATGAATGGTTAAATGAAATGGACCAAGGTAAACTTGTTGGTACTGTTTTTCTTGATTTCAGTAAAGCTTTTGACCTTGTCAATCATGATATTCTACTTAAAAAACTACAATGTTATAACTTTGATGCAATAACTTTACAATGGTTCAGGTCATACTTAAGTGAAAGACTTCAAAGTGTTCATCTGTCCAACAAACATTCATCTTATCAGCAAGTCACAGCGGGAGTTCCACAGGGATCTATACTAGGCCCCCTTCTGTTTTTATTTTACATTAATGATCTTCCTTTATGTATTACAAAATCCAAATTAGAATTATTTGCAGATGATGCCACCTTACATACATCAAGTAAAGATTCACAAACTATTGTAGATACATTTCAACGGATATAGCTTCTATAGAAAAATGGTGTTCTAAATCAAATGGTTCTAAATGCTACAAAAACCAAATGTATGTTAGTCGGTACGCATCAAAAGAGATCAAATTTTCCCGAGCATGAAATTAATCTATTTGTATCAAACAAAAAACTTGATATAGTATCAAATGAAAAAATTCTTGGAGTTTATTTAGCTAATTCTTTACAATACAATGTACATATTGACCATGTTTGTAAAACACTGTCACGTAAAATTTCTGCCCTCCGTAGAATTAAAAAGTATCTTCCAATTGAAACACGCAAGCTATTTTACAATGCATACATTATGCCTTCAGTTGATTATTGTTTAACTATTTGGGGTAATACATCGCAATCAAATCTTGACAGAGTATATAAGCTTCAAAGACGAGCTGCAAGATGTATTTTAGATGCTCCTCCTGATGCGCCCTCACAACCTCTCTTTGAGAAACTAGATTGGCTCACAGTGTATGAGCAACTTATTGTAAATAAATATGTTTTGTTATATAAATCATTGTTTAACTCTCACCCTACTTATTTAAATAGTATGTTTAACTTCCAGTGTAATAATCAATACAATCTTCGATCAGAATCTAATTTAGACCTGTGTGTACCAGCTCGTAGCTGTAAACCTTTTGAGAACTCCTTTCAATACTCTGGTGCTATCTTATGGAATAATTTACCTGTACATATAAAAATGTCTCAAACACTGAATGCCTTCAAACATCAAATCAAAATATTTGTAAAACAATGTCGAAATAACTTATGATTATTTATTTGATTGTGTATATTTGTATATGTATGTATATTGTTTTTTGTCTACAGAAGGCCCCCGGGAAGAATAGTGCGTGCACTAATCGGGCTAACTTCTTTAAATAAAGTATTATTATTATTATTATTATTATTATATGTCATATATATTAAGGTGAAAGAGATTTAATTGACTATATTTTTCTTTCCTCATTACAATTGAACAACTGGAAATGCATGGTAAATTATGTTTGAAAACTAGCAGGGACTATATTTTTGGAGGAATGGTGGCGTATGAAAATATCTTCTTTTCTGCCTCTCAAAATTATTATAGAACTACGAATTTAGTTATAATTTTTACACAATCAAAGACTAGAAGAATTTTTCAAATGTTAGCTAAATTATTAACAAGGAAGTAAAGTTTTAAAAATATATCAAATAAATATGAATTTACAAACAATCTAAACTATGTAAGCTTTTAAAAGCGTCACGCGGGTATGTTAAGGAAGCATATGGGCCATTTCTCGGAAAATTTAGACTTTTTAAAGAAAATTTAGTTTGATAAATTACCAAAACCGCTGATAAACATAAACTGTTATTAACTATTGAATACAGATAAAAGAGTGTCTAAAACAAAGACGTGCTCCACCGCCACAGCATCACGTGACTTCTATTTATAACGAAATTTTCCTTAATAAAAAGGCTAACAGAACAACAATACCCCGGAGTTTAATAATTTATTTGAGTATATAATATAGTTGAAAAACATCTATTTTTCCTGAAAATTGCTGCTAGAATCCCACTGTCCTATCAGTAAAATAATTATTACACACATTCGCACAAAACCTTACCCTATGTTTTGAATTTTATACATATCAACCGAGATTTTTCGTAAAATCATGCTTAACTCGGGATTCTAGCAGCACTTTCCAAGTTTGTCAGAAGGCAAACTTTCCATCTGTACAAATCTTATGTTTTGAAATATCCAGCTTATTGTTGTTCTGCTGCATTATTTTTGTCACAAATGACAGAGGAAAGTCAGACCGGGATACGTATATAGCCGACTGTCTTCGGAAGATAATATCATCGATTAAAATAAATTAACATACCTGTTTAATTAACTGAATTCCATATGAATTTTACATAATATTCATGTTATTTGCTTTTAAACTCCATCTCACGTATCTTTATACAAGCCGTCGTAGCCAAATTCTCTTTACACGACATGATCAATTCCCAAGTTACTTGATGTACACATATGACGTCATCGGTTTAAGATTTTAATAAACATGACAGATACAGCATAACAAAATAAAAACATTTTATTTTTGTAAATGTTTACACGTTTCTATTTATTTTTTAGAGTTAAAAAAATCTTTAAATATCAATATTACGAAAACTTGTGTTTTAAAATTGACGTCATCTCGCCTGCTATATGACGTCATAATGCAGCACTGATTTAGTCAAGGTAGAATATTTTGTATGCTTCCTTATCACCCTGCGCATCTCTAAGTACAAATATGAGCCAAATATCCATAGAAAGTGTTTTTACTCTCTTACTAAACGGTCAAAACTTTTTGTTTTTGTATCATTTTGTAGGGTGATCAAAAAGTTCGCGAACTAATTAAATAACTTCCATAAAAGAAACGATATTTGGTTTCAGTGTTGATTATTGTCCTCTCCAATGTTAATGCACATCTGTCACCGTTCTGCTCATGCTCAAATCACGTGATTTAGGCGGTCACGTGACCACATCCGCTGAGTTCTGACACAAAAGCTGAAAGATTTTTCTGAGTTTTATATTTCTTTCCATGTAAGTTAATATTTATAACAAGAATAGTTAATTTGTCAGAAATGGTCAAATCTTGGCAACAGAATGGGTGCATAAGAATATTCTTTCCCAAAATAACCATGGGAACCATCAAAACCCAAATCTTCTGACTCGGGAGAGACGTTTATTCAGGGTGTATAGAGAATGAATGCCTCCTTTTTATCATATTTTGTATGTTTAAAATCTAAAGTAAACGCGTACGATATTTTAGGTATTTGATAATAATATTATTGTTGAAATATTTTTTTTCAAAGTGTTAATTGGAGGTTTTTGAATGCAAATTGCTTAATTAAAGTCACAACCTTTTCAAACTTGCTCTCACTGGGCAACATAATAAGTATCATTTTTAACCATCTGCCTTCATTCACTAAAATCATTGATTGAATTTATAGGAAGTTATATATCTTAATAAACTGTGTACAAATTATTATACGCTACTTCAAATTGATTTCTAAGATATACCATAAATTTTACACTCTAACAAGAGGCCCACGGGCCTTATAGGTCACCTGAGTATCATGAAACAACTTTCCAAATATTCAATTTGGTTTGTGTTTTAAACCAGATGGCATTGAAATTAAGAATTTTGACCGAGGCACCATTGCTTATCATAAATATACACTTCAGAGGATGAAGGACCTTTAGCTGAAAAAATACCTGTCATTCAATTTTTTTCATATTTTGTATATCTCTTATTTATTATGTCCTACATACCTTAAAGCAGATATATCAATAGGTTTCTAGATTTATTTCTGAGATATTTAGTTACAAATACTATGCCCACAGTGTCTGAGTGAAGTTTTGATTCTCGTATTTCTGGGCCCATTACTCGGTCAATAATGGAATTTTTTCAGCATAGATAAAAAATATATAATAATTATATATAGTAAAAATGCATGAATTCTTTGAAAATCTTACTCGTTGGACGCGCAAGTGTAGGGAAACAGAAGAGTGGATCAATCTCTTCCGTAATTTGAAAATATTTGCAAGAAAGTTTGAATATTTTAAGATATTCTCTTTTCCAAATAATGTGTTTTCAATCTGGTTTTGTACATATCTTATAAGAGATTATGACGTAATTAAACTAAGTCACATGACCATACATCCTTCGTCCCCTTAAATGCTTACTCTTGTTACGTAATACCCAGAGTTAGATTAGAGTAACAAAGAAAAGGCATTTTCACTTTATAACCAGTCGTGCACCCACCCTACAGTAACCACTGACCCTGGGGCCACATATTTCCAAATTTTGGAAATTTTATCATAAATTTTATTTCATCATAAATGGTTGATTAATACCACAGAGCAGATTTCAGAGCATTTATTTATCTTCAGACTAGGTATTGTTACCCCCCCCCCCCCATACCCGTTCCCGATACCCCTGACCCAGAGAACATGAAATTAATCATTTTGCTAGATGCATCTTTCTTCATCATGAATATATGAACTAAGATTATTGGCATAATACCTACGAGGAATGGAAAAGATTGATTTTCAAAGAATTCATGCATTTCTACTATATATAACCCCTGACCCAGGGGCCACGAAATTCACATTTTTGGAAGAGACATCTTTCCTCATCATAACTATGTCATTGGTTTAATATCCAGGAGCAGAGAAGAATATTTTTTTAGAATCAATGTATTTTCACTATATAATCAATAAAGCCTCGCCTTAACATCACAATCCCCAACCCAGGGGCCACAAAAATCACAATTTTGGAAGAAACACTCTTGCTCATATAATCAATAGAGCCCCGCCCTAACACCAGAACCCCTGACCCTGAGGCCATAAAATTCACAATTTTGGAGGATACTATTGTTAATCATAACTATGTACTTAGTTAGCTTGTTTAATACCAAAGAGCAAAGAAAAAAATTAACAAAGAAATAATGTACTTTTACTATACAATCAAAAGAGCCCCGCCCTAACATCAGAACCCTTGACCCAGGGAGTCATGAAATTTAACAATTTTTGAAAAACTCACAATTTTTGTCCCCCTTCCCCCATAGATGCTATATACCAAATTTGATTGAAATTGGTTCAGTAGTTCCAGAGTAGAAAAAAAAAATGTTCAAAAGTTTACGTACGACGACGGACGAAAAAGGATACTCAGGTGACCCAAAAAATTTACGAAAAACAGAGAAAAATCCATTTTTCTTAAACAATCGTATCAATTTGGTAATAACATCTTATAGACCCTATATGGTAATATCATTTTATGCGAAAAGAAAAACATTTAATCTTTTGAATAGAAGAACCTATCTCATGATAAGATGCAGTTATTTTTATTGCTAATGAACAGAAAAAAGTTAATGACCTTGACCAGACCTTGACTCTTATATAAAACGGTTAAACTTATCAACTAATACCATCACTTACTATTATTGTCTTCTTAGTTCTGTGAAAATTTCATGAATTTTTAAATACAAAAAATACAGTAACTGTTTTGTGTAAAGAGAGTCCTACCTTAAGTATAATTAGTTTATTAATCAATTACGGCGATCAATAAAGTATATAAAAATAAAATGATAGATGAAGCTTTGTTGCACAAAAGCAAGATAAAAGGGATGATCAAGATCAACAACATAACTAGTGTATTAAGGTAGAAAAAGCAATAGCTCATAATTTGAATTTAAATCTGTCCCCCAATATATCTATATCACCATGCAGATCATTTTTGCCCCATGTAATAACCCCTTACAATAGCCATGATGATGATTTTTAAAATAAGACAAGCATATCAGTATGAGACCAATTACATGAATTTTTAACTTATAAAATGCAAATTCTTTCTAAAACATCAGTACATTCCAATATCTAGAAGATTTGTAAAATAATTTTTACTGAAATTGTAACATTATATAATAGTGTTGTGTTTTGCGTGCAGTATGCCTAAATAGTAGGCAAGGTTTGGCACATGGTGCACAAATCGGAGGCAAGAGCATTATGTGTCATACCCTGACTACTATTTAGGCATAGTGCACGCAAAACACAACATTATTGTTATTATTATGCTGACTATTGTATAAAAATGACAATATTTTCTCTATTTCCAATGTTTCATTACCTCTCATATTCATGTAAGTAGAGCCCTATTATGACGTCATGTTGTGCTACCTATACGTCATAATCTGTTCTCTATTATTTTGAATATTCCAAGCATTAGGTATAATGAACATATAGTTTTAGAGAATTATAGTTGAGTAAAGGGAGCAAAATTGTCAGAAACTTTTTTAGAAAAAAATTATTTTATTTAATTTTCTTTTTTATTGGTAAAAAAAATTGAAACTAAGATTATATATATTATAGTACAGTTATAAAGATAACGGCGTCTGTGGCGTAATCGGTAGCGCATTAGACTGACAATCTGGGGTCATGAGTTCGCTCCCCGGCCTGGGCTTGGTCGGATTTTCTTCAGAAATGGAAGTCGTGCACTATTTCGGAATAGTATGCTTAAGCTATATGCGAGAATAGTATGGTATGGGTTTTATAGAGATAAGCTGACAGGAAGCATATTAATGAATTATGGTATGACCTTGAAAGGCTGAAATTTGTTTATGACCCTCACACAATAACGAAACATGCTTTTGATACTGGACTTTCTTAGCAGGTAACCTACGTAATTCAAAAGAGTGGGGTATTCTATGCGATTTTTATCAATTTAAAAGGCATGTGAAAATATAACAGCTTAATGAAAATGAATTCTACTTTAAAAATTATCTACTAGGTATTTAACCGCCTAAATTTCGTTAATCTCTTCAAAGCAATACGGAATACTGCTATGTAAATAAAACAATAATCGGATCAAAACAATGCCATTCCTTTTAATATCTTTTTCAATTACCATGTAATATAAAAGAACATTTTGTTGACCATAGCTTTTATCTAACAAGCCATGAACTTTAGAAGTTATACGTTATACTTACGTGGAGGCTGGCCCTCCGCACCCTGATTCCCATTATTATCTGAAATTAAAATTTGTACTTATTACGGAAGTTTCTAGTAGATATATTAAGCAAATCGTATCTTAAGTGCTTTATTTTCTGTCTTATATAGACTCTGAACTTATCCATTCTTTCTTTGAAAAATTATTTACCCTTCAATTGTCTTAAACTCAAAACGTATGGAAACGTAAAAAGATACCAGTATAAATTATCTATGTAAAGGAAGCATAAAATATTCATAATGAAGCATTAAAAAACTAGAAAGCTAGGAAGGATTATTCTTGAGAGGATGAAAAAAAGTTAGTTATCTCGTTATAAAGAGATTTTCTTGATATAACAAATGCAATAAATACTCAGAAAAGGTATGGGCCAACAATATTAAATTTAAACTTTGTCTTGTAAAAAATGCACATTCTTTTTAATGTAGCAGCAGATTCCAAAACTACAAAATAAGTGGAGACAAGTATATCTTTTCAAATTGAACGATGTAAGGCAATTGAAATAATGAAATTTGTTTATGAACCCCATGAAATTAAAAGAATGTGCATTTATTACAGGAATGTCCAAACAGATACCAAGCTAATTTCATTACGTTATTTTAGTAAGTATTAAATACATATGAAAATATATAAAGCTAAACCAAAATTAATACTGTGTAAATTTTATAGCCTTCATATCGTGTTTTTCATCATAGTATGCAGGAATACTGTTGCGTAACTAAGCATAAGTGAAACATTTAAAAGCTATGCTTTTTAAAAAATCAAATAATTTATACAAGCTATGTACGTTAGAAATATACTTACTTGGTGGCTGACGGTCCGCAGCCTGATTCCCATTATTATCTGAAATTAAAATCTTTGTACTTTCTACATATAATTCCAGTGTTAATTATTTTTGGTGCCTTTAATCTGTTAAATATAAACATTGAATTGATACATTAAAATTTGCTTTGTTTTTCTAGTAAGCCAACAGTGAAATTGATTTGAATACCATTTTCGTATATACTTACACGTAGAAATATACATGAAGACACGTGCGCTAACATGAACATTGAAAAATGCAAAGAAGTAGGACAGCGAGAAATTCAAATATTGAATATATTTTTATGCTTAAGACATGCAAAATGTAGTGCATGAAATATGCATGAAATTCCATTTAACGAGGCCTAATTATTTCATTTTGACAATTTTTACTGTTATAATTATTGTTTTAAAATGAATCACAAACCATTAAAAGTTGTCAATTTTTACTACAGAAAAGAGATTTCTTTTTCATTCAAGTAAATGAAAGTAAATGTAAAAAGTCACCAAACTGTGAAATTTCAAAAAAGTTCACCATCTAATTTCCCATATATTGCGGTAAAAATACATATTATGGTGACGTTGTTAGAGCCATTTCAAGTCGTAAAATCAAATTTTCAGATCTAGGAGTTACAAATAATGTTAATTTTGTAATAAAATTAAAATAATTAATGACTGCATGAAATTAAAAAGCTTCGCAATGATGCACACTAAAAGTTCCTTTAATTCAAAAGATAGTTTGAATTATATATATATTTTTGATTAATAAAATTAAGGGTATTTTTAATGAAAATGAAAAGGTCTGCTCCTTGTCAGGATCAGTAAATAATGGAAAATCCGTCGTCAATTTAGTGTATAAATAATGGACTAACAATAAGTATGAGAAACGTCAGTCAGCATTTGACTCAATGATAATTTGTATTTTCTGACAAGGTCATTGTATTGACCATAGAACTCACGAAATGATGACTTTAAACTAGACTGCTGATATTCTTCTTTCATCAACTTGCTTGTCAATAATTTACCTCGTTTTAGAAATTGTTCATACATAGAGCTAGCTCTTGAGTATCGAATCATCTGAAATATATACACTCTGTATGCAGGTGATGAAGGTATATTGCTGCATCAGTAAGGGAAGTTGACGATATTAATATAATTTTTTTTTTAAAGAAAATGTAAATTGTTGCATAATATAATTCCATATATTTGTAAACTGTGGTTTCATTAAATTTGACTGGTATAAATTTTTGTCGATTTTGTAAAACGGAAATTTTCAAGGATGCGTAATTTCGTGGACAAAAGCATTGCCTAAACAAATGAATAACAAATTTCTTAATTGAATGAACATTGAGTTTCGTGGATCTGCTCGAAAATTGGTGCTCAACGAATATTGATGAAACTACAGTAAATTCATTATTCATTCACATAGAAACACTTTTTATACATGTACAGACTTTCGTTAAATTCGGCCTTTGTTAAATGAAAAATTTTCATGTTTATCTTCCCTTCCATCATGACATATTATAATAAGGTCACATATAAGTCGCAATTTGTGCAGCTTGGTTGCTACAGGGCAAAAATGGTAAGATTTTGATTGATTTTTGTGCTCTGTGTAGTGTCCCTTTAGTGTCCCTTTCCAGAATGTTCATATGCTAGAGTGGAATCTTATTTGTGTTATTGCATAATTACATAGGGCCTTGGGTTTTAATGTACTATCCGAAAATCCTGTAAGTTTCACTTTGAAATGCCTAACGCTTGACAAAAACATAATTGCTATCTATTCCTTCCAGACATAAATAAGTTGAAGCCGGGTGTACATGTAAGCCAAAGACCTTCTAATCATAATGCCACGGCCTTGTTGTTAATAAAGAGTCCATCAACAATTTGTAAACATTGCAATTCAAATCTATGCTTTTCGTTTAAATAAGATGAAATTTAAATCTAAATCCTACCAAAAACTGCCTTCAGAACATATCAATGTTAAAAGGAATAAAGAAGATCAACGACCACTTAAGTATAATAACAATTATTCATCAATTTTAACGATCAATTAAGTCTGAAAATAAACTGATATATGAAACTAAGGTGACTAAAAGTAATATAAAAAGGATCATGATCAACAAAGGAATTAGTCTAGGAATAGGTAGATACGGTAGATGCAGTTACTCATAATTTGAATTCGAATCCGTATCCGACTTAATCAACATCACCATGCAGACCATTTTCATCTCCATGTAATAACTTCTAACAATGGCCATTGAAGATTATTTAATAAGAAAAACATATTTATGACTCATTTTATTTCATGTATAAATTCACAGGTCCCGTGTCACGGTAGGCGCTTCATAGCAATACGGAATACTGCTATGTAAATAAAACAATAATCGGATCAAAACAATGCCATTCCTTTTAATATCTTTTTCAATTACCATGTAATATAAAAGAACATTTTGTTGACCATAGCTTTTATCTAACAAGCCATGAACTTTAGAAGTTATACGTTATACTTACTTGGAGGCTGGTCCTCCGCAGCCTGATTCCCATTATTATCTGAAATTAAAATTTGTACTTAGTACGGAAGTTTCTAGTAGATATATTAAGCACATCGTATCTTAAGTGCTTTATTTTCTGTCATATATAGACTCTGAACTTATCCATTCTTTCTTTGAAAAATTATTTACCCTTCAATTGTCTTAAACTCAAAACGTATGGAAACGTAAATAGATACCAGTAACAATATGATAAATCATCAATGTAAAGGAAGCATAAAATATTCATAATGAAGCATTAAAAAAACTAGAAAGCTAGTAAGGATTATTCTTGAGAAGATGAAAAAAAGTTAGTTATCTCGTTATAAAGAGATGATTTTCTTGATATAACAAATGCAATAAATACTCAGAAAAGGTATGGGCCAACAATATTAAATTTAAACTTTGTCTTGTAAAAAATGCACATTCTTTTTAATGTAGCAGCAGATTCCAAAAACTACAAAATAAGTAGAGACAAGTATATCTTTTCAAATTGAACGATGTAAGGCAATTGAAATAATGAAATTTGTTTATGAACCCCATGAAATTAAAAGAATGTGCATTTATTACAGGAATGTCCAAACAGGTAACCAAACTAATTTCATTACGTTATTTTAGTAAGTATTAAATACATATGAAAATATATAAAGCTAAACCAAAATTGATACTGTGTAAATTTTATAGCCTTCATATCCTGTTTTTCATCATAGTATGCAGGAATACTGTTGCGTAACTAAGCATAAGTGAAACATTTAAAAGCTATGCTTTTTAAAAAATCAAATAATTTATACAAGCTATGTACGTTAGAAATAAACTTACTTGGTGGCTGACAGTCCGCAGCCTGATTCCCATTATTATCTGAAATTAAAATCTTTGTACTTTCTACATATAATTCCAGTGTTAATTATTTTTGGTGCCTTTAATCTGTTAAATATAAACATTGAATTGATACATTAATATTTGCTTTGTTTTTCTAGTAAGCCAACAGTGAAATTGATTTGAATACCATTTTCGTATATACTTACACGTAGAAATATACATGAAGACACGTGCGCTAACGTGAACATTGAAAAATGCAAAGAAGTAGGACAGCGAGAAATTCAAATATTGAATATATTTTTATGCTTAAGACATGCAAAATGTAGTGCATTCATGAAATATGCCTACATAACAAATCTGTGTGAATCACAAACCATTACATGTAACTCACAGAAAACGTAAGAAACGATCCTTAATTTCCCCATAAATTAATTCCATTTAACGAGGCCGAGTCTAATTATTTCTGCCCTAGGGATTTTGATAATATATTGATAATTAATTTTTACTGTTATAATTATTGTTTTAAAATTAAAAAATCGAATGTTTACCACCCCGATTTCTTAGGGGACCATATCAAAAGTTGTCAATTTTTACTTTTGGACCCTATGGGAATTTGTTGGAAAAGCCCCGATGTATCACATTTTTTCAACATTTTTCGTATTTCTGCCCTAGAGATTTCTTTTTCATTCAAGTAAATGAAAGTAAATGTAAAAAGTCACCAAACTGTGAAATTTCAAAAAAGTTCACCATCTCGATTGGTCTAGGTCGAAGCCAAATACCTCTGAAATTGCCATATATTGCGGTAAAAATACATATCTATGGTGACGTTGTTAGAGCCATTTCAACGTTCTTTTCAAAATAATTGTCGTAAAATCAAATTTTCAGATCAGTAGGAGTTACAAATAATGTTAATTTTGTAATAAAATTAAAATAATTAATGACTGCATGAAATTAAAAAGCTTCGCAAAGTGATGCACACTCGAATTAGACTCGGCCTCGTTAAGTTCCTTTAATCTCAAAAGATAGTTTGAATCATAAATAATTCAGAATGTTATATATTTTTGATTAATAAAATTAAGGGTATTTTTAATGAAAATGAAAAGGTCTGCTCCTTGTCAGGATCAGTAAATAATGGAAAATCCGTCGTCAACTTAGTGTATAAATAATGGACTAACAATAAGTATGAGAAACGTCAGTCAGCATTTGACTCAATGATAATTTGTATTTTCTGACAAGGTCATTGTATTGACCATAGAACTCACGAAATGATGACTTTAAACTAGACTGCTGATATTCTTCTTTCATCAACTTGCTTGTCAATAATTTACCTCGTTTTAGAAATTGTTCATACATAGAGCTAGCTCTTGAGTATCGAATCATCTGAAATATATACACTCTGTATGCAGGTGATGAAGGTATATTGCTGCATCAGTAAGGGAAGTTGACGATATTAATATAATTTTTTTTTAAAGAAAATGTAAATTGTTGCATAATATAATTCCATATATTTGTAAACTGTGGTTTCATTAAATTTGACTGGAATAAATTTTTGTCGACTTTGTAAAACGGAAATTTTCAAGGATGCGTAATTTCGTGGACAAAAGCATTGCCTAAACAAATGAATAACAAATTTCTTAATTGAATGAACATTGAGTTTCGTGGGTCTGCTCGAAAATTGGTGCTCAACGAATATTGATGAAACTACAGTAAATTCATTATTCATTCACATAGAAACACTTTTTATACATGTACAGACTTTCGTTAAATTCGGCCTTTGTTAAATGAAAAATTTTCATGTTTATCTTCCCTTCCATCATGACATATTATAATAAGGTCACATATAAGTCGCAATTTGTGCAGCTTGGTTGCTACAGGGCAAAAATGGTAAGCTTTTGATTGATTTTTGTGCTCTGTGTAGTGTCCCTTTAGTGTCCCTTTCCAGAATGTTCATATGCTAGAGTGGAATCTTATTTGTGTTATTGCATAATTACATAGGGCCTTGGGTTTTAATGTACTATCCGAAAATCCTGTAAGTTTCACTTTGAAATGCCTAACGCTTGACAAAAACATAATTGCTATCTATTCCTTCCAGACATAAATAAGTTGAAGCCGGGTGTACATGTAAGCCAAAGACCTTCTAATCATAATGCCACGGCCTTGTTGTTAATAAAGAGTCCATCAACAATTTGTAAACATTGCAATTCAAATCTATGCTTTTCGTTTAAATAAGATGAAATTTAAATCTAAATCCTACCAAAAACTGCCTTCAGAACATATCAACGTTAAAAGGAATAAAGAAGATCAACGACCACTTAAGTATAATAACAATTATTCATCAATTTTAACGATCAATTAAGTCTGAAAATAAACTGATATATGAAACTAAGGTGACTAAAAGTAATATAAAAAGGATCATGATCAACAAAGGAATTAGTCTAGGAATAGGTAGATACGGTTGATGCAGTTACTCATAATTTGAATTCGAATCCGTATCCGACTTAATCAACATCACCATGCAGACCATTTTCATCTCCATGTAATAACTTCTAACAATGGCCATTGAAGATTATTTAATAAGAAAAACATATTTATGACTCATTTTATTTCATGTATAAATTCACAGGTCCCGTGTCACGGTAGGCGCTTCATAGCAATACTGAATACTGCTATGTAAATAAAACAATAATCGGATCAAAACAATGCCATTCCTTTTAATATCTTTTTCAATTACCATGTAATATAAAAGAACATTTTGTTGACCATAGCTTTTATCTAACAAGCCATGAACTTTAGAAGTTATACGTTATACTTACTTGGAGGCTGGTCCTCCGCAGCCTGATTCCCATTATTATCTGAAATTAAAATTTGTACTTAGTACGGAAGTTTCTAGTAGATATATTAAGCACATCGTATCTTAAGTGCTTTATTTTCTGTCATATATAGACTCTGAACTTATCCATTCTTTCTTTGAAAAATTATTTACCCTTCAATTGTCTTAAACTCAAAACGTATGGAAACGTAAATAGATACCAGTAACAATATGATAAATCATCAATGTGAAGGAAGCATAAAATATTCATAATGAAGCATTAAAAAAACTAGAAAGCTAGTAAGGATTATTCTTGAGAAGATGAAAAAAAGTTAGTTATCTCGTTATAAAGAGATGATTTTCTTGATATATCAAATGCAATAAATACTCAGAAAAGGTATGGGCCAACAATATTAAATTTAAACTTTGTCTTGTAAAAAATGCACATTCTTTTTAATGTAGCAGCAGATTCCAAAAAAACTACAAAATAAGTAGAGACAAGTATATCTTTTCAAATTGAACGATGTAAGGCAATTGAAATAATGAAATTTGTTTATGAACCCCATGAAATTAAAAGAATGTGCATTTATTACAGGAATGTCCAAACAGGTAACCAAACTAATTTCATTACGTTATTTTAGTAAGTATTAAATACATATGAAAATATATAAAGCTAAACCAAAATTGATACTGTGTAAATTTTATAGCCTTCATATCCTGTTTTTCATCATATTATGCAGGAATACTGTTGCGTAACTAAGCATAAGTGAAACATTTAAAAGCTATGCTTTTTAAAAAATCAAATAATTTATACAAGCTATGTACGTTAGAAATATACTTACTTGGTGGCTGACGGTCCGCAGCCTGATTCCCATTATTATCTGAAATTAAAATCTTTGTACTTTCTACATATAATTCCAGTGTTAATTATTTTTGGTGCCTTTAATCTGTTAAATATAAACATTGAATTGATACATTAATATTTGCTTTGTTTTTCTAGTAAGCCAACAGTGAAATTGATTTGAATACCATTTTCGTATATACTTACACGTAGAAATATACATGAAGACACGTGCGCTAACGTGAACATTGAAAAATGCAAAGAAGTAGGACAGCGAGAAATTCAAATATTGAATATATTTTTATGCTTAAGACATGCAAAATGTAGTGCATTCATGAAATATGCCTACATAACAAATCTGTGTGAATCACAAACCATTACATGTAACTCACAGAAAACGTAAGAAACGATCCTTAATTTCCCCATAAATTAATTCCATTTAACGAGGCCGAGTCTAATTATTTCTGCCCTAGGGATTTTGATAATATATTGATAATTAATTTTTACTGTTATAATTATTGTTTTAAAATTAAAAAATCTGTTTAAATGTATCACATTTTTTCAACATTTTTCGTATTTCTGCCCTAGAGATTTCTTTTTCATTCAAGTAAATGAAAGTAAATGTAAAAAGTCACCAAACTGTGAAATTTCAAAAAAGTTCACCATCTCGATTGGTCTAGGTCGAAGCCAAATACCTCTAAAATTGCCATATTACGGTAAAAATACATATCTATGGTGACGTTGTTAGAGCCATTTCAACGTTCTTTTCAAAATAATTGTCGTAATTTCCCAAATAATGTTAATTTTGTAATAAAATTAAAATAATTAATGACATAAATTAAATCAGATGCAAATAATGTTAATTTTGTAATAAAATTAAAATAATTAATGACACTCCATTTAAGTTCCTTTAATCTCAAAAGATAGTTTGAATCATAAATAATTCAGAGTGTTATATATTATTGATTAATAAAATTAAGGGTATTTTTAATGAAAATGAAAAGGTCTGCTCCTTGTCAGGATCAGTAAATAACGGAAAATCCGTCGTCAATTTAGTGTATAAATAATGGACTAACAATAAGTATGAGAAACGTCAGTCAGCATTTGACTCAATGATAATTTGTATTTTCTGACAAGGTCATTGTATTGACCATAGAACTCACGAAATGATGACTTTAAACTAGACTGCTGATATTCTTCTTTCATCAACTTGCTTGTCAATAATTTACCTCGTTTTAGAAATTGTTCATACATAGAGCTAGCTCTTGAGAATCGAATCATCTGAAATATATACACTCTGTATGCAGGTGATGAAGGTATATTGCCGCATCAGTAAGGGAAGTTGACGATATTATGTAATATTATTGTAAATAATATGTTTTATGCATTCATTTATAATTTTACATTTCTGTGGTTAGAATGTAGTGTTTGTAATATATTTTTGTATATCACAGGTTTCAGAGTTAACAAATTTAGGTAATGCATAGGCTCGGGTTTCGGGGTTTTGCGGTAATTAGACGTTAGATATTGTCACAGATGTCACGTGATTGTTATCACTGTTAGATGCAGCAAGTGTTGGTACACGTTATTTTTTGTACGAAAAGCATCGCAATTACGGATTATTAATCTTGATTCAACACCATATAATTATTGCATTTGCGAGCGTAAGACTTATATGCACAGTTGATATCAAAAGTAAGTGATCAGTTTTTGGATTTACTTTGTGACTGTTTTTCGACTCCATCGGAGCCTGGGTACATGCGGGGTGTTCAAAATGGCGGACAGAACGAAGGTGGCGATAATTGGCCATTCATATATTAGAAGACTGGACAAATTTATGAGTGAAAATACACAATACAAAAATCTGTGTTTGGACCGTGACAAATTTTCGGTGGTGATCCGGGGGCAAGGTGGGCTAACAGTTCAACGATTGGCGACATCGACACTATGCACTTTCCACACAGTCCCAGACATTTGTTTTGTGCAAATTGGGGGTAATGACCTTTGTTTTGATCCCCCCGCAAAGATTATGAGGAACATAATTTCTTTGGCGAACTTTCTTATTCACGGGGTAGGTGTCAAACACGTAACGTTAATCATCGGACAACTCATCAGACGGGACCCTCAAAAATCGCCACCTGGCTACAACAACGGGGTTATTGAGGTCAACCAGCTCCTGAATTCGGCATCTGGATCCCTACCAAATGTAACCTTTTGGAAGCACCGGGGGTTTTGGGCTAACCTTCAGTACCTGGGGCCTGATGGAGTTCACCTATCTACAAAGTCACGCAGTACAGGTCCAGTACCGATGGTCAAATACCTTAATAGTATCAAATATGCGGTGGTCAACACTTGCAGGAGGCTAAGGCCAGTATTAATAAATTTGAAGTCACATATTATTATTATAATAATATGAACATAAATCATGTAAAATGATGCATATGTATAGGACATAAGTCAAATATCTAGTAAGAGATTCAGAGATATTTCTGTTCAAAACATGCAAGTGGAGTAAAATAATAACAATTTATACATTTGTTTTAGATATAAACTCCGTTAGAGACTGCAGTGCAATATACATGATGTCAAAGTTTTCCATGTTACTGTCTCGAAGTTACCGGTTCGCAAAGTGAACTAGCAGTATACATGATGTCAAAGTTTTCCATGTTACTGTCTCAAAGTTATTAGTTCGCAATGTGAACTTGCAGTATACATGATGTCAAAGTTTTCCATGGTACTGTCTCAAAGTTATCGGTTCGCAAAGTGAACTAGCAGTGTACATGATGTCAAAGTTTTCCATGTTACTGTCTCAAAGTTATTAGTTCGCAATGTGAATCTGCAGTATACATGATGTCAAAGTTTTCCATGTTACTGTCTCAAAGTTATCGGTTCGCAAAGTGAACTAGCAGTATACATGATGTCAAAGTTTTCCATGTTACTGTCTCAAAGTTATTAGTTCGCAATGTGAACTTGCAGTATACATGATGTCAAGGTTTTCCATGTTACTGTCTCAAAGTTATTGTTTTGCAATGTGAACTTACAGTTTGCATGGTGTCAAAGTTTTTCATTTTAGTGTCACAAGGTTGTTTTTATGCTATCTTTTAACACATGATCAAGAGTTAGGCATGGCCTTTTTATTCTATAACAGCTTGATTAATCACTAAAATGTAACCGATATGTTTGTATCACTGAAGATATTCATAGTAATGATTTGAAGCGACTGTTGTGAAAATCTGAAAATCATGTAATAATTATCAAAGTATGCAATTATGAAAGGCGGTATCTAATATGTTGATGAGACCTTTCAATATAACATCAATAGCAACCAGAAGTAGTTTGCTTAAAATATGAAGCTATATATTCTAAATACACACAATTCTTTCAGTTTCAACCATGCCAAAGAGACAGCCAGCCACAGACGAAACCCTGAGGAGGGGAAAGAAAAGGAAAAACCAAAGTGAAGTGTCAAAACCGGCGGAGCATCCAACCCTGCAGATCGATTATGAAAAACTTGCAGCTGAAATTATAAAGCAACAGGGCAGTAGCCAATCTCCCATCACTAACGCTGAACAAGTGGCTCCTCAGGACGTGCAAGTTTCAGATAATGCTCCTTCCACCGAATCCAGTGTGCATGATGCCGGTCCTTCTTCAGATGCTACAAGCAACATATCAGCATTACTTAATCAGCTATTGAGTTCAGGTGAGCCAGCAACCCCAAAAGTGGCAAATAGCATATCCATCACTGATGGGATTCCCCTCGGTGCAACAGTAGCACAACGCATAAAACAAAAAATCTGGGAAGATCAGTATTTAGATTTGCCTGTGCTGCTGCAGCAGCGAGAGGATCCAGTATCTTTAAATATTGCTGCCGGATCAGTTACAATACAGCAAAATGCAACAAAGCCAAAAACGCCTCTGTCAATTAATCAGTGGACAGATGCGTTTTTGATATTCACAGCAATATATTTGGAAAAGTCCCCAAGTGAAGCCCTGCATTTGTTAAAATATTGCTTTTTCATAAGGGAAATGCACAAAATGCTAGGAGAAAAGGCTTGGAGAGTCTATGACGAAAATTTTAGACAATTAAAAGAAACAGTTAATGTCCCCTGGCAAAAACCCATTGAAGAACTTAGAGTAAAAGCTGCTACAGGCACCTATGTTAATAACACTGCCCAACAGCCCTTTCGAAAAATGGCAAGCAGATCACAAATCCGTTTCTGCTATGCCTTTAACAATGGGGATAAATGCTCAAATGACCAGTGCCCCTTCTCTCATACATGCCAAACATGCAACGAAAACCACGCAAAAACAAGTTGTAGAGAGGGTAAAAGAAATCAATCATCAAATTTTAAACCCAGAGCTTCAACAACCACAGGGGGGGCTTCAACTTCCAACAACAGTCAACCCAAACAAATTAAGTGAATTTCTAGCCCATTATGATAGATCTCTTTCAAACTATTTGGTGCAGGGTTTTAAACAAGGTTTTCGCCTGGGTTGTGTCATAGATCCTATCATATCCCGTATGTCGAGAAATCATAAATCAACAATGGAGCACCCAAATATTATCAATGAATATATAGAAACAGGTCTAGAAAAAGGTAGAATTGCTGGACCATTCCTTACACCCCCATTAGATCGCTTTATTGTATCACCCCTCGGTTTAGTGCCAAAAGGTAATTCAGGTAATTTCAGAATAATTCATGACCTGTCTTTTCCTAAAGACCAATCCGTGAATGCCAACATTCCAAAAGAGCTCTCTGCTGTGCACTATGATTCAATTGATAATGTTGTAGGTTTGGTTCAAAAATTTGGTAAAAATAGTTTAATGGCAAAGTCCGACATCGAAGATGCCTTTAGGATAGTTCTAATTCACCCTCTAGATCACCATCTGTTAGGATTTCATTGGGAAAATTCATTCTATTATGACATGTGTTTACCAATGGGGGCAAGTAGCAGTTGTCAAATTTTTGAATCATTAAGCTGTGCACTACAATGGATAATGGAAATCGTTTTTAAAGCAGCGGGGGTTTCTCATATCCTAGACGATTTTTTCTTTGTGGGCCCACCAAATTCATCAAAGTGTAGGGATGATCTAGTTAGTTTCTTATTCTTGTGTAGGCAAACTGGGATTCCTATTAAGATGCAAAAAACACAGACACCAACAACTAAAAAAATTATCTATGGGATAGAAGTAGATACAGGGACAATGGAATACAGACTTCCATATGAAAAAGTTGTCAAGATTAGAGAAATGTTAGATCACTTAAAAAAGTGCAAAAAAGTCTCATTAAAAGAATTACAGTCAGCCATAGGTCTTCTTAGCTTCGCGTGTGGGGTAGTAGTACCTGGTAGGGCTTTCTTAAGGCGTTTAATCAATCTCACATGTGGTTTCGATGATTCTAAACGATATGTTAAGCTAGAAAAGGAAGCGAGAGCTGACTTAGCTACCTGGTCATATTTCATAGACCACTTTAATGGAAAGTCTGTTTTCCTAAATAAAGAATGGATGTCTTCAGAACACCTAAATCTCCAAACTGATGCGTCAGGGTCTCATGGTTTTGCTGCAGTTTTGGGTTCAAAATGGTTTGCGGAGACATGGCCTGATGCCCTTATACATTATCAAATTTGCATCAAAGAACTTTTTCCGATTGTTATTGCATTAGAATTATGGGGGCATGAACTTCAAAACAAAAAAATATTGTTTTTATCTGACAGTATGGCAGTTGTAGAAATCATAAATAAACAGACATCTAAAGAACATAACCTCATGAAATTGCTACGTCGGCTTGTATTAGTAGCAATGCAGTGCAATATACACTTTAGAGCAAAACATGTTTCAGGAAAATCCAATGTACTTGCTGACAGACTCTCTCGTTTAAAATTTCAGGAGGCTTTCAGGGAAGCTCCATTCTTAGACAAACATCCAACCCATGTTCCTTGCCAGCTTTTGCACATTTAACACCAATGGCCCGGAATCTAATACAGGCTTCTATCAACCATGCAACAAAAAAAGCATACCTACATACATGGAACATGTTGCAGCATTGGTCACCAACAACACTTGATCTTCCATTAAAGACAAGCACCATTTGTAATTTTTTGGCTCATCTTTACGAAAACAAATATTCACCAAGCACATTGTCATCACATGTTTCGGCCATTTCATTTGTTCATAAAATTTTGAATTTGCCGGACCCATCTCAGAATTTTCTTGTTCAGAAATTGTTAAAAGGGTGTCAAAAATCTGGCCAGGGAGCAGACTCGAGGCTCCCTATAACCGGGGAAATTCTTTTAAAACTAATACAGGCTATGTCATACAAGCGCCACTTGGAGTCACCGAATTCTGTTAAGAGCATTGTTTCTTACAGCATTTTTTGGATTTTTTAGATTGGGAGAATTAATTGTTAGGACACCGCAATCTTTGAATCAAGTGTTGCAAAGGTCAGACATTTATTTTGAAACTGAAAAAGGGAAATTAAAAAGCGTAAGTTTAATTTTGCGTCGCTCCAAAACTATACAATCTGGTCAGGCAGTTACCATCTGCCTAGAGGCCCAGTCTGAAAAAGAACTCTGTTCTGTGTTTGCCCTTTTTGATTACCTGCGCCAATTCAAACATTCAAAAGGGCCCCTTTTTCAATTCATTGATGGTACTCCAGTTTCAAATTCATTTGTTTCAAAACATTTAGAAGCAAGTATTACATTCATCGGTTTGAATCCAAAATTGTACAAAGGTCATAGTTTTCGCATTGGGGCAGCAACTCATGCAGCCAGGTTAGATTTTTCTGAAAATGCAATTCAACGTATGGGTAGATGGAAATCCGATGCAGTTAAGAGATATATAAGGACAGGGTCTTTTACACTTTCTATTCAATAGTTTGTCTTTCCCCACCATTGATTGAATTGATATCGATACAACATTAAACACCTGCTTATATAGATTTTTCTGAAATTAATTTTGGATAAATCATTTTATTCTAGTCATCTTCATATAGGTTGTCCCTTATTTAGCTTTAAATGGGTCATATTATGTCTGCCATCTTTCTGTAGATTGTCCCGTGATAAGCGGTCCATGGGTCAGATTAGGTAGGTTATGTCCATGTAGGTTGTCCATAGATACACACAGGTCAGATTATGTCTGCCATGTTCATGGGTATTGTCCCTAGGTCAGCTAAAACTCAGCTTTAGATGGTTCAGATCATGTCTGCCATCCGCCCAGGTTAGCTTCTGATGGTTCAGATTAGGTCTGTCATCCCCTCTCCCCCTACCCTTTATTACACCTGAGTTATTTTTAGACATGTGCAAGGGATTATAAGAGTGTAAATAACGATTTCGAGTATGGAATAAAGGACTCAGATATTTGGAATGTGTACTGTGAAGTATTTGTATAGATAAAAAAAATACTCTCTGTAATGTAATTAACTGTAATTAACATTTGTTGATATGTTGTTCTGTTACATTTGTGCAAATATTTCAAACCCATGTTCTGAAAATATTGTTTATCATATATGCAATTTAAATGTTAAAAGGGGTTGCTGGCCACCATTTATTTTTCAGGTATATAGATCTATCATCTTTTATTACAAACACAGGTATTAAGGTGTGACTCCCTTTTTGTCCATGGATGTCCATGAGTTGTTTCCCTTGGGTGGCGGAAAATCCAATGTAGTTGGATTTTTGTTGGCCTATTGTTTGTTGCCACCTTATTTTTCAGCTTAAATGTTGATAAATTTGTGTTTTTGAGTATTGTCATGATGTTATTTTAATTTTTGGGAGATCCATAACATGGTGTAGATACTAAGTGTAGAGAGTCATAGGATCTCCCAAATTTCATGTGTTTCATTTATGTCATCAATAAATGACATATCTACAACAATACTCATACTTGTTTCTTCATTTAATCTGAATAATAACAGAGCTGCGGGAAACTCAGTTTTAAATTGGCTTTATTATCATATGGAAAGCATAATGTAATATTATTGTAAATAATATGTTTTATGCATTCATTTATAATTTTACATTTCTGTGGTTAGAATGTAGTGTTTGTAATATATTTTTGTATATCACAAGTTTCAGAGTTAACAAATTTAGGTAATGCATAGGCTCGGGTTTCGGGGTTTTGCGGTAATTAGACGTTAGATATTGTCACAGATGTCACGTGATTGTTATCACTGTTAGATGCAGCAAGTGTTGGTACACGTTATTTTTTGTACGAAAAGCATACCCTCCACCACCCCGTACAACCATCCCTTAGGTTAAGCTTTAATTTGGGATGTATTTCATACTTTAGTTTGTTTTGTGGCCTATTGTTTGTTGCCACCTTATTTTTCAGCTTAAATGTTGATAAATTTGTGTTTTTGAGTATTGTCATGATGTTATTTTAATTTTTGGGAGATCCATAACATGGTGTAGATACTAAGTGTAGAGAGTCATAGGATCTCCCAAATTTCATGTGTTTCATTTATGTCATCAATAAATGACATATCTACAACAATACTCATACTTGTTTCTTCATTTAATCTGAATAATAACAGAGCTGCGGGAAACTCAGTTTTAAATTGGCTTTATTATCATATGGAAAGCATAAATATATTTTTTTTTTAAAGAAAATGTAAATTGTTGCATAATATAATTCCATATATTTGTAAACTGTGGTTTCATTAAATTTGACTGGTATAAATTTTTGTCGATTTTGTAAAACGGAAGTTTTCAAGGATGCGTAATTTCGTGGACAAAAGCATTGCCTAAACAAATGAATAACAAATTTCTTAATTGAATGAACATTGAGTTTCGTGGATCTGCTCGAAAATTGGTGCTCAACGAATATTGATGAAACTACAGTAAATTCATTATTCATTCACAAAAAAACACTTTTTATACATGTACAGACTTTCGTTAAATTCGGCCTTTGTTAAATGAAAAATTTTCATGTTTATCTTCCCCTTCCATCATGACAGATTATAATAAGGTAACATATAAGTCGCAATTTGTGCAGCATGGTTGCTACAGGGCAAAAATGGTAAGATTTTGATTGATTTTTGTGCTCTGTGTAGTGTCCCTTTAGTGTCCCTTTCCAGAATGTTCATATGCTAGAGTGGAATCTTATTTGTGTTATTGCATAATTACATAGGGCCTTGGGTTTTAATGTACTATCCGAAAATCCTGTAAGTTTCACTTTGAAATGCCTAACGCTTGACAAAAACATAATTGCTATCTATTCCTTCCAGACATAAATAAGTTGAAGCCGGGTGTACATGTAAGCCAAAGACCTTCTAATCATAATGCCACAGCCTTGTTGTTAATAAAGAGTCCATCAACAATTTGTAAACATTGCAATTCAAATCTATGCTTTTCGTTTAAATAAGATGAAATTTAAATCTAAATCCTACCAAAAACTGCCTTCAAACATATCAACGTTAAAAGAAATAAAGATGATCAACGACCACTTAAGTATAATAACTATTATTCATCAATTTTAACGATCAATTAAGTCTGAAAATAAACTGATATATGAAACTAAGGTGACTAAAAGTAAGATAAAAAGGATCATGATCAACAAAGGAATTAGTAGGAATAGGTAGATACGGTAGATGCAGTTACCCATAATTTGAATTTGAATCCGTATCCGACTTTATCATCATCACCATGCAGACCATTTTCATCTCCATGTAATAAATTCTTACAATGGCCATTGAATATTATTTAATAAGTAAAACATATTTATGACTCATTTTATTTCATGCATAATTCACAGGTCTACCAATAAATATACTTTTTATAAAATAAAAGTTTTTGTAGATTTTTCTTATTGTATTGACCTTCAAATGCACTGTTACATGTAACAGTGAATATTAATCAAATGTAAATGGGAGGAAGAGTATCTAATCTCAATAGAGTACAAATACAAAAAATAAAACATTCATAATGAATCACTTTTTAAAAATGACGGATTAATCTTGACAATATGAAAAGAACCTTAATCTCATTTTATCGAATTTGTTATCTCTTTATAAGGTGATAATTTTCTCGATATGACAAATATTAGAAATAATAGGTAAAGATAACACTGATATATGTATCAGTATGGGTCCAATAGCATAAACGTTCGACCTGGAAAATGCGAATTCTTAGTAAAGTACAACACATTACAAAAACGACGTGTTTTGTACACATAGTTTAATGTACTTCACGTAGTATGTATTTATTACGTATACTTGACTGTCCAACAAGTGATTAAACTAATAAAAAAGAGTTTGGTATATTATGTTATTTTAGGGAGAATTAAAGTTATATGGAATTAAAACAGCTTAACTAACAACAAATCACGAGATTTTACCAAAATCAACAGCTTAAAATCTTTCGATTTTTCAACTTTATACACAACCATTCCCCAGGCCACGATAAATTATAGTCCAGGCTTTTTGATATCATTGACAGCTGCTTTTTCAATAAAAATGGAACTCGTAAATTTACTTACATGGGCATTGGTCATTTGCAAAAATATTTTGTCAAAACACATTCTGATTGCACACACAAGTACTCTGAAGTTGGTATAAAAAAGATGCTTGAGTTTCTGATGGACAATATCTACGTGGATTTTGGAGACGTGGTATTCCAACAATCTATTAGAATTCCCATGGGTACCTATTGCGCTCCTTTATTAGCAGACCTATTTTTTGATATTCATATGAAGCAGAATTTGTGCAAAATCTTATACAATGTATCTTGTTTCTGTCATTTTGATTAAAATCACCACCGATGACGTACAATGTGTACATCAAGTAACTTGGGATTTGATCATGTCGTGTAAAGATAATTTGGCTTAGACGGCATGTACGAAGATACGTTAAGTGGAGTTTAAAAGCAAATATTGTGATTATCATGTGAAATTCAAATGGAGTTCAGTTGATGAAACAGGAATGCTAATTTATTTTCATCGATTATATTCTCTTTTGAAGACAGTCAGCTATATACATTGTACGTATCCCGGTCGGCCTTTCCTCTGTCATTCGTGACAAAAATAAAGCAACAGAACAATAATAAACTGGATATTTCAAAAGATAAGATTTGTGCAGATGGAAAGTTTTCCTCCTAAAATACTTAGAAATTGCTGCTAGAATCCCAAGTTAAGCATGGTTCTAAAAAAAACTCAGTTCATATGTCTAAAATTCAACACATCGGGTAAGGTTTCGTGCGAATGTGTGGAATGATTATTTTACTGACAGGACAGCTGCACTCTAGCAGTACTATTTAGACAAAATAGATTTTTTTCGACTATATTATTAACTCGAAGAAACTATTAAACTTCAGGGTATTGTTGTTCTGTTAGCTTTTTTTTTATATTAAGAAACATTTCGCTATTAATAGAAGCCACGTGATGCCG